>NC_057797.1:438896896-439227757 GCF_018294505.1 Triticum aestivum | reverse complement strand
AAGCGAACATGCGGGCGGCACTCATAGTGGCAAGGGAGCTGCTGCGATGCAGGCTGATGGAGAGCTACCGGGACACGATGCATGAGCGTGTTGCTGAGCTGCTGGACGCAGCGGCGTCCGGAGCGCCACCCTTCTGCTATCGACTCCCCTCGCAGACCACTGCAAGGTCGCACGGCGAGCCTCACCACACCTGCGCACCATCGACTACGCCCGGGGGCTTCATCAACGTCAGCACGGCTGGCGGCGTAGGGGGCTCCAACCCCCCCCCCATGCCGCCCTCGACAAACACGAGCGCAAGCGTCACCCCCCATGGTCCCGGCCGGATGCCGTATTATCATCCCCAGGACGCCATCATGGGCGGAGCAACATGGAGTGTGGGGCACCACGGTAAGGTGTTCGGGGTGACGGCCCCGAAAGCCTACGTGCCCCGCATGATGGACCAAGGGTAGGCACCAGAGGACGACCTCGGCTCATTCGTTGGAGAAGACAGGGGAGAAGGGGCGCTAGGAGTCGAAGCTTTCCAAGAGCCAGCGGAGAACCACAGCGATCGTGTCGGCGACGGCAACTACAGGGTACCGCTAACCTCTCAGGAACAAGCTTACGCTAACCATGGGCTGCAGATGAATCAGGTCACAGCATCGATCAGCGACCCTGGCACGGCGGCACCCATTTCAACAAGGGAGACACGCTGGGGGCCGCCAGGATGGAGCCAAGAGTAAGGCCCCTCCCCAAGGCACGCAAAACCAGGGGACACCCGGAGGTAAGCCCTCTGTCGGGGTGGCTTCAACAACCCTTCCACCGGTAGAGGACCCGTGGTCGCTGAGGGAACCGCTGGCGTCCTCTTTCCCTCCTTTGTGTCATCCTGGTCTCCGGTCGACTCAAAGAAGGTCAAGAGTGGCGCAAGGCAGGGCCCTCGTTTGGCTTTGGATCTCTCTTTCTGTGGCTTTGCTTTCTGATTCTGGACTTAAGTTGAAGCTGTCGGATTTCGGGTTCCGGCAGACCCTTGAGGTTCGAACACTGGGGTGCACGCGGAGATTTTGCCTCCTACCTCCCTGCACCCCTCCGCCACGCTAGGATCAAAGCTACGAAAAGAACAACACGAGGGACGCAGGGTTTATACTGGTTGGGGCCAGCATTGTGGTGTAATAACCTACTCTAGTGTGTGGTGTGGTGGATTGCCTCTTAGGCTGATGATAATGGACAATACAAGGAAGAACAGCCTCGCGAGGGTCTGTTCTTGGCTGGGGCGATGAACTGCTGGGAGAAGTTCATCCTCCTTTCTCTATCTCTATCTCTCTTTCTCTTTACCACCTCTCTACTTGTCGAGCCCTTGGAGGAGACTGAGCCGAACCCTCCTCTTCGCGGGTGGCTGGTCCTATTTATAGTGGCCTTGGTCCTCTCCCCAAATATTGAGCGGGAAGGGAGCCAACAATGGAGGCCTAATTTGAAGGGGGACATCAAGTATCAACTATCCTGACAAAAGTAGTGTTCGCCTGCGCAAAGCTCTGGTGATGACGCCGTCTTGGGCTCCATGGTGACCTCCGTCTCATAGTCCTCCTGGTCTTGGTCTTGTTGCACCGAAGCGGCAACCTTTGCCTGATGCCTCGGTACTCCGCGGCTATGCTTGCCCCCTTTGCACCAAAGAGGAAAGGAGGACGCTGCGCGGGCTGGCACCCCCTGGCGCCCTGAGTCGTCATGGCTTGCGTCACGGGCACCTCGCGAGGTACCCCGCCTTGATCTCTCCGCCTCCTCGTGAGCCAACCTGACGAGGCCATGTGTAAGGAAGCTCCGTGTCGTCCGCCCCGCGAGGCTTGGCCCCTTGCGAGGGTCTTGGGTTTGTGCTGGTGAAGATGGGCCGTGCTAGGCCCCCCTTTGAGCCATGCCACAGGCCGCAGGCAGGCAAGTCTGGGGACCCCCATTCCCAGAACGCCGACAGAAGCTGATTTTTTATCGATGCGTGAGGGGGGTGCCTTTTCTCATTCAAGCCGTTTCTCGCCTTCTGGATCTTGTTTGGTTTGGGACTCACGTCCATCGCCTTTCCCTCGCAAAGCTCCTCGCGAGCCGGACCGCGCAAAGCACGTGCTAGCACTATGCCTGGTGCTCACCCCTTGCGGGGCCCCCTCAAACGGGGCGATAAGCTCCGCAGGATTCTCAGGAACTCGTCGCCTCACGACCCAGCCCTAAGCAGGCGCTGACTAAGGTAATCCACGTCGGGAAACTCACCCCAGCTTCATGAGCTCACGACACATACCCACGTCGCATAGGAAAGTAAAAACTACGATTTGCTTACACGAGGGGCTCCCCCTCTCAAAATGCTCTTACAAGTTTTCCAAGGGCCACGCCCGAGTTTTGCGTGCAGAATAAAACAACAGGAGAATGTGGGATCAGCCAGAGATATCGCTCGCTTCATCATCCAGGGACGCGTCACTCGCGTCGTCATCACTTTCGTCAGAATCATCGCCGCCGTCGGCGACGCCCCCATCACCGTCGTTGACCACGTCACCTTCGTCTGCGATGACCACCACCCCATCGTTCTCCGAGGTGAAGGCGCTGACCAACACGTGGACATGGTCCTCTACCCAACACGCCAGGTCGCCCCGGACGGCCATGGGTACAGGGGCAATGGCGGCATCAAAGTCGAAGTTGGGGTCGGCGTTCAGAAGGTGGCTGAAGACACGGGAGAAGGCGCGCTGAAGCAGGCCACGACCCCTCTCCTCCACAAGCTGCTGAGCTTTGGCAGACTGAGCCTCCAGGCGCGTCACCACCTCGGTGAAGAAGGTCAGGTGGCTGGCGTAGTCATTTGAGTGAGGGGTCCGGGCATTCTCGTCGTAGATATAACCCAGGGCGGTGTTGGCCCTATTCCGAAGGTCTTGAAGCATAGGAGCGTGCTCGCGCTCCAGTGTTTGGCGTTGAAGCACTTCCTCCCTATTTTCCCGAGCGACCGCCTCAGCGTCGTCAACTCGTCTTCGGAGGGAAAGCAGCTCGGCGCGGGCGAAGACCAAGTCCGCCTACACCGTAACAAAGGCGGCAGTTGTGGCCTCCGCACACCTCTCGGCCTCTTCCAACCTGGGCCTAAGGGCGGCGGCCCTGCCCGCACCCTCCTGACTGGCGAGCTTCAGCTTCAAGTCATACCCGCCCTCCAGATCCGCGCGAACCACGGCCACCCGGCGATTGATCTCCTCCTCGACTCTGGCCTCGCGGGCCCCGACGGCATCTTCAGCTTGAGTGGCTTCACGCTCCCTCGTCTACAGCCGCTCGAGCTCGAGGCTGCGCTCCATAGCTTCCAGGGCCAGCGTCTCCTCGCGCCGCCGGACCTCCTCTTCCTCCGTAGGAGTCCCCCTCATTGATGCAAGGGCGGCCTCGCGCGCCTCGACCTGCTGCTCAAGGGACACGCTCTAGGCCCGGAGCTCCCACGCGCGCTCCTCCGCAGCCTCGCGGCAGCGATCGGCCTCGTGAGCTTCTTTCAAAGCTCGCGAGCGGGCCTCATTGGCAATCTTGAGGGACGCCTCAGCCTTCGCGTTCTCTTGAGACCCAGGGGCAAGAGTTGGAGTTACAATAGATATAACATATAACATAGCCGGAAATGGCAAGAGTTGGAGTTACAATTATGGAATGTTACCACCGGGGTGTTACATAGACGGGATAAAAATTGTGGTAGATTGATAAATGAAAATAAGAGCAAATAAAATTCAGCAAGGTATTTTTAGGTTTTTGGATTAATAGATCTGAAAATAAAATAAAATAAAAATAGACCGTGAAGGCAAATATAATAAGGAAGAGACCTGGGGGCCGTAGATTGCACTAGTGGCTTCTCTTGAGAAAAATAGCATACAGTTGGTAAAAAAATTATTGTTGGGAAATTGATAGAACTTCAAATAATCATGACGATTTCAAGGCAATGATCATTATATAGGCATCACATCCAAGATTAGTAGACCGACTCCTGCCTGCATCTACTACTATTACTCCACACATCGACTGCTATCTAGCATGCATCTAGTGTATTAAGTTTATTGAGAAACGGAGTAATGCAATAAGAATGACGACATGATGTAGACGATCTATTTATGTAGAAATAGACCCCATCTTGTTATCCTTAATAGCAATGATACATACGTGTCGTATCCCCTTCTGTCACTGGGATCAAACACCGTAATACCGAACCCATCAAAAAGCACCTCTTCTCATGGCAAGAAAAATCGATCTAGTTGGCCTAACTAAACCAAAGACTCAAAGAAGAAATACGAGGCTATAAGTAACCATGCATATAAGAGATCAAATGACTCAAATAACTTTCATGGATAAAAATATAGATCTGATCATAAACTCAAAGTTCACCGGATCCCAACAAACACACCGAAAAAAGAGTTACATCAAATAGATCTCCAAGAGACCATTGTATTGAGAATCAAGAGAGAGAGAGAGTGAAATACATCTAGGTACTAACTACGGACCCGAGGGTCTACAAAGAACTACTCACGCATCATTGGAGAGGCACCAATGAGTATGATGAACCCCTCGGTGATGGTGTTAAATTGGATCTGGTGTTTCTGGAACTTGCGGCGGCTGGAATTGATTTTCGTTGACTCCCCTAGGGTTTCTGGAATATTGGGGTATTTATAGAGCAAAGAGGCAGTGCATGTCGGTGTCAAAACCAGCGGATCTTGTGTAGGGGGTCCCGAACTGTGCTTCTAGGATCGATGGTAACAGGAGGCGGGGGACACAATGTTTACCCTGGTTCAGGGTCTCCTATGGAGGTAATACCCTACTTCCTGCTTGACTGATCTTGTTGAATATGAGTATTACAAGAGTTTATCTACCACGATATCGTAATGGCTAAACCCTAAAAGTCTAGCCTGACTATGATTATGAGGATCTATCTTTACGGACCTAGCCCTCCAGTAACACCAGGGGGATCTTCATGTTACATAAGGTCGGTTACAGAGAAAGGAATCTTCATACTTGGTCGCCAAGTTTGCCTTCCACGCCAGGAAGAGTCCCATCCGGACACGGGTAGAGTCTTCGGTCTTCATATCTTTACAGCCCATCAGTCCGGCCCATTTCCAATAGGTCAGACGCCCAAGGACCCCTTAGTCCAGGACTCCCTCAGTATCCCCTGAACCAGGCTTCAATGACGAGGTGTCCAGCGCGCAGATTGTCTTCGACATTGCAAGGCGGGTTCCCCTTCCCGAATACTCCAAAATAGTCTTCGGATGAAACAAAACGTGTCCGGATCTGCAACACAAGTACCCCACACACAACCGAGGAGCATAATATTTCATGATTCCACCCTGCTAATAACTTTTGTAATGTGACATCACGTTCGCTCGGTCGCTATTTCGAACCGTTTCTTGTTCCATGTTTCGAGGCATAGTTTTTATTGGCACATTCTGTCGAAGCGGAGATCGTGTCCCCTTATTGCGAGATCCTCATTAATACGAGTGCGGGTAACCCAACCGTTCTACTGGAAAGATTCCTTAGGAATAGGCAGGTTTTTCAGGCTTAGGAGGAGATGTTTAATACCCGCTGCCTTTATAAAGGAACCAAGGGCCGTCCCTTTACGCCAAACTTCTCCTCAACCTTTCCAACCTTGAGTTCTAGCACCCAAGGTTCGACTACATTGCTTCAAGATTTCCCATCATGTCCAGACCCAGCCCTCGAGGCCGATGGGTGGCTTCCTCCGTCACAGAGGAGGATATTGGAAAGCTCCGGGCAGCCAGATACCTGACCGCGGAGATCCCCCACAGGCTTCATGCTCAAGGACAGGTTATTCCAATCCCCATATCTGGTGAGAGGGTCGTATTCATCTCTCACTTCCTCCGAGGGATAGGGTTCGCTCTCCACCCCTTCGTCCGGGGGCTAATGTTTTATTACGGACTAGATTTTCACCATCTAGCTCCGGATTCTTTCCTTCACGTCTCGGCGTTTATTATCACGTGCAAGGCCTTCCTCCAGATCTCCCCGCACTTCGTCTTATGGCTCAAGACATTTAGTGTGAAGCCGAAGGTAGTCAACGGGGGACAAGCGGAGTGCGGCGGTGCTGTAGTAAGACAGCTTACCAACACTCCCTGGCCAAAAGGCTCTTTCACCGAAACTTCCAACCAATGGCAGCGAGAGTGGTTTTATGTTATGGAACCCTGTAGCACCAAGTGGGCAGCTACACCTGCATTCCGTTCTGGCCCTCCGGTACAGCTTGCATCATGGGTCAATAAGGGGCTGGACTGGGGATCAGTTGATGAAGTATGGACTCTATAGAGCCGCATCCGAACCCTCCTAGAGAGGGACATAGATCTTGTCAATGTGATTCAAGTAATGCTAATCCGCCGAATCCTGCCATGCCAGCATAGGCCTCTCCGCATGTGGGAGTTTAATCCGGAAGGGCCACGAACCCTCCAACACTTCTTCGGTGCTACACACAAAGGGATGTGGAAGATGTTTTTTGGGAAATGAAAACATTGGCCGGACACCACTGAAGATGTCGGCCTTGACTGCAACCGTCCGGATACCCCGGTAAGCACTTATCTTCCGAACACTTTGTAGTTAAGTATATCGCAATACGTTAACAAGAAAACTATATTCTTTCAGGGCTGGATAAAGAAAGCATAACTAATTAGGTGTTTTCCCCCCTTCCCAAAGCCTCAGCAGATCCCATGTAAACAAGGATGCTTGCCCCGACACCATACCAGATGTCTGTGAAGGAGGACAAGACGAAGAGCGAGAGGACCAAAGATGGCCTCCATCCCGAAGATATATTAGACGACGTGTCCGGGGAGATGAAAATCCCATCGCCCGAAGACGAAAGTAAAGGAGAAGCCAACATTCATTCTCCCTATGGTAAGAAAAGGGTCATCTCCGAAGATTGGGAGGAATAGGCTCCCAAGCGAGGCAAGATGCCCCTGTCGGGCGGCTCGGGCTTGAAGGACGACATTATCGCGCAGTCCTCCAGTGAGGCCAAGCCTAAATCATAAATGAACAAGGGTGTCTTACACATACCCTGTTCCTCTCCTGTGACCAGGGTAACATCTAAAATGTATGTTTTTTGCAGCTCGGCGCACAATCTTTCTCAACAATCATCTTCATCGGGAGATCTTCTCCCAAAGATGATGGAAAGCGAGACGCCTCCACCAGTCTCCTCGCCCAATAAGGCGGATGACTTCGAGGTGTTGTCCTAGAGGGTCTCTTCTGATCCGCAAGTGATGCGAGGGGTGACGATAACATGAACCGAAGATGATACTTTGGTAGCCCAGGGTCCAGGGACCAACAATAAAGGCCCTGGACTGTCCGGCTTTCAGCCGGAGACAACTCTAGGGGCGAATGTGTCAGATGTGGGGCTCCGGCTAACCCTTAAGGTTCGAACACTGGGGTGCGCGCGAAGTCTTTCCCTCCTACCGATCTGTGCTCTAGCTCGCTAAGATCTTGCGGACAAACTCGACGAACTCACAACACAGAAAGACACAGGGTTTATACTGGTTCGGGCCACCGTTGTGGTGTAATACCCTACTCCAGTGTGGTGGTGGATTGCCTCTTGGGTTGATGATGAACAATACAACGGGAAGAACAGCCTCCTGAGGTTGAGGTGTTCTTGTGCTTTCGGACTTGTGTGTCTCTCTGGGTCTAGTCAGGTCTCTCTGTCCCTGGTGAGGTCTCTCTGTCCCTAGTGAGATCTCTCCCCTCCTCTCCTATGGTGGCTAGTCCTATTTATAGAGGCCCTGGTCCTCTTCCCAAATATTGAGCGGGAAGGGAGCCATCAATGGCGGGCTAATTCGAAGGGGGACAACTAGTACAAGCTATCCTGACAAAAGTGGTCTTCGCCTGCACAAAGCTCTGGTGGTGACGCCGTCTCGTGCTCCATGATGACCTCCGTCTTGCAGTCCATGGTCTTGGTCTTGTTGCACCGAAATGGCAACCTTTGCCTGATGCCTCGGTACTCCATGGCTGCGCTTGCCCCCTTTGCACCAAAGAGGAAGCAAGGACGCTGAGCGCACTGGCGCCCGCCTGGTGTGAGATCGTCATGGCTCACATCACGAGAGCCTTATGAGGTTTGCCCCGCCTTAATATCTCCGCTCCTCGTGAGCCTGCCTAACAAGGCCGCTCCAGAGGAGGTCTTGCGTCATCCGCTTCGCGAGGCTTGGACCCTCGCGAGGGTCTTGGATGCTTTGTTGGTGAAGATGGGCCGTACGACCTGCTGGCTCAGGCACGCCGCGGGCCGCAGGCAGGCAAGTCTGGGGACCCCCATTCCCAAAACACCGACAGTAGCCCACGGGCCCAAGGTGCGCTTGTGCTTGGCTTCGCGGCGAAGCCAAGGGTCAAGTTCGGAGCACCACGGGCCCCAAAAGCCTGAGGCCTCGGTTGACGCGTGGCGGTTGATTGGATGTGGGCGTCTCCGCTTCCCCATGCCGCCTTTGAATCCGCCTGGCTATGCGGCACCGCTTCTTGCACAATTATTCTTCCCTCTCCGTGCCCAGCAGTTCCAATCTCCCTGCTACTTCGACGTCCTGCTCCGCCTTCCCAATCCAACTTGCGCTCCACCCGCTTCACCGCCATGGCGCCGAAGCAAGCCGAGAAAGGGAAGAAACCTCTGTCCTCGCCAACTGCGCCTCCATCCTTTGAGTCGGCGCTCGGCCGGCCTCGGGTGCTCAACGACGAGGCCATGGGCAAGGTGCGCCCCATGCACGCCTCCAGCTTCAACGAGTGGGGAGATATGCCGGTCTGGCCTACGTCTAGCTCCAGCATGGCTCGGGCAGTCACCGAGGTTCCGATCTTTATTGACGCCCTATGGGCCGGCCTGCTTCCTCCATTCTCCGCCTTCTTCAACGCGGTGCTCGATCACTATCAGATCCACATGCTCCATCTTGACCCTCAATCTATGACCCTTCTTGCCGTCTTCACTTTCGTGTGTGAGGCCATGGTGGGCATCACCCCCTCCGTGGCACTCCTTCGCCACTTCTTCTCGCTGCATATCACCGATGCCCGACAGAGCTTAGGGTACACCATGTAGCTTTTCTTGGGCATGTCGTCCGGCAGAGGGGCACCAGATAGGACCGTGAGCACCATTTGCCGCGCAGCGAGAGGGAGCCCCTCCTCCTGAACCCTCATATGGTCCTATATACTGAGCAAGTCCCACATCGGGTGAGAATGGCTCTGAAGCGGAGCAACTCGATGCCTGACGAACTCCCTCACCACCATGGGCGCAGTCACACCAAGGTCCTTCAACCACCGCAGCCTGGCCCAGATGGGGGCAAGACAGGAGCTGGTGAGCTTCTGATGGCCCCAGCCGGAGTTTGGAATGGCAAGCCCCACCGGAGCTTGGAGCAGAGGGTTGAGCACGCCAGCGTCAACAAACACCCACCGCGTGCAGAACTCGCTCGCGGATGAAGGGAGCTCGAAGTCGATCCCCATGCCTGTTGTCGCAGCCATGGCCTGGAAGCCCACGCACCCTAAGCTCTGTCGGGCACCGGTGATATGCAGCGAGAAGAAGTGGTGAAGGAGTGCCACGGAGGGGGTGATGCCAACCATGGCCTCACACACGAAAGCGAAGACAGCAAGAAGGGTCACAGATTGAGCGTCAAGATGGAGCATGTGGATCTGATAGTGATCGAGCACCGCGTTGAAGAAGGCGGAGAATGGAGGAAGCAGGCCGGCCCATAGGGCGTCAATAAAGATCAGAACCTCGGTGACTGCCCGAGCCATGCTGGAGCGAGACGCAGGCCAGGCCGGTGTCTCTCCCCACTCGTTGAAGCTGGAGGCGAGCATGGGGCGCACCTTGCCCATGGCCTCGTCGTTGAGCACCCGAGGCCCGCCGAGCGCCGGCTTGAAGGATGGAGGCGCAGTTGGCGAGGACAGAGGTTTCTTCCACTTCTCGGCTTGCTTCGGTGCCATGGTGGTGAATCGGGCGGAGCGCAAGTTGGATTGGGAAGGCGGAGCAGGAGGTCGAAGGAGCAGTGAGATTGGAAGAGCCGAGCGTGGAGAGGGAAGAATAACTGTGCAAGAAGTGGGGCCGCATAGCCAGGCGGATTCAAAGGCGGCGTGGGGAAGCGGAGACGCCCACATCCAATCAACTGCCACGTGTCAACCGAGGCCTCAGGCTTTTGGGGCCCGCGGTGCTCCGAACTTGACCCTTGGCTTCGCCGCGAAGCCAAGCCCGAGCGCACCTTGGGCCCGGGGGCTACTATCGGCGTTTTGGGAACGGGGGTCCCCAGACTTGCCTACCTGCGGCCCGCGGCGTGCCTGAGCCAGTAGGCCGTACGACCCATCTTCACCAACAAAACATCCAAGACGCTCGCGAGGGTCCAAGCCTCATGAGGCGGACAACGCAAGACCTCCTCTAGAGCGGCCTTGTTAGGCAGGCTCACGAGGAGCGGAGATATCAAGGCGGGGCAAACCTCACAAGGCTCTCAGGACGTGATCCATGACGATCGTCACCAGGCAGGCGCCAACGCGCTCAGCGTCCTTGCTTCCTCTTTGGTGCAAAGGGGGCAAGCGCAGCCGTGGAGTACCGAGGCATCAGGCAAAGGTTGCCATTTTGGTGCAACAAGACTAAGACCATGGACTGCAAGACGGATGTCATCGTGGAGCACGAGACGGCGTCACCACCAGAGCTTTGTGCAGGCGAAGACCGCTTTTGTCAGGATAGCTTGTACTAGTTGTCCCCCTTCGAATTAGCCCGCCATTGATGGCTCCCTTCCCGCTCAATATTTGGGAAGAGGACCAGGGCCTCTATAAATAGGACTAGCCACCATAGGATAGGAGGGGAGAGACCTCACCAGGGACAGAGAGACCTCACGAGGGACAGAGAGACCTGACCAGACCCAAAGAGACACACAAGTCCGAAAGCACAAGAACACCTCAACCTCAGGAGGCTATTCTTACCCTTGTATTGTTCATCATCAGCCCAAGAGGCAATCCACCACCACACTGGAGTAGGGTATTACACCACAACGGTGGCCCGAACCTGTATAAACCCTGTGTCTTTCTGTGTTGTGAGTTCGTCGAGTTCGTCCGCAAGATCTTAGCGAGCTAGAGCACAGATCGGTAGGAGGGAAAGACTTCACGCGCACCCCAGTGTTCGAACCTTAAGGGTTAGCCGGAGCCCCATGTCCGACACATTCGCCCCTAGAGTTGTCTCTAGCTGAAAGCCGAAGAGTCCGGGGCCTTTATTGTTGGTCCCTGGACCCTGGGCTACCAAAGTATCATCTTCGGTTCATGTTTTCGTCACCCCTCGCATCACTTGCGGATCAGAAGATTCTCTGGGACGACACGTCGAAGTCATCCGCCTTATTGGGCGAGGAGACTGGTGGAGGCGTCTCGCTTTCCATCATCTTTGGGAGAAGATCTCCCGATGAAGATGATTGTTGAGAAAGATTGTGCGCCGAGCTGCAAAAAACATACATTTTAGATGTTACCCTAGTCACAGGAGAGGAACAGGGTATGTGTAAAACACCCTTGTTCGCTTACGATTTAGGCTTGGCCTCACTAGAGGACTGCGCGATAATGTCGTCCTTCAAGCCCGAGCCGCCCGACAGGGGCATCTTGCCTCGCTTGGGAGCCTATTCCTCCCAATCTTCGGAGACGGCCCTTTTCTTACCATAGGGAGAATGAATGTTGGCTTATCCTTTACTTTCGTCTTCGGGTGATGGGATTTTCATCTCCCCGGACACGGCGTCTAATATATCTTCGGGGTGGAGGCCATCTTTGGTCCTCTCGCTCTTCGTCTTGTCCTCCTTCACAGACATCTGGTATGGTGCCGGGGCCAGCATCCTTGTTTATACGGGATCCGCTGAGGCTTTGGGAAGGGGGGACACCTAATTAGTTATGCTTTCTTTATCCAGCCCTAAAAGAAGATAGTTTTCTTGGTAACATATTACGATATTCTTAACTACAAAGTGCTTGGAAGATAAGTGCTTACCGGGGTATCCGGACGGTTGCAGTCAAGGCCGACGTCTTCAGTGGTGTCCGGCCAATGTTTTCATTTCCCAAAAAACATCTTCCACATCCCTTTGTGTGTAGCACCGAAGAAGTGTTGGAGGGTTCGTGGCCCTTTCGGATTAAACTCCCACATGCGGAGAGGCCTATGCTGGCATGGCAGGATTCGGCGGATTAGCATTACTTGAATCACGTTGACAAGATCTATGTCCCTCTCTAGGAGGGTTCGGATGCGGCTCTGTAGAGTCCGTACTTCATCAACTGATCCCCAGTCCAGCCCCTTATTGACCCATGATGCAAGCTGTACCGGAGGGCCGGAACGGAATGCAGGTGTAGCTGCCCACTTGGTGCTACAGGGTTCCGTAACGTAAAACCACTCTCGCTGCCATTGGTTGGAAGTTTCGGTGAAAGAGCCTTTTGGCCAGGGAGTGTTGGTAAGCTGGCTTACTATAGCACCGCCGCACTCCGCTTGTTCCCCGTTGACTACCTTCGGTTTCACACTAAAGGTCTTGAGCCATAAGCCAAAGTGTGGGGAGATCCGGAGGAAGGCCTTGCACGTGATAATAAACGCCGAGACGTGAAGGAAAGAATCCGGAGCTAGATCGTGAAAATCTAGTCCGTAATAAAACATTAGCCCTCGGACGAAGGGGTGGAGAGCGAACCCTAGCCCTCGGAGGAAGTGAGAGATGAATACGACCTCTCACTAGATAGGGATTGGAATAACATGTCCTTGAGGAGGAAGCCTGTGGGGGATCTCCGTGGTCAGGTATCTGGCCACCCGGAGCTTTGCAATATCCTCCTCTGTGATGGAGGAAGCCACCCATCGGCCTCGAGGGCTAGGTCCGGACATGATGGGAAATCTTGAAGCAATGTAGTCGAACCTTGGGTGCTAGAACTCAAGGTTGGAAAGGTTGAGGAGAAGTTTGGCGTAAAGGGACGGCCCTTGGTTCCTTTATAAAGGCAGCGGGTATTAAACATCTCCTCCTAAGCCTCAAAAACCTGCCTATTCCTAAGGAATCTTTCCAGTAGAACGGTTGGGTTACCCACGCTCGTATTAATGAGGATCCCGCAATAAGGGGACATGATCTCTGCTTCGACAGAACGTGCCAATAAAAACTATGCCTCGAAACGTGGAACAAGAAACGGTTCGAAATAGCGACCGGGTGAACATGATATCACGTTACAAAAGTTATCAGCAGGGTGGACTCGTGAAATATTATGCTCCTCGGTTGTGTGTGGGGTACTTGTGTTGCAGATCCGGACACGTTTTGTTTAATCCGAAGACTATTTTGGAGTATTCGGGAAGGGGAACCCGCCTTGCAATGCCGAAGACAATCTGTGCACCGGACACCTCGTCATTGAAGCCTGGTTCAGGGGATACTGAGGGAGTCCTAGACTAAGGGGTCCTCGGGTGTCCGACCTATTGGAAATGAGCCGGACTGATGAGCCATAAAGATATGAAGACCGAAGACTCTACCCGTGTCCGGATGGGACTCTTCCTGGCGTGGAAGGCAAGCTTGGCGACCAAGTATGAAGATTCCTTTCTCTGTAACCGACCTTATGTAACATGAAGATCCCCCTGGTGTTTATATAAACCGGAGGGCTATGTCCGTAAAGATAGATCCTCATAATCATAGTCAGGCTAGACTTTTAGTGTTTAGCCATTACGATGTCGTGGTAGATCAACTCTTGTAATACTCATATTCATCAAGATCAATCAAGCAGGAAGTAGGGTATTACCTCCATAGGAGGGCCCGAACCAGGGTAAACATTGTGTCCCCCGCCTCCTGTTACCATCGATCCTAGACGCATAGTTCGGGACCCCCTACACAAGATCCGCTGGTTTTGACACCGACATGCACTGCCTCTTTGCTCTATAAATACCCCAATATTCCAGAAACCCTAGGGAGTCAACGAAAATCAATTCCAGCCGCCGCTAGTTCCAGAAACACCAGATCCAATTTAACACCATCACCGAGGGGTTCATCATACTCATTGGTGCCTCTCCAATGATGTGTGAGTAGTTCTTTGTAGACCCTCGGGTCCGTAGTTAGTAGCTAGATGTCTTTCTCTCTCTCTCTCTCTCTCTCTCTCTTGATTCTCAATACAATGGTCTCTTGGAGATCTATTTGATGTAACTCTTTTTGTGGTGTGTTTGTTGGGATCCGGTGAACTTTGAGTTTACGATCAGATCTACATTTTTATCCATGAAAGTTATTTGAGTCATTTGATCTCTTATATACATGATTACTTATAGCCTTGTATTTCTTCTTTGAATCTTTGTTTTAGTTAGGCCAACTAGATCGATTGTTCTTGCCATGAGAAGAGGTGCTTTTTGATGGGTTCGGTATTACGGTGTTTGATCCCAGTGACAGAAGGGGATACGGCACGTATGTATCATTGCTATTAAGGATAACAAGATGGGGTCTATTTCTACATAAATAGATTGTCTACATCATGTCGTCGTTCTTATTGCATTACTCCTTTTCTCAATGAACTTAATACACTAGATGCATGCTGGATAGCAGTCGATGTGTGGATTAATTGTAGTAGATGCAGGTAGGAGTCGGTCTACTAATCTTGGATGTGATGCCTATATAATGATCATTGTCTTGAAATCGTCATGATTATTTGAAGTTCCATCAATTGCCCAACAATAATTTTTTTACTAACTGTATGCTATTTTTCTCAAGAGAAGCCACTAGTGCAATCTACGGCCCACGGGTCTCTTCCTTATTATATTTTCCTTCGCAGTCTATTTTTATTTTCTTTTATTTTCAGATCTATTAATCCAAAAACCCAAAAATACCTCGCTGAATTTTATTTGCTCTTATTTTCATTTATCAATCTACCACAATTTTTATCCCGTCTATGTAACACCCCGGTGGTAACATTCCATAATTGTAACTCCAACTCTTGCCATTTCCGGCTATGTTATTTGTTATATCCTCCGTGGTTGGGTTTTGTCCTCATTTTGCATTTTTTTAATGTCATCATGTGCATATCATTTGCATTCGTGTTCGTCTCATGCATCCGGTCATTTTCCCCGTTGTATGTTTTGGAATCCGACACTCACACATGCACCCGTTGCACCTCTCAGACCTTGTTTCATGAGCGGGAGAAAACATTCTCGGAATGGGCCGAGATTTGTCGAGTGGCCTTGGTACGTAACCGGTAGGTCACTTGACAAATTTTGTTCCATTTGGAGGTCGTTAATGCCCAAAAGGTTAACCGTGTAACCGTTGAAACCCCTCTCGTGTTGCAGCTCAACACCCCTCCACAACAGCCCACTAGCCCATCTAAACCCCCTCCATGCTCTCCGTCCTTGGATCACGATCATGTGGGCGAAAACCGCACCTCATTTGGCCTCCCCCTCCGAAAATTCGGGCAAAACCCTAGTCTTCCCCTTCCTCCACGTGCTGGACACGTCTGCCGCCGTCCCCTCGGCGAATCGCATGCCGCCACATCAACGCGCTGCCGCCCACCGCCGCACGGGCCCACCAACCCGAGGCCGGCCCTCCTGACCCGCGACCGCGCCCGAGCGCCTCGCCGTCACCCGCTCGCCCCGCCGCCTGACGCCGCCTCTACCTCGACTTCTGCACCGTCGCCCCGCCGCATCCTTGCCGGCCACCGGCGACCCAAGCCTCCAGCGCCGCCCCGAGGCCCCTCACCGCCGGCGACCCAAGCTCCTCCTCACCGTGCTCCGGTCATAGATTCGGCGGGACCCGGTCTCCCCGCGCCGGATCCGACCATCCCCCTTGTGCCCGGCCTCCTCCTTGCCGGCTCCGGCGAACTCCGACGAGATCCACCGCCTCGATCTGCATGCCCAAGTCAAACCCTAGATCCGTAGGTGATTTCTTCCTCTAAGTCCCGAAATATCTACATCATGTGACCCTCTTTGACATGTCATATCTCCATGCACGTGGCTCTGATTTGCGCATATGATATATCGAAATGTTTGTCTCGTGATGCTCTTCACACTAGTGTCATTTGCATGCATGTTATTGTCCATATTGATGCCTTAATCTTCGTTGCAAAAGTGCTATATGATGTTTTCTGCTAGAATCCATCATAACTTGTTGATTTGTCATTTTCATAGCATTTTGTGTGTGCATCCTTTGAGCATCATGTCTACATGTTTTAGGAGCATCTCCATGCCATCATTGCAGTGGCGCAATCCTTGTATTTTTATGAGCTCTGTGGTGACTAGCACAAGCATGCAAAGTAGGCCACATGATGTTGCTGAATTCAGACACTTACTATTTCTGCTAAGTCTTTTCCTATTACATTATGTTGCTATGTTGACTTATAGCCACAAGTAGATCCATGCATATTTCATGAAGTTCAGTAAGATTGTTTTGAAGATATGATTATGCTCTATCCATTCATACCTCTGGTTGTAATTATGGAGTAGTGTAGCTTGTCATTACCATGATATACTTTTGCTAAATATTGTTGTTGTCAGTTTGTTAACAGAAAGTTCATTTTGCCATGTGTTTTGCTACTGATCCATGCACCGTATGAACTTGATGTTGCCATGTTTAGCTTCATAAATGTGTCTTCTTACTATTGGTTACCTTGTGATGCCATGAAACCGTTCATATCACTTGCCATTTCATTGAGGCTACCATCTTTTCTGTGCATCTTTGGCTCGAGTTTAGTAAGAGAGTTTTGTTCATTGCCTTTAGTACTAGCATGCCATGCCCTTTTTTGCATGTTATGATCTTGTAGCATGTTGTTTACTAGCTCTAAACATTGCTACCTGATGTTGTTTATGCCATGTTTAGTATTTCACTAAGTCTGTAACCTGATCGTCATTTGCATTTTTGCCATGTTGTTTTAGGCTTGTTCTAGTGAGTTCTAGCGGGAGCTCAATGCTCATGATTTGTAGAGCTTCACTTGTACTTCACTGCCATGTGCTTTGTTGCTATGTTGGATTGTTGTAGCATAGTTTCATGATGATGTTAAGCACAGTGTTGCATTGTTCTTGTTTTGCTCGTCATTTGCAAACCGTGCATCCGTTTCCGATGATCTTTATATCGATTTCGACCTAAATCTCCTAACCTTTCCAGCGGCATGCTTGGTTTGCCAAGTTGATGCAATGATCATCGTTTCCCTTCCAGAGTACCCATATGCATTGCGCATCATATCTCGCATTCCATGCCATGTCTTGCATCATGTTGCTTGTGCGTGGAACCGTGATTGATTGTTTTTCTGTTGCTTTTGTTCTTGCTTTGGGTAGAGCCGGGAGACAAGTTAGTGAATGAGGATCATGTTGAGTATGTTTACGAGGAGCAAGCTTTCGACAACCCTGAAAACTTTGCAGGCAAGATGATCATTACCCCCGATATCATTTCTATCTTTGCTTGCTAGTTGTTCGTTATTTCGCTATGTCACGCTAGCTACCACTTGTTTATCATGCCTCCCATATTGCCATGTCAAGCCCCTAACCCACCTTCCTAGTAAACCGTTGTTTGGCTATGTTACCGCTTTTGCTCAGCCCCTCTTATAGCGTTGCTAGTTGCAGGTGCCTTGCATGTTGATCCATGTTGGAACATGGATATGTTGGGATATCACAATATCTCTTATTTAATTAATGCATCTATATACTTGGTAAAGGGTGGAAGGCTAGTCCTTTTGCTTGGTGTTTTGTTCCACTCTTGCCGCCCTAGTTTCTGTCATACCGGTGTTATGTTCGTTGAATTTACGTCCCTAACACGATGAGGGTTTATGGGTCCCTCTTGATAGTTCGCTTTGAATAAAAATCCTCCAGCAAGGCCCAACCTTGGTTTTACCATTTTCCTAATAACTACTAAAAACTTGCATAGGGACTTTCTGGACCCCATGGACTTAATCAACCCCCGGGCCAGTGCTCCACATGAGTGTTGGTCCAAACTAGAGCACCGTGTGGGGCTGCCCCTAGGCAACTTGGGGTATTTGGTATATACCTGTACGCTTCGCTCATCCGGTCTACCCTAAGAATGAGATCGCGCTACTCCTATCAGGCTAGGTCGGTGCATCGGGAGGTCTTGCTGGACTAGTTTTACCATTGTCGAAATATCATGTGCACCGGGATTCCGAGTCTGATCGGAGGGTCCCGCGATGGAGGATTGTCTCCGCGGATCGTGAGCTTGTCATCGGCTAAGTTGGGACACCCCTGCAGGGTTTAAACTTTCGAGAGTCATGCCCGCAGTTATGTGGCAGATGGGAATTTGTAATATCTGGTTGTAGAGAAGTTGACACTTGACTTAATTAAAAGACACCAAACGCGTGTGTAACTGTGATGGTCTCTTTTCAACGAGGTTCAAGAAGAGAACACGGTGGGGTTATGTTCGAAAGTAAGTAGTTCAGGATCACTTCTAGTTTACGACTGTTGCGTAGTTTCTCATCTTACTCTGGTACTAGTAAGTTAGCCACCATATTTTGCTTAGCGCTTGCTGCAGTTCCACCTCATAACCTCATTCTACCCATAAGCTTAAATAGTCTTGATCTCGTGGGTTTTGAGATTGCTGAGTCCTCATGACACACAGATACTACCAAAACAGCCGCAAGTACCGATGATACCAGTGCAGGTGATGCCAACAAGCTCAAGTGGGAGTTCGACGAAGACCTTGGCCGTTAATATGTGTCTTTTCCGGATGATCAGTAATGGTGCCCAGTTGGGATGATCGGGATTTAGCATTTTGGGTTGTCTTCTTTTCATTTGGATCCGCCCGTAGTCGGACTATGTGTGTACTCTGAATGATGTATGAATTATTTGATCTTTGTGTGACATGGCGATTGTAAGCCAACTATTTATTTATCCTTGTTCTTGTACATGGGATTGTGTGAAGATGACCCTTCTTGCGACAAAACCAAAATGCGGTTATTCCTCTAAGTCGTGCCTTGACACATGGGAGATATAGTCGCATCTTGGGTGTTACAGTCTACTTGCCAATTTTTGGCACCGTTACCTGAAAGGGATTGGCAACCCCTTTAATACGTCGGGTTGCAAGTATTTGTTATTTGTGTGCCGGTGTCGTTCACGTAGTGTTGCGTGGTTCTCCTACTAGTTCTATAACCTTGATCTCATCACTAAGGGAAATACCTACCGTAGTTGTGCTGCATCATCCCTTCCTCTTTGGGGAAATACCGACATAGTTCAAGACGCATCAAAAGGAATTTCTAGCACCGTTGCTGGGGAGACATCACCAACATCTACCAGGTTCCTAATCACAAATCTCATCTCCTTTCAATTTACATTATTTTACATTTGCCTCTCATTTTCATCTCCCCCACTTCACAAAATTTGCCGTTTTATTTGCCCTCTTTTTCGTTTGCCTTTTTCTCGTCAGATCTCTTGTTTGCTTGTGTTGCCATGTGTCTTCTATTTGCTTGCATAATCACTTGCTAAAAATCTATTGATATGGATCCTCATCCACTTGCTAATATTTTTAAAAGATCTAATTATGATGAACCAATTGCTAGTGTATTGAGTTCACTAGTTTATCTTTATGAAGTTTTGCTTGAGATTCATGAATCTGAAAATTGTGATAAAGTGTTAAAAGAAGGAATTTATAATGTGATTCATGATACCTCCTCGGATAAAAGGCATGATTGCAATGATGTTATTATAAATTCTATTTAGGTCAATTCTGTTAGTGATATGCAATGCCCCAAGCTTGGGGATGCTTGTTTTGCTATGTCCACTGCTTATTGCAATGATCATGATTGGGGTGATAATGTTTCTTATGATCTTGATAATTTATTTAAGCCTCGTGATGAATATGATATTGATAATTGTGCTTACAATAATACTGAAAGTGGGTTCGGAAGTGTGTCAACTTTAGGTAAAAATAATCCCACATATTTGGAGAGTGTTCAATCTTATGAAGTTTTTGATGAAAGTGGGTTTGGAGAGGACATGACTTTAGTTTATGTTAATCCCACTATCTTGGAAGATCATAAAACTTGTATGCATGTGGAACATGAAGAGAAAATTTTATGTGATAGCTATATTATTGAATTTGATTATGATCCTACATATAATTATTATGAGAGAGGAAAATATGGTTGTAAAAATTTTCATGTCATTAAATTTCCTCTCGTTATGTTGAGATTGTCAATTTTTATTCCTCTCCTTTGCGTATGCTAGATATTTCTTATCTTGACAATTTGTTTTCCTATAAAATTCCTATGCATAGGAAGTATGTTAGACTTAAATGTGTTTCTCACATGTTTCATGATGATCTCTTTGTGTTTCAATTATTATCTTTCGTGTGAGCATCGTTGAAATCTTATCCCTAGCTAGGGGCATAAAACGATAGCGTTTGTTGGGAGGCAACCCAATGAATAAAATTTATTTTTGTCCTTTTCTTTATGTTCTCGAGTTTTTGCACGATTATGCTACTGTTATGATTGTGTTTTTTGTGTTTTAATTAGTGTTTGTGCCAAGCAAAGCCTTTGGGGTCATGTAGGGTGATAGTTGATTTGGTCTTGCTAAAAAACAGAAACTTTTGCGCCCAGAAAAATAATTCTCAATTTTAATAGAAGCGCGACAAAGTACTGATTATTTTTGAATAATATTAATATACAAATTGCTCATGTTGTTATAAGTTTTTAGAATTTTTGGAGTTACAGAAGTATTCGAAATATCCAGATTGCTACAGACTATTCTGTTTTTGACAGATTATGTTTTCTTGGCGTTATGTGCTTGTTTTGATAATTCTATGGTTTTCCTTGAAGAGTTTTTGCCATAGAAAAGTTGGAATACAGTAGATATAATGCAAAAATAAAATATGAATGGGTTTGCAACAGTACTTATAGTAGTGATTTGTTTTCTTATACTAACAGATCTCATGAAGGTTTTGTTGAGTTTTGTGTGATTGAAGTTTTGAAGTTTTGGGTGACTTTAGAATGGATCAGGGAATAAGGATTAGCAAAAGGCTGCGCTTGGGGATGCCCATGGCACTCCAAGCTAATATTCAAGAAGTATCAAGCAACTAAGCTTGGGGATGCCCCTGAGTGGCATCCCCTCTTTCTTCGAACAACCATCGGTATTTTACTTCAAGCTATATTTTTATTCGTCACAGATTATGAGTTTTGCTTGGAGCATCTTGTATGATATGAGTCTTTGCTTGTTTTGCTTGGTATTTTTAGTCATGAATCCTTCCTGGACACACCTATTTGAGAGATCCAAAATTATTCCATTACTTGTTAGAATTGCTCTCTATGCTTCACTTAAATCTTTTTGAGCTATGGAATTACTCTAGTGCTTCACTTATATATTTTTTAGCACGGTGTGCTTTAGTACTTTGAAGAAATTCTCTCATGATTCACTTAGATTTATTTGAGAGTTAGTAATTTTTTTAAGAAATTCTCTCTTGCTTCACTTATATTTGTTTGAGCTATCAAAAGCAACATATGAAACCAGTACCAAAATGATACATATCCAAGAATAATATAATAAAAACTTTCGTGAAGATCATTGGACAAAATAAACTTGATTCCTTGTAATAGTTTTGAGATATCATGATAGTAATATGTGAGTCATGTTGATGAATAATTATGCTTTAGTAAGAATATTGGTGTTAAGGTTTGTGATTCCCTATGCAAGCACGAAAGTCAATAGTTATGCAATGAAATTACATCCTACATGTGGTGCATTATTCGGTGCTAGCTATGCTTAATGCTTGCTTATGAGATTTTTCGTTTCTTGGTTTGTTGCTTCTCAATCTTTTGCTAGCCTTCATTTTGCACTAAGTATGCTAACTACTTGTGCATCCAAAATCCATTAAACCAGTTTTGCCATATAAGTCCACTATACCTACCTATATGAGGTATTCTTTTGCCGTTCTAAGAAAATTTGTATGTACCATCTCTAATTTTCAAAATAAACTTCTCTTTTGTGTGCTCATACCGCTCATGAAACGGTAGGGAGTGGCTGATATATTTCCATGCTAGATGTGTTATTCTCAAGATGAGTGTTTATTCACTTGTCATTGCACGAGAGTACGGCAAAGGAATTAGGGATGCCCTGTCTCGAAATGAAAAATGAATTTACTTTATGTTGTCAAATAATAAATTCCTTGGAAAGTGTTGGTATGGACGGCACCCGTGGATTCGGTTAGTCGTGGAATGTGAAAGTAAGGTGTAAAAAGGAATAAACTTTATTTTCTGTTTGGGAACCGCCTATGATATAACTAGCATGGAAAGTATTGGGAACTACTCGATCATTTTCGTTCACGGTCAATCAAACAACTTGCACCCAACGTGATGAAGGGGTTGCCAATCCCTTCACGGTCACTTGCAAAAGTGAGATCTGATAGAGATAGATAAAACTAAATAAACGATAAAGTAAATATTTTGGGGTTTTCTTTGGTTTATAGATCGGAAAGTAAAATATTGCAAAATAGTAGATCATAAACTAATATGATGGAAAATAGAAGATCGGAAACTTATATGATGGAAAATAGACCCGGGGGCCTTAGCTTTCACTAGAGGCTTCTCTCAAGATAGCAAATAATATGATGGGTGAACAAATTACTGTCTAGCAATTGATAGAAAAGCGCATAGTTATAATGATATATAAGGCAATGATTATGAAATATAGGCATCACGTTAGTGTCAAGTAGAACGAGACGCTTCTGCATCTACTACTATTACTCCACACATCGACTGACTCCTGCCTGCATCTAGATTATTAAGTTCATGAAGAACATAGTAACACATTGAGTAAGATGACATGATGTAGATGAATAAACTCAAGCAATATGATGTAAACCCCATCTTTTTATCCTCGATTGCAACAATACAATACGTGCCTTGCTTCCCCTACTGTCACTGGGAAAGGACACCGCAAGATTGAACCCAAAGCTAGGCACTTCTCCCATTGCAAGAAAACCAATCTAGTTGGCCAAACTAAACCAATAATTCGAAGAGAATTACAAAGATATCAAATCATGCATAAAAGAATTCAGAGAAGATTCAAATAATATTCATAGATAAGCTGATCATAAATCCACAATTCATCGGATATCGACAAACACACCACAAAAGAAGATTACATTGGATGGATCTCCAAGAACATCGAGGAGACCATGGTATTGAGAATCAAAGAGAGAGAATAAGCCATCTAACTACTAGCTCTATGGACCCGTAGGTCTGAGGTAAACTACTCACGCTTCATCGGAAGGGCAATAGAGTTGATGTAGAAGCCCTTCAT
This sequence comes from Triticum aestivum, assembly GCF_018294505.1. NCBI lineage: Eukaryota > Viridiplantae > Streptophyta > Magnoliopsida > Poales > Poaceae > Triticum > Triticum aestivum. The sequence goes on along the minus strand of NC_057797.1, from coordinate 439,204,632 downwards.
GATCGAATCCCCCTCCCGCAGGGTGCCGGAAAAGGCCCCATGTTGGGATATCATGGGAACAAAAGGTTGCGGCGGTGGAAAGTGTTTTTGTGGATGCTTCTGGTGGTTTGGGAATATATGTGAATATATAGGATGAAGATTTAGGTCGGGAGGTGTTGATGTAGGCCACAAGGCAGGGGCACACCCCTAGGGTGCACCCCTATGGCTTCTCATCTACTTCAAGGTCTTCTGACTTGGAGTCCAAGTCCAACAGGTGTCTTATGGTCCAAGAAAAATCATCGCGAAGTTTTTATTCCATTTGGACTCTGTTTGGTATTCCGTTTCTGCGAAGCTAAAAAACAAGGGAAAACATAAACTGGCACTGGGCTCTAGGTTAATAGGTTAGTCCCCAAAATAATATAAAATAGAATATTAATGCATATAAAACATCCAAAACAGATAATATAATAGCATGGAACAATAAAAAATTATAGGTACATTGGAGACGTATCAAGCATCCCCAAGCTTAATTCCTGCTTGTCCTCGAGTAGGTAAATGATAAAAACAGAATTTTTGATGTGGAATGCTACCTAACATATTTATCTATGTAATTTTTCTTTATTGTGGCATGAATGTTCAGATCCATAAGATTCAAAACAAAAGTTTAATATTGACATAAAAACAATAATACTTCAAGCGTACTAACAAGGCAATTATGTCTTCTCAAAATAACATGGCCAAAGGAACTTATTGCTACAAAATCATATAGTCTGGCTATGCTCCATCTTCATCACACAAAATATCCAAATCATGCACAACCCCGATGACAAGCCAAGCACTTGTTTCATACTTTTTATATTCTCAAACTTTTTCAACTTTTACGCAATACATGAGCGTGAGCAGTGGACATAGCACTATAAGTGGAATAGAATATGGTGGTTGTGGAGACGACAAAAAGAAGGACATAGTCTCACATCAACTAGGCGTATCAACGGGCTATGGAGATGCCCATCAATAGATATCATTGTGAGTGAGTAGGGATTGCCATGCAACGGATGCACTAGAGCTATAAGTTTATGAATGCTCAAAAAGAAACTAAGTGGGTGTGCATCCAACTCTCTTGCTCACGAAGACCTAGGGAAATTTGAGGAAGCCCATCATTGCAATATACAAGCCAAGTTCTATAATGAAAAATTCCACTAGTATATGAAAGTGACAACATAGGAGATTCTCTATCATGAAGATCATGGTGCTACTTTGAAGCACAAGTGCGGAAAAAGGATAGTAAGATTGCCTCTTCTCTCTTTTTCTCTCTATTTTTTTGTTTGGCTTCTTTGGCCTCTTTTATTTTTTTGTAAAGTCTGGAGACTCATCCTGACTTTTGGGGGAATCATAGCTTCCATCATACTTTCCTCACATGGGATAATGCTCTAATAATGAATATCATCACACTTTTATTTACTTACAACTCAAGAATTACAACTCGATACTTAGAACAAAATATGACTCTATATGAATGCCTCCGGCAGTGTACCGGGATGGGCAATGAATCAAGAGTGACATGTATGAAAGAATTATGAAAGGTGGCTTTGCCACAAATACGATGTCAACTACATGATCATGCAAAGCAATATGACAATGATGAAGCATGTCATAATAAACGGAACGGTGGAAAGTTGCATGGCAATATATCTCGGAATGGCTATGGAGATGCTATAATAGGTAGGTATGGTGGCTGTTTGGAGGAAGGTATAAGGTGGGTGTATGGTACCGGCGAAAGTTGTGTGGTACTAGAGATGCTAGCAATGGTGGAAAGGTGAGAGTGCGTATAATCCATGGACTCAACGTTAGTCATAAAGAACTCACATACTTATTGCAAATATCTATTAGTCATCGAAACAAAGTACTACATGCATGCTCCTAGGGGATAGATTGGTAGGAAAAGACCATCCCTCATCCCCGACCGCCACTCATAAGGAAGACAGTCCATAAATAAATCATGCTCTGACTTCATCACATAACGGTTCACCATATGTGCATGCTACAGGAATCACAAACTTTAAAACAAGTATTTATCAAATCCACAATTACTCACTAGCATGACTCTAATATCACCATATTTATATCTCAAAACAATCATAAGGAATCAAACTTCTCATATTATACAATGCACTTTATATGAAAGTTTTTATTATACCCATCTTGGATGTCTATCATACTAGGACTAAATTCATAACAAAAGAAAATCACCATGCTGTTTAGAGACTCTCAAAATAATATAAGTTAAGCATAAGAGTTCAACAATTTCTATAAAATAAAGCCACCGATGTGCTCTAAAAACATTAAGTGAAGCACTAGAGAAAAATTTCCTAGCTCAAAAGATATAAGTGAAGCACATAGAGTATTCTAATAAATCGTGATTCATGTGTGTACCTCTCAAAAGGTGTGTACAACAAGGATGATTGTGGCAAACTAAAAAGCAAAGACTCAAATCATACAAGAAGCCCCCTTCAATGCCCGCTTCCCGGACATGTTTGCCATTTCTGTGGACCCTTGGGTCTCCGTCAAGACAACCCTTATTGACTTAGGGCACCTCGCCTTTAGGCGGCGCTTTGGGCCCCTTGAAGTGAGTGCATGGCACGAGCTATTGGACACTGTTGCTCTTCACGAGCCAGACCTCTCGCAACCCCAGGACCTTGTGTCTTGGCGCTTAGAGCCTTCGGGCAACGTCTCCACCAAATCCCTCTACAGGGCTATAGCCCCCTTCTCTTGTGTCTCTCCACAATTCTTGTGGAGTTACCTCCGCGAAGCGGTCAGTGGTCGTTGGTGCAACACCAACTTCCTGGATCTCTTCGACGAGGTTCAGGCTTCGCCCCAGCCTGGCCGCCACATTAGATGGCTGACGATTGGGGTCCTTGCATGGATGTTGTGGACTATTCGCAACAAGCTCGTGATTTAGCGCATGCCCCTTCGACGACCGACTGACGCAATTTTTAAAATGCGTGGTTACCAGCAGCTTTGGCGGCCGCTTATCTGTTCCCAGGATCTCGACGTCGTCAACAACATCATCGCTTCCCTCCATGCATTGGCCATCCTCTTGGCGCGGCCGCTCCCTCCGCCACCACCTGAGCCATATTAGATCATGTAGTCTTTGGCCTGCCCGCATCCTGGCCTTGTTTTTTATGTTTTGGGCTTGTTGAGATGTGCCCTCAGCAGAACCTACTACTTATCGTCTTTGTGTGTGTGTGAACTTTGGTGTACCCATTGGCTGTGGTGGTTGCTTTATTTATAAAGAGGGGTAAAAGCCTTTTTTGGTAATCATACAAGACGCTCCAAGAAAAACACATATCATGTGGTGAATAAAAATATATAATCAAGTAAATTTACCGGTCAACAAAGACGAAAGAGGGGATGCCTTCCGGGGCATCCCCAAGCTTAGGCGCTTGGTTTTCCTTGAATATTACCTTGGGGTGCCTTGGGCATCCCCAAGCTTAGGCCCTTGCCACTCCTTATTCCATAGTACATCAAATCCTTACCCAAAACTTGAAAACTTCACAACACAAAACTCAACAGAAAATCTCGTAAGCTCTGTTAGTATAAGAAAATAAATCACCACTTTTGGTATAGTTGTAAACTCATTATTTATTTATATTAGTGTAATATCTACTGTATTCCAACTTTTCCATGGTTCATACCCCCCCCCCAATACTACCCATAGATTCATCAAAATAAGCAAACATCACATAGAAAACAGAATCTGTGAAAAACAGAACAGTTTGTAGCAATCTGTAACTGTCGAATACTTCTGTAACTCCAAAAATTCTGAAACATTAGGAAACCTTGGAAATTTGTTTATTAATCTTCTTCAAGAAGAATTAGTATTTTATCGTGCTTCTATTAAAAATGAGAATTGTTTTCCTGGGCGCAAAAGTTTCTGTTTTTCAGCAAGATCAAGTCAACTATCACCGTAAGCCATCCCAAAGGTCTTACTTGGCACAAACACTAACTAAAACACATCTAACCATAGGATAGATGAATTATTTATTCAAAAATAAAAGGAAATATATTGGGTTGTCTCCCAACAAGCACTATTGTTTACGCCCCTAGCTAGGCATTGATAATTTCGATGATGCTCACATGAAAGACAAGAATTGAAGCACAAAGAGAGCATCATAAAGTACATGAAAAACACATATAATTCTAACATACTTCCTATGCATAGACATCTCATAGGCAAACAAATTATCAAGGCAAGCAAATCCTAGCATATGCAAAGAAGAAGAAAGAGACAATAGCAAAGTTAACATAACGAGAGGTAATTTAGTAACATGAAGATTTCCACAATCATATTTTCCTCTCTCATAATAATTACGAGTAGCATCATAACCAAATTCAACAATATAGCTATCACATAAAATTTTCTCTACATGCTCCATATGCATGCAAAGTTGACACTCTTCCAAAATAGTGGGATTATCATCAAATAAAGTCATGACTTCTCCAAATCCACTTTTATCAAAAAATTCATAAGATTGATCATACTCCAAAGTAGTGGGATAATTATTTCCAAAAGTTGACACTCTTCCAAACCCACTTTCAATATTATTGCAAACATATTCATCATGATGCTTAAATAAATTTTCAAGATCATAAGAAGAATCACCCCAATCATGATCATTGCAACAAGTAGTGGACATAGCAAAACTAGCATGCCCAAGCTTAGGGTTTTGCACATTATTAGCACAATTGACATTAACAAAATTTATAATAACATCATTGTAATCATGCTTTTTATTCATGGAGCTATCGTGAATCTCTTCATAAATTTCTTCATCACAATTTTTAGATTCACGAATTTCAAGCAAAACTTCATAAAGATAATCTAGCGCACACAAGTCACTAGCAATTGGTTCATCATAATTGGATCTCTTAAAAAGATTAGCAAGTGGATGTGGATCCATAAAATCTTTGGTTTCTGATTTTCAATAAATACACAATTATTCCAACCAAACAAGCAAACGAGCCAAGTAAGACATAAAGGCAAACGAAAAGCCGAACGAAAGAAGGGCGAAAAAAGTCAAATCCTTTTGAAAATATTTTTAGAAGTGGGGGAGAGGATGTAACGCCCATGATGCGGCTATATATCCCACGTGTCGAGGCACGACTTAGAGGCATAACCGCATTGTGGTTTTGTCGCAAGGGTCATCTTCACACAATCCCATGTAATGAACAAGAAAGGGATAAATAGAGTTGGCTTACAATCACCAAGTCACACAATATTCAAATAATCCATACATCATTCAGAGTACACACATAGTCCGACTATGGACAAATCCAAATGAAAAGAAGATAAACCCAACTGCTAGATCCGCGATGGTCCCAACTGGGCACCACTACTGATCTTCAGGAAAAGACACGTAGTGACGGCTAATGTCCTCGTCGAACTCCCACTTGAGTTCGGTAGCATCACCTGCACTGGTATCATCGGCACCTGCAACTGTTTTGGTAGTATATGTGAGTCACGAGGACTCAACAATCTCAAAACCCACGAGATCAAGACTATTTAAGCTTATGGGTAGGAATGTGGTTATGAGGTGGAGTTGTAGCAAGCGCTAAGCAAATATGGTGGCTAACATACGAGTACAAGAGAAAGATAAGAGGCTATGCAACGGTCGAGAAACCAGAAGCGATCAAGAAGTGATCCTGAACTACTTACATTCAAACATAACCCAACCGTGTTCACTTCCCGGACTCCGCCAAAAAGAGACCATCACGGTTACACACACAGTTGATGCATTTTAATTAAGTCAACCGGATATTAACAAATTCCCATCTGCCACATAACCGTGGGCACAACTCTCGAAATTTTATACCCTACAGGGGTGTCCCAACTTAGCCCATCACAAGCTCTCACGATCAACGAAGGATATTCCTTCTCCCGGAAAGACCCGATCAGTCTCGGAATCCCGGTTACAAGACATTTCTACAATGGTAAAACAAGACCAGCAAGACCACCCGAATGTGCCGACAAATCTCGATAGGAGCTACACATATCTTGTTCTCAGGGCACACCGAATGAGACATCCCACGAGTAAAACCAACCCTCAAGTTTCCCCAAGGTGGCCCCGCAGTCGACTCAGTTCGGACCAACACTCAGAGGAGCACTGGCCCGGGGGGTTGAATAAAGATGATCCTCGGGTTTATAACTCCCTAGGAAAAGTTTAGGTTGTTGATAGGCAAATGTTAAAACCAAGGTTGGCCTTGCTGGAGGAGGTTTATTCAAAACAAACTATCATGGGGGTCCCATAACCCCAACCGCGTAAGGAACGCAAAACCAAGGAACATAACACCGGTATGACGGAAAGTAGGGCGACAAGAGTGGAACAAAACATGGAGCAAAAGGCCAAGCCTTCCACCCCTTTACAAGTATATAGATTCCTTAATTAAAATAAGAGATAATGTGATATCCCAACATATCCATGTTCCAACATGGATAAAACCTGCACTGCACCTGCAACTAGCAACGCTATAAGAGGGGCTGAGCAAAAGCGGTAACTTAGCCAAACAACGGTTTGCTAGGAAGGTGGGTTAGAGGCTTGACATGGCAATACGGGAGGCATGATAAGAAAGTGGTGGGTAGTCCGACATAGCGGTAGAACGAATAACTAGCAAGCAAAGCCAGAAGTGATATCGAGGGTAATGATCATCTTGCCTGCAGAGTTCTTAGAGTTGTCGAAAGCTTGCTCCTCGTTAGCGTACTCAACAGGTTCCTCGTTCATGTACTCGTCTCCCAGCTCTACCCAAAGCAAGAACACAAGCAACAGAACAACAATCAATCACGATGCAATGCACAAGCAACATGATGCAAGACATGGCATGGAATGCAAGATATGATGTGCAATGCATATGGGTACTCTGGAAGGGAAAGGATGATCAAGGCATTAGCTTGACAAACCAAGCATGCCATTGGAAAGATGGGGTGATTCCGGTCAAAATCGATATAAGGATCACCGGAAACGGATGCACGGTTTTCAAATGACAAGCAAAACAAGGACGATGCAAAACTACGCCTAATAGCATCATAGCACTTAGGATGCAACAAGAAACTATCCAACATCACTCCAACATAGAAACAAAGCACATGGCAGTGAAGTACAGATGAAGCTCAAAAAATCATGAACACTGAGCTCCTGCTAGAACTCACTAGAACAAGCTTAAAATACCATGGCAAAAATGCAAATGATATCAGCTTCACAGACTAGACAAAATGCTAAACATGTCAAAACAGCATTAGGTAGCAATGTTTAGAGCTAGCAAACAACATGCTACAGGAACATATCATGGCAAACAAAGGCATGGCATGCTATTACTAAAGGCATAGAACAAAACTCCCTTACTAAACTTTAACGAAAGGGGCACGGAAAATGAGGTAGTACCCATGCAAACATGGCAAGTGATATGATCAGTTTCAGACAGAAGAAAAACATGACATGGCAGAAACAGATTCATGATAGCAATTTTGTAAGCTCATGCCACTCACCACAAAGCATTTCGTGGCATCACAAGGTAACCAGCAGTAAGTAGAAACATTTATGAAACTAAACATGGCAAGAGCAAGTTCATAGGGTGCATGGATCACTAGAAAAACCCATGGCAAAATTGAACTTCATGTTAACAATCTGCCAGCAACAATATTTAGCAAAAGTAGAGCATGGTAATGACAAGCTAGATTACTCCATAATTGCAACCAGAGGGATTAATGGATAGAGCATAACCACATTTGCAAAACACTCTTACTTAACTACCTTAAAATATGCATGAATCGAGTTGTGGCAAGAAGTTTACATGGCATTAAAATGTACAGGAAATGACTTAGCAAAATTACTGTTTGAAAACAGCAACATCATGAAGCCAAATTTGCATACTTGTGATAGTCACCACAGAGCTCATAAAAATACAAGGCTTGCACCACAGTAAAGATGGCATGGAGATGCTCCAAAAACATATAGACATCATGCTCATAGGATGTACACACAAAATGCAACGGAAATAACAAATCAGCAAGTTATGATAAGTTCCAGTAGACAACATCATATAGCACTTTTGTAACGAAGATTAGGGCATCAATATGGACAGTAACATGCATGAAAATGACACTAACATGAAGATCATCACGAGACGAACATATTGATATATGATATGCGCAAAACGGAGCCATATGCATGGAGATATGACCGGTCAAAGAGGGTCACATAATGTTCAAAATGCCAGGGACTTGGACGAATTTTACCACTCCGTATTTAGGGTTATGACACGGACTTCGAGGTTCATCGGAACTCGCCGGAGTTGTCGAGGAGGCTGCGGCCGGAGCTCGTGGGGGCGCCGAAGGAGGTGGGGAAGGTCGGATCCGGTGGCTGGAGGAGCGGGACGCTGGCATTGGCATCGGCGGCGGTGAAGACCGGCGCGGGCGGCGCGGTCCCGCGGTGCCGGTGGCGATTGGCAGCGAGGAGGCGGGTCGGCGGCGAGGCAGCGGTGGCCGAAGCAGGCGGCGGCGTCGGGCGTTGACTGGGCGGCGGGAGGCGTGACACATGGCGGCTCGGGATTCGCGTAGGGGTGGCGGCGGACATGTCCAGCGGCGCGGAGGAGCGTGGATATAGGGTTTTGGATGAAAATTTCGGTGGAGAGGGCATATTTGTAGGTAGGGGGAGCTAGAAGAGTGCAAATGAGGTGCGATTTTTGCCCACACGATCGTGAAAGTGTTTTCGTGCATGCTTCTGGTGGTTTGGGAATATATGTGAATATATAGGACGAAGAATTAGGTCAAGAGGCACTGGTACGCGTCGGTCCTAAACAAACGGTTTTTAACCCCTTTCCACGACAGCATTTGGAACCGTCGCCAAGTGAGTGTGGGTGATAGGGGGGTCCTTCCCACATGACCCAGAAACCGTCGGGGATATGCCCTCCTGGCACACACGTTTGGCAAAATGAGGTCGTGTGCGACCGGCGAGCACTCAAATGTGGAAATACGTACAATAGAGCTAAAAATACAATTATACGATGAAATTGTTACCAGTCGCAAGTACATCCCACACAGTCAGTCCCCGCTAAACGTTTCCGTTCGTATGCACATCCCACACAGTCGCTCCAAGGAAAACGTTTCCGTTCACAGGTACATGACACACAAATTTTCCCGTTAAATCATTTGTGTTATTGAATGTATCACACACAGTCCGTAGAAGAAACTGTGTGGCAAAGGTTGTCCATCACACACAGTTTTTATGTGGTAAATGTTTGCGCAAGGTGGCCTAACGAAAACAGTTTTCAAGAGAAAGTCGTGTGTGATTGTTCATTGATCCAACACGGTTTATTCCTAGAAACTGTGTGCGTTGCCTGAGGTCATCGCCCATGGTATTTTTTTTCAACAACCGTTTGCAATAGCAAAACACAATTAGCATGCTAATTATATGATTATTCATAATCCATTTATTAATCTAATTCACATTTCATATTAAGCACACAATATATTTCATTTCCATATTAAGGAAGCAGAATTTCATAATTGAAATACATCATACTACAACATGATATAGCTTCAGCACTCAGCTACCCCATTACACAACTTCACCAGTAGCAAGTTCCACATGCAACATGTAGAACCTTTCGAAATTAGCATCATAGTCGGTATATAGACAGATGCATCTCAGCTGGAAAACTGCTGAAGCGGAAGGCGAATATTGAGCCTTCATTCATGTTGAAGGTCTTTGCAACTTTAGGACAGTGCCTGTGGATGATTGAACGTCCATCCTTTGTCCTCTTCAGGAACACTTCAATATTGAACCGTGGGTGTTGTATGAAAACCTTCCTCGCCTCCTGACCATTGAGGTGGTTTGAGAGGTAATCATCAGTGAACTGCTTTGGAAAGGCCTGAAAACAAGGATGTGCATAAATATCTTCTCTATATTGGAAATGGGGCAAAGGAATAAAAAAAGGCAAGGTATAATAGTTAGTACCATCTTGTAGTGAACTGATGTCTTCTTCATTGTGCAGACAAAGATCTTGTTGTTTTTTGTCGCTAATTTCTTTATCCTAACAATCTTTCTGAGTTTCTTGATTTGATTGATATTCATGGACAACTCATTTCCCCATATGCAAAAAGGGTCGAACAGTGGGTCAAAACCTCTGACAGCAGGACCTACATGTGCACGACCAAATTGTTAAAAACCAAAATATTATAATGGTTCCTGCAATTGCACAATAATGTGCTATTAGACAACAGACCATGCACGTGCTAACCTCGATTGTAAACCTCAGTGCTTCCCATTGTTTCCCTGCAACACATATAACGTAGTTAGTCATTAGGTTAAGTAAGGGTTCGCATGCTATCAGTAAAATATGTTGATGAAAAATAAGCACATTGCAGATTCATCAGATTAACTGAAGCCACACGGAAAACCCATTACCCAAACCAATCATGATTAAGAACTAGGAAATATAGCACTTGTATATGTTTCTCATGTATTAAGTGCAGCCAAATTCGATTTATTCCTCACATGCACAACAATACAAAATTCTACCCACCACAATTGGACATCGCATTGCAGAATTGAACCAAGCAGTTAACTAAACACCACAACAAATGAACCAAACATTAACTGAGCACCACATTGCACAATATAACATACTCCTAATAGAAGATCAGAGAGTTAACCAAACAGTTAACTACATCCAATTGTAGCAATTGTATTTGTTTCTCATGTATTTACTACAGCCAAATTCAATTTATTCCTCACATGTTATACAATAACAGAATGCGCCCACAATTTTGTAAAGATAAATTCGATTTATTTCTCACATGGAAGACAATACAAAATTGCAGCCTGAATAATTGAACATCGCATTTGCAGAATTGAACCAAACATTTAATTGAAGACGACAACTAATTAACAAAGTAGTTAATAAGTGAGCACCACACTGCAGGACATATAGAACATATACACTAGAGCAACATATTCCATGGTGAAATTAGATAGCAAAATTCACTAGAATTTGTGAAGGAAAGGTAAGAGCAGCATACGCAACGGGTAAACCGACTATGCTTAACTGGCGTAGCTAGCAATTGGCAAGGTGCTCCATCAAGATCTGGGGGTCGGCACGAATGGCATCCATCGCAACCTCATCCGCGCGTGCGGCCGTGATTTGCTTCTCCGCTGCCAAATGCTCCTTGAGGTCCTAGCTATACTGCGTGCACCATGGCTTAGGCCGGCGCTTTTTTGGTGGAGGGGTCAGTGATTTGGATGGAAGGTGTCGCGCTCGCACCGGCGGTCAGGGCATGTGGGATGTGGAAGGAGGGTGAGGATGGGGTCGGGTGTGGATTACCTGCCTAGATAGAGGAGGCCGAGTAGCATGAAGGAGGGTCGCCGGCGAGGAGGCGGCGGCACTGCAAGCAAGGAGTGAAGGTTTCAACTTGGAAAGGAAGGCGAAAAGAGGGGAAATGTGGCTTTTGGTAAGGGGGAGGGGGGAGGTAGATTTTTCCGCGGAAGCCGAAAATTTGGAATCGCTTCAGCCAAAAAACTGGCATGCAAAGTGTCATCACACACGGTCCCTTATTCAGAACTATGTACGATATGTGGACATCACAAACGATTCAGATAGCTTAACCCGTGTGTGATGAGTTTGAACGTCAAAAGTTTTGGTTCGAATTTCCATGGTTACAGTGGTCATCCACGTTATTGCATAATTTGGGTACACAAAGGAGACTACAACACAACCACACTTCTTAATCGAGCAAGTTCAGCAATTAAACAAAGCTAGCTGACCTACACATTACTCTAACAAATTAAGGACCGGCGCTCTTAATTAAACAAAACAAAGGGTACTACTACGGCTGGTGCTCGTCGATCTCCGCCGCCGCCTCCATGTCCAGCTCACGCCCAACGGTCTCCTGGGGAAGGGGCTTCATGGCATCCATCGCACCATACTCGACAAGCGTCTCGCCATCGGCGTCCACCATCTCTTTGGAAAAGGCCGCCACGAGCTGGGCGTGGGAGGAAGCGATCTGGGCTTGGACAGGCTCCGTCGTCGCAAGTTATGCGGCGGAGGAACGGACGGCTGCTCAAACGCTCTTGGTGATTGCCAGCTCTTCGGTCGTGGGTTGCCGACCGTTGTTAGAGAAGCTTCGTTCGATTTGTGCGGTGACCGCCAGGAGCTGGGCGTGGGCGGCCTCGACATGGTCATGGGCAGCCTCCATCAGGGCTAAAGCCGCCGCTGCGGAACGGACAACTGTTGTGCCACTCTCGCCAGTTGTTATCCTCGAGGCAGATGTTGCTGCCGCCACCTGAGAAGCAACAGCGGCCGTTTGGGCTGCCTTTGCGTCCCGGTCACAAATTGCGGCCACGCTCATGCACCTTGTTAGCACACGGATGGCGGCTGCAGCCGCGCCCTCGCTGGAGTGGGCCACCGAAGTTGCCTTCACGACGTGGGTCCACATGCCCATCTTTCACCGACGATGATTGAATAGTGAAATGATATTTGGGGAGCGAGCTAGTGTGCTTGAGACGCCGGCTGTTGACTGTAGCCGACGCACCTTCTCGCGTAAGCCATAGGCGTACTATACACCGACGGTGCTCCAAGATATTTTGTACTACATCTCACACGGTTGCTGATAATAAACTGTGTGCGATCAACTTGATTTTTCATCTTGATTTGAATTACATAATGGGGTCACAATGGCAACGGACGGTGTTTGAATTGCTAGACCTTTTATCTAGAGCGAACATGCAAAGGGTTTGTTTGAACATTTTATACATTAAATTGATTTTCTAGCCATTACAGGTGAACAATTCAAATTTGAACTACATGCACATGCTCCAGTGCATATAAATTGCTTGAAAAATCAAATATGTGTCCTTGGGTGCATGCTTAGGTCCCATGCAAGAAATGGGAAGGAATTTTAAACACCATGGCACCGTTGATTGCCGGCAAAACATTGAGATGCCTGGTTTTGAAATTCTAGTAAATCCAAAACTCATCTGAATTTCATGAAACTTGGCATGCTATCATGGAGCGGCATCAACATGGCGTGGTACAAATTTTGTCCCATTTGGGGCAGGTTTGGGTATATGCTTCTCACATATCGGAGCTTCTCACAACAAGCATGATGGTTTTTGATAGGGAACATCCCACCTTTGGGGGCGAAACGATATCCATTGCCTCTTATTGCTTTCAAATTTTTTTCTCATGTCAACATAGAACAACAGGAGTGTTGTGTGAATTTTTGTGATTTTTCAGGGTTCGTTTGGACATTTTTATGCATTAACTGAGTTTTTAATGCATTTATGTGCATAATTCAAATTTGAACTACATGCACATGCTCCAGTGCATATAAATTGGTTGAAAAATCAAATATGTGTCCTTGGGTGCATGCTTAGGTCCCATGCAAGAAATGGGAATGAATTTCAAACACTAGGGCACCATTGATTGCTGGAAAAACATTGAGATGCCTGGTTTTTAAATTCTAGTAAATCCAAAACTCGTCTTAAATTCATGAAACTTGGCATGCTATCATGGAGCGGCATCAACATGCCGTGGTACAAACTTTATCCCATTTGGGGCAGGTTTGGGTATATGCTTCTCACAACAAGCATGATGGTTTTCGATAGGGAACGTCACACCTTTGGGGACGAAACGATATCCATTGCCTCTTATTGCATTCAAAAAAAATTCCTATGTCAACATAGAACAACAGGAGTGTTTTGTGAATTTTTCTGATTTTTCGGGGTTTGTTTGGACAATTTTATACATTAACTAAGTTTTCAATGCATTTATGTGCATAATTCAAATTTGAACTACATGCACATGCTCCAGTGCATATAAATTGGTTGAAAAATAAAATATGTGTCCTTGGGTGCATGCTTAGGTCCCATGAAGAAATGAGAATGAATTTCAAACACCAGGGCACCGTTGATTGCCAGCAAAACATTGAGATGCCTGGTTTTTTAATTCTAGTAAATCCAAAATTATGTTAACCATTCACATGATGCCACGTGTCTTGGTTTCAATGGCTGTAGGAGGTGTCGTGTGGACAACTGCTTGACCTTGACTGAATGGGAGTAGTGCGAGTGTCGTCCGATGCGCAGGCTGACCGAGGCGTGCAAGCTATCCTTGAGTGCGCAGGCTCATCGGGAAGCCTGCAAGTTGTACGCTGTGCAGGCTCACTGGGAAGCGAGCCCTTTGACTTCCATGGCCGCCCGCCTTGCTCGCATCCTCTCCATTAATGGTGCCCAAGCCGCAGTTTAATTCTCTTTTTAAATATAAAACACTCATCACAAATGTTTTAGTTAGAACACCCGTATGCAAACTGATAGCTTCCCCAGGAAGCCAAGAGAAAATGTGCCGAGCAGGATTTCTGCAGCTCTTGATCGATGATGTCTACTACACAACCTTCTTCTTGTAGACGTTGTTGGGCCTCCAAGTGTAGAGGTTTGTAGGATAGTAGCAAATTTCCCTCAAGTGGATGACCTAAGGTTTATCAATCCGTAGGAGGCGTAGGATGAAGATGGTCTCTCTCAAGCAACCGTGCAACCAAATAACAAAGAGTCTCTTGTGTCCCCAACACACCCAATACAATGGTAAATTGTATAGGTGCACTAGTTCAGCGAAGAGATGGCGATACAAGTGGTATATGGATAGTAGATAAAGGTTTTTGTAATCTGAAAATATAAAAACAGCAAGGTAACTAATGATAAAAGTGAGCACAAACGATATTGCAATGCTAGGAAACAAGGCCTAGGGTTCATACTTTCACTAGTGTAAGTTCCCTCAACAATACTAACATAATTGGATCACATAACTATCCCTCAACATGCAACAAAGAGTCACTCCAAAGTCACTAATAGCGGAGAACAAATGAAGAGATTATGGTAGGGTACGAAACCACCTCAAAGTTATTCTTTCCAATCAATTCGTTGGGCTATTCCTATAAGTGTCACAAACAGCCCTAGAGTTCGTACTAGAATAACACCTTAAAACACAAATCAATCAAACCCCTAATGTCACCTAGATACTCCAATGTCACCTCAAGTATCCGTGGGTATGATTATACGATATGCATCACACAATCTCAGATTCATCTATTCAACCAACACATAGGACCTCAAAGAGTGCCCCAAAGTTCTACCGGAGAATCATGATGAAAACGTGTGCCAAACCCTATGCATAGGTTCATGGGCGGAACCCGCAAGTTGATCACCAAAACATACATCAAGTGAATCACGTGGTATCCCATTGTCACCACAGATACGCACAGCAAGACATACATCAAGTGTTCTCAAATCTTTAAAGACTCAATCCGATAAGATAGCTTCAAAGGGGAAACTCAATTCATTACAAGAGAGTAGAGGGGGAGGAGAAACATAAGATCCAACTATAATAGCAAAGCTCGCGATACATCAAGATTGTATCATCTCAAGAACACGAGAGAGAGAGAGAGAGAGAGAGAGATCAAACACATAGCTACTGGTACATACCCTCAGCCCCGAGGGATAAATACTCCATCCTTGTCATGGAGAGCACCAGGATGATGAAGATGGCCACCGGAGAGGGATTGCCCCCTCCAGCAGGGTGCCGGCATGGGTCTATATTGGCTTTCGGTGGCTACGGAGGCTTCTGGCGGCGGAACTCCCGATTTATTATGCTCTCAGATGTTTTTAGGGTATATGGAGATATATAGGCGGAAAAAATACGTCAGGGGGGCACGAGGGGCCCATGAGGGTGGAGTGCGTGCCCCCTACCTCGTGGCCTCCTCGAGGCTTCCCTTACATGCTCTTCAAGTCTTCTGGGCTTCTTTCCTTCCAAAAATGGGTTCCGTGAAGTTTCAGGTCAATTGGACTCCGTTTGGTTTTCCTTTTCTTCGAAACCCTAAAACAAGGTAAAATAGAAACTGGCACTGGGCTCTGGGTTAATAGGTTAGTCCCAAAAAATGATATAAAAGTGTATAATAAAGCCCAAAAACATCTAAAACAGTAGATAATATAGCATGGAGCAATCAAAAAATATATATACGTTGGAGACGTATCATCATCCCCAAACTTAATTCCTGCTCGTCCTCGAGTAGGTAAATGATAAAAACAGAATTTTTGATGCGGAGTGCTACTTGGCATAATTTCAATGTAATTCTTCTTAATTGTGGCATGAATATTCAGATCCATAAGATTCAAGACAAAAGTTCATATTGACATAAAAATAATAATACTTCAAGCATACTAACAAAGCAATCATGTCTTCTCAAAATAACATGGCCAAAGAGAGCTATCCCTACAAAATCATATAGTCTGGCTATGCTCCATCTTCACCACACAAAATATTTAAATCTTGCACAATCCCGATGACAAGCCAAGAAATTGTTTCATACTTTTGACATTCTCAAAACCTTTTCAATCTTCACGCAATACATGAGTGTGAGCCATGGATATAGCACTATAGGTGGAATAGAGTGGTGGTTGTGGAGAAGACAAGAAGGGAGAAGATAGTCTCACATCAACTAGGCGTATCAACGGGCTATGCAGATGCCCATCAATAGATATCAATGTGAGTGAGTAGGGATTGCCATGCAACAGATGCACTAGAGCTATAAATGTATGAAAGCTAAACAAAAGAAACTAGTGGGTGTGCATCCAACTCACTTGCTCACGAAGACCTAGGGCATTTTGAGGAAGCCCATCATTGGAATATACAAGCCAAGTTCTATAATGAAATATTCCCACTAGTATATGAAAGTGACAACATAGGAGACTCTCTATCATGAAGATCATGGTGCTACTTTGAAGCACAAGTGTGGTAAAAGGATAGTAGCATTGCCCCTTCTCTCTTTTTCTCTCATTTTTTTAATTTGCGCCTTCCCTTTCTTTTATGGCCTCTTTTTTTATTTGGGCTTCTTTGGCCTCTCTTTTTTTCGTCCGGAGTCTCATCCCGACTTGTGGGGGAATCATAGTCTCCATCATCCTTTCCTCAATGGGACAATGCTCTAATAATGATGATCATCACACTTTTATTTACTTACAGCTCATGAATTACAACTCGATTCTTAGAACAAAATATGACTCTATATGAATGCCTCCGGCGGTGTACCGGGATGTGCAATGACTCATGAGTGACATGTATGAAATAATTATGAATGGTGGCTTTGCCACAAATACGATGTCAACTACATGATCATGCAAAGCAATCTGACACTGATGGAATGTGTCATAATAAACGGAACGGTGGAAAGTTGCATGGCAATATATCTCGGAATGGCTATGGAAATGCCATAATAGGTAGGTATGGTGGCTGTTTTGAGGAAGGTATATGGTGGGTTTATGGTACCGGAGAAAGTTGTGTGGTACTAGAGAGGCTAGCAATGGTGGAAGGGTGAGAGTGCGTATAATCCATGGACTCAACATTAGTCATAAAGAACTCACATACTTATTGCAAAAATATATTAGTTATCGAAACAAAGTACTACGCGCATGCTCCTAGGGGGATAGATTGGTAGGAAAAGACCATCGCTCGTCCCCGACCGTCACTCATAAGGAAGGCAATCAATAAATAAATCATGCTCCAACTTCATCACATAACGGTTCACCATATGTGCATGCTACGGGAATCACAAACTTCAACACAAGTATTTGTCAAATTCATAACCACTCAAATAGCATGACTCTAATATCACCATCTTCATATCTCAAAACAATCATCAAGTATCAAACTTCTCATAGTATTCAATGCACTCATAAGAAAATTTTACTAATCTTGAATACCTATCATATTAGTATTTTAAGCAAATTACCATGCTATTTAAGACTCTCAAATAATATAAGTGAAGCATGAGAGTTCATCTATTTCTATAAAATAAAACTACCACCGTGCTCTAAAAGGATATAAGTGAAGCACTAGAGCAAATGACAAACTACTCCGAAAGATATAAGTGAAGATCAATGAGTAGTCGAATAATTTTGCAACTATATGAAGACTCTCTAACATTTAAGAATTTCAGATCTTGGTATTTTATTCAAGCAGCAAGAAAAACTAAATGACATCTAAGAATAGCAAACATCATGTGAAGAAGTAAAAACTTAGGATCAACCGATACAAACCGATAGTTGTTGAAGAAGAAAGGTGGGATGCCAACCGGGGCATCCCCAAGCTTAGACGCTTGACTTCTTGAAATATTATCTTGGGGTGCCTTGGGAATCCCCAAGCTTGAGATTTTGTGTCTCCTTAATTCCTCTCATATCACGGTCTCCCTAAATCTCAAAAGCTTCATCCACACAAAACTCAACAAGGACTTGTGAGATAAGTTAGTATAAATCAATGCAAAAACCTTATCACCCTCTACTGTAGAAAATCACAAAAATTATTATTCAACATTTCATACTAAATTCCTTTGCATATTTAATAGTCATATCCTCAAATAGAATCATTAAGGAAACAAACATATGCAAACAATGCAAGCGTAGCAGCAATCTGCCTAAACAGGACAGTCTATAAAGAATGCATCTAGATACATACTTCCCTAACTCCAAAAATTATGAAAGAAAATTCACACTGTATTAAATTTATCATATCTAAATATGCAAAAGGTTTCAACATTTTATCGCATTCTGACTTTTCTAGGGAATTATTGCAACAGCGGTAAACTTTCTGATTTCAAACAGCAACATGTGGACTTGTAAAATAGGCATAGTAAAGGCTATCAATGCCACTTTAATTGAAATAAAAGATGCAAAACATTGTTATAAATAACAGCAAGAAAATCCTAACAAAATAAATTGACGCTCCAAGCAAAACACATATCATGTGGTAAATAGAAATATAGCTCCAAGTAAAGTTACCGATGGAAGTAGACGAAAGAGGGGGGATGCCTTCCGGGGCATCCCCAAGCTTTGGCTTTTAGGTGTCCTTAGATTATCTTGGGGGTGCCATGGGCATCCCCAATCTTAGTCTCTTGCCACTCCTTGTTCCATAATCCATCAAATCTTTACCCAAAACTTGAAAACTTCAAAACACAAAACTTAAAGTAGAAAATCTCGTGAGCTCCGTTAGCGAAAGAAAACAAAAGACCACTTCAAGGTACTGTAATGAACTCATTCTTTATTTATATTGGTGTTATACCTACTGTATTCCAACTTCTCTATGCTTTATAAACTATTTTGCTAGCCATAGACTCATCAAAATAAGCAAACAACACACAAAAAATAGAATCTGTCAAAAACAGAACAGTCTATAGTAATCTGTAACTAACGCAAACTTATGGAACCCCAAAAATTCTAAAATAAATTGCTGGACCTGGGTAACTTATCTATTAATCATATTCAAAAATAATTAACTAAATATCACTCTCCAATAAAAAATGGCAGCAATTCTCGTGAGCGCTAAAGTTTCTTTTTACAGCATGATCAACAAGACTTTCCCCAAGTCTTCCCAACGGTTCTACTTGGCACAAACACTAAATAAAACATAAAAACTCAACCATAACAGAGGCTAGATAAATTATTTATTACTAAACAGGAGAAAAAATCAAGGAACGAAAATAAAGTTGGGTTGCCTCCCAACAAGCGCTATCGTTTTACGCCCCTAGTTAGGCATGATGATTTCAATGATGCTCACATAAAGGATAAGAATTGTAACATAAAGAGAGCATCATGAAGAATATGACTAGAACATTTAAGTCTAACCCACTTACTATGCATAGGGATTTTGTGAGCAAACAACTTGTGGGAACAATAATCAACTAGCATAGGAGGGTAAAACAAGCATAACTTCAAAACTTTAAGCACATAGAGAGGAAACTTGATATTATTGCAATTCCTAAAAGCATATGTTCCTACCTCATAATAATTTTCAGTAGCATCATGAATGAATTCAACAATATAACCAGCACCTAAAGCATTCTTTTCTAGATCTACAGGCATAGAAATTTTATTACTCTCCACATAAGCAAAATTCTTCTCATTCGGGATAGTGGGAGTATCATAAGAGACTTGGATACTATAAATTGTTTCCACATTAAAAGAGTAATGTTCAGTAAAGGGGTAACCATAATCATGAAAAGTTTTATAAATATAATCCTCACTACTTTTTATAGCATATGTATCATCACAATAATTATCATAAGTGGGAGGCATGTTATTATCATTATAAATTTGCATATCAAAACTTGGGATACTAAAAATATCATCTTCATTAAGCATAGCATCCCCAAGCTTAGGACAAACATTAATTGCAGCAAATATATTCTCAAAAACATCATCTTCATCAAACATAGCATCCCCAAGCTTGGGCCTTTTCATATCATAAGCATAATCACTCTCATCATTAATAGTACAGATAGCACCAATAGTATAGCAATTATCATATTCTTCCAAGCAAGTGCCAAAAAGATTTTCAAGATCATAAAAAGTATCATTATCTTCCACAATTATATTTTCATGAGGCACAATAGTAATAGGAGCAGCATTATTTGGGAGAGATATCTTTTTACCTCTCTTCCTTTTTCTTTTCTTCTTCTTCACCACATCATGTGTGGGTTCAATCCTATTTTTGGAGCTCCTTATTAATGAGATTGGTTGAATAGGAGGCTCCTCCTCGTTACCTGATTCATCATAGGAAATAATAGGAGGGTATTGGGAAGCCTCTTCCCTTTCATTAGTATTCTCTTCATCTTCTATTTGTTTCCTTTTCTTTATGTAATTGGCAATATAAGGGTTTTCAATACAATTCACCGCACAATACATATAAATTTCCTCTAGATCAAATCCAAGAAGTTTATAACGGGCAAATTCTAGAAGATAATTAGTTATACGTTTCATTTCTTCGTAACTCATAAGAAAACTAAGTTCATTATGATGTGCAAGGGAAATCAAGTCATCACAATTTTTGAACACGATACGATCATGAAACAATTTGCATTGGGTATTGAAACGATCATGTTCATTACAAAGCTCACAAGTATGGCCAATATAATTTAAATTTTCAGCACATTCATCTAGCCTTTCTTACGACAATTTAGTTTCTAAGTACTTATGCCTCTTGCAATATCTATCTTCCCTATTTGGTGTGTTCGTACAAACCCAATGTACTCCACAAAAATTGACATGTTTATAGGAGACATCATATCTAGTGCAATCATCATTAGTATCATGGATATTCAAAGAATTAGTACTAACAACATTGCAATCATGCTCATCATTCACATATTTAGTGCCAAACATTTTATAGATTTCTTCTTCTAGCATTTGAGCACAATCATCCTTTCCATCATACTCACGAAAGATATTAAAAAGGTGAAGAGTATGAGACAAACTCAATTCCATTTTTTTATAGTTTTCTTTTATAAACTAAACTAGTGATAAACCAAGAAACTAAAAGACATGATTGCAAGATCTAAATATATACCTTCAAGCGCTAACCTCCCCGGCAACGGCGCCAGAAAAGAGCTTGATGTCTACTACACAACCTTCTTCTTGTAGACATTGTTGGGCCTCCAAGTGCAGAGGTTTGTAGGACAGTAGCAAATTTCCGTCAAGTGGATGACCTAAGGCTTATCAATCCATAGGAGGCGTAGGATGAAGATGGTCTCTCTCAAGCAACCCTGCAACCAAATAACATAGAGTCTCTTGTGTCCCCAACACACCCAATACAATGGTAAATTGTATAGGTGCACTAGTTCGGCGAAGAGATGGTGATACAAGTGGTATATGGATAGTAGATAAAGGTTTTTGTAATCTAAAAATATAAAAACAGCAAGGTAACTAATGATAAAAGTGAGCACAAACGGTATTGCAATGCTAGGAAACAAGGCCTAGGGTTCATACTTTCACTAGTGTAAGTTCCTTCAACAATACTAACATAATTGGATCACATAACTATCCCTCAACATGCAACAAAGAGTCACTCCAAAGTCACTAATAGCGGAGAACGAATGAAGAGATTATGGTAGGGTACGAAACCACCTCAAAGTTATTCTTTCCAATCAATCCATTGGGCTATTCCTATAAGTGTCACAAACAGCCCTAGAGTTCGTACTAGAATAACACCTTAAGACACAAATCAATCAAATCCCTAATGTCACCTAGATACTCCAATGTCACCTCAAGTATCTGTGGGTATGATTATACGATATGCATCACACAATCTTAGATTCATCTATTCAACCAACACATAGGACCTCAAAGAGTGCCCCAAAGTTCTACCGGAGAATCACGACGAAAACGTGTGCCAACCCCTATGCATAGGTTCATGGGAGGAACCCTCAAGTTGATCACCAAAACATACATCAAGTGAATCACGTGGTATCCCATTGTCACCACAGATACGCACGGCAAGACATACATCAAGTGTTCTCAAATCTTTAAAGAGTCAATCCGATAAGATTACTTCAAAGGGGAAACTCAATTCATTACAAGAGAGTAGAGGTGGAGGAGAAACATAAGATCCAACTATAATAGCAAAGCTCGCGATACATCAAGATCGTATCATCTCAAGAACACGAGAGAGAGAGAGAGAGAGAGAGAGATCAAACACATAGCTACTGGTACATACCCTCAGCCCCGAGGGATAAATACTCCATCCTCGTCACGGAGAGCACCGGGATGATGAAGATGGCCACCAGAGAGGGATTGCCCCCTCCGGCAGGGTGCCAAAACGGGTCTAGATTGGCTTTCGATGGCTACGGGGGCTTCTGGCAGCGGAACTCCCGATCTATTATGCTCTCGGATGTTTTTAGGGTATATGGAGATATATAGGCGGAAAAAATACGTCAGGGGGGCCACGAGGGGCCCACGAGGGTGGAGGGCACGCCCAAGGGGGGTCGGCGCGCCCCCCTACCTCGTGGCCTCCTTGAGGCTTCCCTTACGTGCACTTCAAGTCTTCTGGGCTTCTTTCCTTCCAAAAATGGGTTCCGTGAAGTTTCAGGTCAATTGGACTCCGTTTGGTTTTCCTTTTCTTCGAAACCCTAAAACAAGGTAAAAACAGAAACTGGCACTGGGCTCTGGGTTAATAGGTTAGTCCCAAAAAATGATATAAAAGTTTATAATAAAGCCCATAAACATCTAAAACAGTAGATAATATAGCATGGAGCAATCACAAATTATAGATATGTTGGAGACGTATCAATCACAAACGTTTTAGATAGAACACCCGGATGCAAAGTGAGAGCAGCGCATGATTTGTGCATCCCTTCAACGCAAATGGTTGTTTTGGATGACCCGTGTGCAAGCACATACAAACAATTTGGTAAGATTTGTCAATCCTTTTAACACTATGATTTGTCAAAATATGAAGCTAAAAATCACTAGAGTATCTAATTTTTGCAACTAAAATTCAGTAATTAAGCTTAGATTTCATTCATAGATTAAGCAGTCGTTCTTAATTTATACAAACAGTTCAACTCGACAGCTGAACCGACCAAACTTTTCCCCAATTGTTGCCAACCACGTACTGAAATAGCTAGTTCAACTATATATACTAGCTAATTTTAAGTACGTTGTACAGTTCCACCACTTCTATAGTCAGATGAACTGAACAAAATAGCCCCTAAATACTACTACTACTGCGGAGGGGCTTTGTACTACTTCCGGTTGCCTCTCCTTTGTCGAACGCGCTTAGTAAGAGGCAGAGGAGGAGGAGCCTACCGACGAGCTGGGCAACCGCAATGCGGTGCCTGCCGCTAATGCAGCTTAAGCGACGCTCGCCTCGAACGCTCTTTGCCGCTCCAGACGACCCCTCTCGAAGCGGTGGTTCTCCTCGTAGATCTCCTGATTCCTCGCCTCTGAGGCAACGTGTGCCGCAGCCACTGCGGCGGTAAGGCTCTTTGCGTGCTAGACGAGGCGCTCCTCCTCCTCCCGCAGGAACTCAGTGTAACGCAAGGTCGATGTCGCACGTGCGGGCATCCACCTCCGCCTCCCGCCTTCGGGCGGCGTTGGCGGAGCGGGTGATGACCCGGGTGGTCGATGGTGGGCTGGCTCCACGGTGGCCGACAACGGGGTGGTGGCCATGACCACCACCTCTCGCCTTCGGGCCGCAGTGGCGGAGCGGGTGATGGCCAGAGTGGTCGGCAGTGAGGTGGCGGCCACGACGACATCTCTGCCTTCAGGCCACAGCGGCGGAGCGGGCGATGGCCCTGGCTTTCAATGGTGGTGTGGCGGCAACGACGGCTGGCAACAGCTGCCGACGGGCACCGGCGGCGGAGCGTGTGGTGGGTGTTCCGCGCACACCCAACAGGGACGCCACGCGCACTACACTACGCCAGGGACTGTGCTGCCGCCGCGGTGTAGCCTCCCAGCTGGAGTTGTCCTCTGATGACGGCAGAGTGGCTGAGCGACAACGACGTACAGGTGCATTGGCGAATGTGGGAGAAGCAGACGAGATAAGCTACAGGGATGGAGGGGAAAATGTGATGCAGGACTCGCCGGCCGTGAGGGGTTTTATAGCAGGCTGGTAAGCATTGGGATTTTGGGGGATTTCACCAATTCGGGGGGAAGCTTGCGCGGGAATGGGCTCACCAACGATTCATTGGAGCCACCGTTTGGCAAAAAGAATGCCCTGCGTGTTGCGCAAGCTTGCGCTGTAAGCCGTCTGCGGCAGCGAGGTGACAAGACGTGCGAGAGGAGGACGAAAGGCCACGTACAGATACGGTTAATAAAAAAGCATTTGTGATCTAATTACCTACTATACCACCGTCCTGGTTTATAAGTATGATTTAACTAATAAAATACGAATGCATGTCACCAAAGATTATATAGTTGGATTTGTATTTGAACATAGTTTCCAATTATGTAATTTTTAAAACATGCATTAACATTTTGTTGGTTAAATTTGAGGGCAAAGTATGGCACGGAATATAAAGGAGACTATAGACTAGACGGAGGTGGTACCACACGGCCACTCTCTACGCAGCAACACAACTGTCGACCATTTCCTCCGTGTTCAACTGCTCTATGCGTGTGGTTGCTTGCGGTTTAGGCGGCCGCGGCGCGCTCTCCTCGCGTCCTTCCGCGCGCGCTCTGCTCTTGCGTCCCTCCGGGTGCTATGCCCTCGTCCCTCCACGCGCGCTGCCAGTGTTTTGGGCCAGTGCACGATCACGCACGTTCGTGTGCAAGCGGTTGCGTCGGGCGCGGCACGGCGATGCAGTTACCCGCTGCAAAAACTTCCATGCAGACGCGTCGAGAATCCATGCCACCTGGCACCCTTTTATTCCTGCGGCCATTTACCTTCATCTCTCATCTCACACGACACAATAAGCACACCCACGAGGACACATACAGAGAGGACATCCAGCGGTTCCAATGGCGCTCCCAGCGGCCGACAACGACAACGGCGGGCAGTTCACCATGCATCACGTAGTGGACACCCACGTGAAGGGGAAGGCCCTCTCGGTGATGTACACAAACGATCCAGTCTCGGTGGAGACCTCCATCCAAACTGTGGAGCAGTTCCTTGCCGAGGACAAGTACCGAGTGGTCGGCTTCGACCTCGAGTACACCATCGGTCATGCCGAGCACGATCAGAAGGTTGTCGTCGCCCAGTTGTGCGTGTGACATCGCATCCTCGTGTACCACTTCCACCTTGCCACAAGGCCTTGCTAGCGTTTCTCCAGGTTTATCAACAGCTCCGACTAAAGTTTCGCTACGGTGGACACCACCAACGATCTAAAAGTGCTCAAGGTTTCAGACTTGAAATGCCCAAATCTTGTCAACATCGAGCACCACTACAAGGTCTGGGGCAGCGACAAAAGCAAACTGAACTCCCTGGTTGACCTCGCCTCGGCCATCATCGACCCCTACTACGCGAAGATGAAGAAAGAGAGCAATTTGGACAAGAACGCCTGGTGATACGTCTCCGTCGTATCTACTTTTCCAAACACTTTTGTTCTTGTTTTGGACTCTAATTTGTATGATTTGAATGGAACTAACCCGGACTGACACTGTTTTCAGCACAATTGCCATGATGTTGTTTTATGTGCAGAAAACAAATATTCTCAGAATGACCTGAAACTCCACGGGAGGTCTTAGAAAAAATAATAAAAAATCCTCGCCAATATGAAGACCAGGGGGCCCACACCTTTTCCACGAGGGTGGGCGGCACCCCCCCTAGGGCGCGCGCCCCTACCTCGAGTGCCCCCTAGAGACCCTCCGACGCCAACTCCAACTCTATATATTGAGTTTCGATGAGAAAAAAATTAGAGAGAAGAAATCATCGCATTTTACAATACGGAGCCGCCGCCAAGCCCTAAAACCTCTCGGGAGGGCTGATCTGGAGTCCGTTCGGGGCTCCGGAGAGGGGGATTCCTCGCTGTCATCATCATCAACCATCCTCCATCACCAATTTCATGATGCTCACCGTCGTGCGTGAGTAATTCCATCGTAGGCTTGCTGGACGGTGATGGGTTGGATGAGATTTATCATGTAATCGAGTTAGTTTTGTTAGGGTTTGATCTCTAGTATCCATTATGTTCTGAGATTGATGTTGCTATGACTTTGCTATGCTTAATGCTTCTCACTAGGGCCTGAGTGCCATGATTTCAGATCTGAACCTATTATGTTTTCATGAATATATGTGAGTTCTAGATCCTATCTTGCATGTCTATAGTCACCTACTATGTGTTATGATCCGGCAACCCCAAAGTGACAATAATCGGGACCACTCCCGGTGATGACCATAGTTTGAGGAGTTCATGTATTCACTATGTGCTAATGCTTTGTTCCAGTTCTCTATTAAAAGGAGGCCTTAATATCCCTAAGTTTCCAATAGGACCCCGCTGCCACGGGAGGGTAGGACAAAAGATGGCATGCAAGTTCTTTTCCATAAGCACGTATGACTATATACGGAATACATGCCTACATTACATTGACGAATTCGAGCTAGTTCTGTGTCACCCTATGTTATGACTGTTACATGATGAACCGCATCCGGCATAATTATCTATCGCTGATCCGGTGCCTACGAGTTTTCCATATACTGGTTCTCGCTTATTTACTTTTCCGCTGCTACTGTTACAATCACTACAAAATACCAAAAACATTACTTTTGCTGTCTTTACTTTTGTTGCCGCTACCACCACTATCATATTACTTCGTTACTAAACACTTTGCTGCAGATACTAAGTTTCCAGGTCTGGTTGAATTGACAACTCAGCTGCTAATACTTGAGAATATTCTTTGGCTCCCCTTGTGTCGAATCAATAAATTTGGGTTGAATACTCTACCCTCGAAAGCTGTTGCGATCCCCTATACTTGTGGGTTATCAAGACCTTTTTCTGGCGCTGTTGCCGGGGAGCATAGCTCTATTCTTTGAGTCACTTGGGATTTATATCTGCTTATCATTATGAAGAACTTGAGAGATCCAAAAACCAAGATCTATCCCTCAACTACGAGGGGAGGTAAGGAACTGCCATCTAGCTCTGCACTTGATTCACCTTCTGTTATGAGTAAGTTTGCGACACCTACACCTGCTTCTGCTATTCATTCTGATATGTCGCATGTTATTGGCGATGCCACTTCTTCTAGGCATGATACTTATGATGAAACTGCTTCTATGTCTGATACTACTATGCCCCTTGGTGAATTTCTTGATGAACAAATTGCTAGGGCTGGAGAAAAAGAAATTATTGAATCTGAATACGATGATGATAGTGATGATGAGAACATGCATGTTATTCCTAAAGGTTATCTTTTTGATAGACAATCTTCTGCTGCTATTTTCGCTTGCAAAGATAGATATGAGCTTAAGAGGTTATTAATTAAATGGAACAAAGAATCACTTAGAGATAGAATGAGACCCGACCCTGCTTTTTCTACTTCACCTATATGTGTTCCTGAATTAGATTATGAATTCTCTGTTGATCCTGATATAATTACTTTGGTTGAATCTGATCCGTTTTATGGCTATGAATCTGAAACTGTTGTGGCACATCTTACTAAGTTAAATGATATAGCTGCCCTATTCACAAATAATGAGAGATCATGTTACCTCTATTTAATCAGAATACTTCCGTTCTCATTAAAGGGTGATGCTAAGATATGGTTTAATTCTCTTGATCCTGGTTGTGTGCGTAGTCCCCAGGATATGATTTATTACTTCTCTGCTAAATATTTCCCTGCTCATAAGAAACAAGCTGCTTTAAGGGAAATATACAACTTTGAGCAAATTAAAGAAGAGTGTCTCCCACAAGCTTGGGGGAGGCTTCTCAAGCTACTTAATGCTTTGCCTGACCATCCTCTTAAGAAACCTGAAATACTTGATATCTTTTATAATGGACTAACCGATGCTTCCAGAGATTACCTGGATAGTTGTGTTGGTTCTCTTTTTAGGGAAAGAACACCGGATGAAGCTGAAATTCTATTGAATAATATGTTGACAAATGAAAATAATTGGGCACCTCCTGAGCCAGATCCTGAGCCACCTCCTGAGCCATCTCCTGCTCCAATTACTGAGCCTATTCCTAAACCAACTCCGAAGAAGAGAGGTGTTCTATTTCTCAGTCCCGAAGATATGCAACATGCAAAGAAATCTATGAAAGAAAAAGGTATTAAAGCTGAAGACGTTAAGAATTTACCTCCTATTGAAGAAATACATGGTCTTAATTCACCGCCTATTGAAGAAACTTATGATCTCAATTATTTATTTGTTGAAGAACCTCCTGATCCCGATATCCCGACACATGTAGTAAAGGTAAATTCTCTCTATAGATATGATAAAGCTGAAGTTCCTCCTACTAAAATGGCTAGTCAGCGCTTGGATGAGTTTGATAACTTTATGTTTAAACAATACGACTTCAATGCTTATTTTGGTAGACAATTAAAAGAAAATGCTTATATGATTAGACGCTTGGGTGATTATATGGCTGATATTAAGGGTGAACTTAAACTTATTAGCAAACATGCTTCTATGGTTACCACTCAAGTAGAACAGGTACTTAAGGCTCAAAAAGAAGTGCTTGATGAAATGAATAGTAAGAAAAATGATTATGTTGTTAGAGTGGCTACTAGAACTGGTAGAATGACTCAGGAACCTTTGTATCCTGAAGGCCACCCTAAGAGAATTGAGCAAGATTCTCAGAGAAATAATATTGATGTTCCTAGTTCTTCTAAAAAGAAGAAAAAGAAAAATGATAGAACTATGCAAACTTCTAGTGAACCTATTGCTGAACCACCTGATAATCCAAATGATATATCTATGTCTGATGCTGAAACACAATCTGGTAATGAACATGAACCTAATAAAAATATTAATGATGATGTTCATGATGATGCTCAACCTAGTAATGACAATGATGTAGAAATTGAACCTGCTGTTGATCTTGATAACCCACAATCAAAGAATCAACGTTATGATAAAAGAGAGTTTGTTGCTAGGAAACATGGTAAATAAAGAGAACCTTGGGTTCAGAAACTCATGCCTTTCCCTCCTAAACCATCCAAGAAAAAGGATGATGAGGATTTTGAGTGCTTTGCTGAAATGATTAGGCCTATCTTTCTGCGTATGCGATTAACTGATGTGCTCAAAACAAATCCTTATGCTAAATATATGAAGCATATCATTACTAATAAAATAAAGATACCGGAAGCTGAGATTTCCACCATGCTTGCTATACTTTTAAGGGTGGAATACCAAAGAAACTTGGAGATCCTGGAGTACCTAATATACCTTGCTCCATTAAAAGAAATTATATTAAAACTGCTTTATGTGATCTTGGAGCTGGTGTTAGTGTTATGCCTCTCTCTTTATATCGTAGACTTGACTTGAATAAGTTGACACTTACTGAAATATCTTTGCAAATGGCTGATAAATCAACTGCTATACCTGTCGGTATTTGTGAGGATGTGCCTGTTGTAGTTGCAAACGTTACTATTTTAACGGACTTTGTTATTCTTGATATTCCCGAGGATGATAGTATGTCTATTATTCTTGGAAGACCTTTTCTTAATACTGTAGGGGCTGTTATTGATTGCAACAAAGGCAATGTCACTTTTCAGGTTAATGGTAATGAGCAAACAACCTCAAGTTCATAGTATCAACTCCATTGGAAAAATTCCATTGATTATATTTGGAGGTTTTGAATTTCCTCGTCCTACTGTCAAAAAGAAATATGATATACTTATTATTGGGGATGTGCATATCCCCGTTGAGGTAACCTAGTGTTATTCGAATTTTCTCCGGTTTCATGATTATCGGAATGAGTTTGTTAACAAGACTTGATCAACCTTGTTAGTGGATTCTTTTTGATGAGCATGAGATGGATGAAACTAGAAGCACAAACTTCTGTACCCTCTTTATATTTTCTGTTGTTTATATTAAATAAAGTAAAAATAGTATTTTTCTGTCTGTTATCTGATTATCCGTGCAATATAAAAATAACCCGAAAATAAAAGTCCTCAGAATGACATGCCAATTTAATATGATTTTTTCGGGAATATTTGAGGATTTACTGTGTAGAAATCACCGCGGGAGGAGCTGCCACCTAGCCACGAGGGTGGTGGGCGCCCCCCCTATAGGGCGTGCCCCCTGCCTGGTGGGCCCACGGTGGCCCTCCTCCACTTATCCCAGCACCCATCTTCTTCCTCTGTCCCACACAAACCCGAAAAACCAACTCAAGCACGAGTTCCAGCCACTTTTGCTGTGATTTTCGATCTCCTTGCTCAAAGCACCTCTTGCAAAACTGCTTGGGGAGATTGTTCCTTGGTATGTGACTCCTCCATTGGTCCAATTAGTTTTTGTTCTAGTGATTTATTCATTGCAAATTTAGGCTGCATAGGTGACCATGTTCTTGAGCTTGCATGTCAAATTTATATGGTTCCAAGTAGTTCTAATGCTTGATATAGGCTCTAGGCACTTGTAGGAGTAGTTGCTATCAGTTTTATTGAGATTGGTTACTTTTATTTTGAAGTTACTAAAAATTTCAGAATTTTTCAGAGATAAACAATATGTTTAGGAAGATGTTCCAAGGTGGTTCCTCTAAGAAGCAAGGACCCAGGATTGCTATGCGCGATGCTGACGAGGATCCACCAAGAGACGCTCCAGTACGGCCTTATGAATGGCCGTCGGAAAATTTTATGGACCGTGTGGGAATTAAAAAAGAATTCAAAGCATATTTGCGCAATGCCGGTCTTGAGGATTTTGAGGCTAACAGATGCCCCCAGTATCATGATCTCACATGTTCATTTGTGAGGAGGTTTGAGTATTCATCTTCACGATATTCTCCTTCAGTCATGTTTGATCTTTATGACAAATCTTATACCATGGACTTAGAGGATTTCACTTCTGCTTGTAAACTTCCATCATGGGGTAGTGTTAGGGATCCCCCTAAATCTGAATTTAGAAACTTTCTTGCTAGTATAACTGTGGGAGAATCTAGAGATATAACGCATGCTACCATAGGGAGCATTCACTTTCCTGCTATACATTATTTTGCTCTTTTCATCGGCAGATGCATAAATACTAAGGATGAAGCATGTCACATGTCTATCCCTGATCTTAGCATTCTTAGGAGTGCTGTGTTAGGAGACCAATCTTATCATATGGGAGCCATTGTAGCTCGTAGGTTGCATCATAGTAGACATAATGGAGATTTCTTTGGAGGAATTTTTGCGACCCGCTTAGCTCATTTTCTTGAAATAGACATTCGTGAGGGTGATACGGAGTTGCCCCCTGCATATTTAGATTATGACTCTATGGCTTCGCACCAGTTTGTCGAGAGGTCTGAATCACCTCTCGTATACAGCTTAATTTTTTACAAAGAACATGTTTTCCGTATTACTCTCCCTGCTCCTGCCTTCTTTGATTCACAGGCAAAAGGAAGATATGTTATTACCAGAGAGGAGGCAGAAGAGTACGAGAGGAGAGCGGAGGTAGCTCGACTCCACGCTGCAGCTCAGCAGGCGATAACCGCTGCACATCAGTATGATCCCAACTATCCTTCCTCATCATAGTACGACCCCAACAACTATTATTATGGATATCTGCCAGGCCAGCTGTGGCCATAGACCAACTTAGGCCAAAAGCCTAAGCTTGGGGGAGTACGTATTTCTCACCGACATTACATTCATGTTCACACACACTCATTGCTAGATGTCGGTGCTCATACTTTTTCACTTTAATATCCATGCTAGTTTATTTCCTTTTTCCTGCTTTCTTCTTGTGTGTTTAGTAAACCTTAAGAAAAACCAAAAAATAGTAGTAGTTTACTTTTCTGCTGCGGTAGTAATAATTAAAAAGAAAACCCAAAAATATTTCCCATTCTTCTTCTGCTTGTTGGGAGCTTTCCCGTGTAAATAGTTTTATTTCTTTTCTTTTCTTTGGGGGTCAGTAGGAGAAGACCATAATTAAATTGTTGAAGTGGCTCTTATATGCATTATTGTTGAATTAACCAAAGAGCCCATATTGCCTTGTCTTCTCATGTTTATTGAATGCTCACAGATTCCAGCTTAGTCCAATGCACCTGCACTCTTATTATTATTCACAGCGTTCGGTCATGCAAGTGAAATGCAATTATGATGATATATGATGGACTGACTGGGAGGAGAAAAGCTGGTATGAACTCGACCTCTTTTGTTTTTGTAAATATGATGAGTCCCGCGTTCTTGATTCGGCTTATTATGAATAAACATGTTTGCAATGACAATTAGAGATCAGAGTTGCTTGTGCCATGCTTGATTAGCTATCAGTTATAATGATTTACCTTGTATGCCAACATGCTATTGAGATGATTATGATGTGGTATGATGGGGTGGTATCCTCCTTTGAATGATTTAAGTGACTTGACTTGGCACATGTTCACGCATGTAGTTGAAACAAAATCAACATAGCCTTCCGATATTTATGTTCATGGTGGATTATATCCTACTCATGCTTGCATCCAATGTTTATTAATTTTAATGCATGTACATGGCTGTTGTCGCTCTCTAGTTGGTCGCTTCCCAGTCTTTTGCTAGCCTTCACCTGTACTAAGCGGGAATACTGCTTGTGCATCCAATCCCTTAAAACCCAAAGTTATTCCAGATGAGTCCACTATACCTTCCTATATGCGGTATCTACCTGCCGTTCCAAGTAAATTTGTATGTGCCAAACTCTAAACCTTCAAATAAGCATTCTGTTTTGTATGCTCGAATAGCTCATGTATCAACAAAGGCTGTCCTTATCTTCCGTGTTAGGCGGGTTATTCTCAAGAGGAGTGGACTCCGCTCCTCACTCACGAGAAAATGGCTGGTCACCAGGATACCCAGTCCAATGCTTTATGCAAACTAAATCAAAATTAATTGCAAACAAAACTCCCCCTGGGACCTGATGTATGTTGGAGGCACTCGTTGTTTCGAGCAAGCCATGGATTGATGCTTGTTGGTGGAGGGGGAGTATAAACTTTACCATTCTGTTTGGGAACCGCCTATAATGTGTTTAGCATGGAAGATATCGCCATCTCTTAGTTGCTACATTGACAATGAAAGTATACCGCTCAAAATACAATTTATCTCTATTTCAAAACCGAGCTCTGGCACCTCTACAAATCCCTGCTTCCCTCTGCGAAGGGCCTATCCATTTACTTTTATGCTGAGTCATCACCCTCTTATTAAAAAGCACTAGCTGGACAGCACAGCCGTCATTTGCATTCATCACTATTAATTTATATTGGGTGTGACTATGATTGGATCTCTTTTACCATGAATTACAATGTCTAGTCAGTCCTTGATCTTTAAAGGTGCTCTGCATTTATGTTTTGTGCACTGAGAAAGGGCTAGCGAGATACCATCTTGTTCATATTATGATTGTTTTGAGAAAGTGTTGTCATCTGAGATTTATTATTATGACTTGCTAGTTGATTATGCTATTGATATGAGTAATGATGAGACCTGAGAATTATTGCAAGTGTGGTTAGTTATGATCTATGCTGAAAACTTGAATGATGGCTTGACATAGTTACAACAACAAGAGCAAACCGAGTTTGTAAAAGTTTTTCTTTCTTTCAGTTCGTCAACTGAATTGCTTGAGCACAAGCAAGGGTTTAAGCTTGGGGGATTTGATACGTCTCCGTCGTATCTACTTTTCCAAACACTTTTGCCCTTGTTTTGGACTCTAATTTGTATGATTTGAATGGAACTAACCTGGACTGACGCTGTTTTCAGCAAAATTGCCATGATGTTGTTTTATGTGCAGAAAACAAATATTCTCAGAATGACCTGAAACTCCACGGGAGGTCTTAAAAAATAATAATAAATCCTTGCCAAATATGAAGACCAGGGGGCCCACACCCTTTCCACGAGGGTGGCCCCCCCTAGGGTGCACCCCCTACCTCGTGGCCCCCCTGGAGACCCTCCGTTGCCAACTCCAACTCTATATATTGAGTTTCAATGAGAAAAAAAATCAGAGAGAAGAAATCATCACATTTTATGATACGAAGCCGCCGCCAAGCCCTAAAACCTCTCAGGAGGGCTGATCTGGAGTCTGTTCGGGGCTCTACAGAGGGGATTCGTCGCTATCGTCATCATCAACCATCCTCCATCACCAAGTTCATGATGCTCACCGCCGTGCGTGAGTAAT
Organism: Triticum aestivum; assembly: GCF_018294505.1. Classification (NCBI taxonomy): domain Eukaryota; kingdom Viridiplantae; phylum Streptophyta; class Magnoliopsida; order Poales; family Poaceae; genus Triticum; species Triticum aestivum. The sequence continues at coordinate 439,170,087 of NC_057797.1, read as the reverse complement.
TCCATCGTAGGCTTGCTGCGCGGTGATGGGTTGGATGATATTTATCATGTAATCGAGTTAGTTGTGTTAGGGTTTAATCCCTAGTATCCATTATGTTCTGAGATTGATGTTGCTATGACTTTGCTATGCTTAATGCTTGTCACTAGGGCCCGAGTGCCATGATTTCAGATCTGAACCTATTATGTTTTCATGAATATATGTGAGTTCTAGATCCTATCTTACAAGTCTATAGTCACCTACTATGTGTTATGATCCGGCAACCCCGAAGTGACAATAATCGGGACCACTCCCGGTGATGACCATAGTTTGAGGAGTTCATGTATTCACTATGTGCTAATGCTTTGTTCCGGTTCTCTATTAAAAGGAGCCCTTAATATCCCTAAGTTTCCAATAGGACCCCGCTGCCACGGGAGGGTAGGACAAAAGATGCCATGCAAGTTCTTTTCCATAAGCACGTATGACTATATACGGAATACATGCCTACATTACATTGACGAATTGGAGCTAGTTCTGTGTCACCCAATGTTATGACTGTTACATGATGAACCGCATCCGGCATAATTATCCATCGCTGATCCGGTGCCTACGAGTTTTCCATATATTGGTTCTCACTTATTTACTTTTCCGCCGCTACTGTTACAATCACTACAAAATACCAAAAACATTACTTTTGATGTCTTTACTTTTGTTGCCGCTACCACTACGATCATATTAATTTGTTACTAAACACTTTGCTGTAGATACTAAGTTTCCAGGTGTGGTTGAATTGACAACTCAACTGCTAATACTTGAGAATATTCTTTGGCTCCCCTTGTGTCGAATCAATAAATTTGGGTTGAATACTCTACCCTCGAAAGCTATTGCGATCCCCTATACTTGTGGGTTATCACCTGGCACAGCGTGTGGCATAAGAGACTGAATGAACAACATGTCAAGTACGCGGCCATGGACGCATACACAAGCTACGAGATGTACAGGCAGATCGTTGACATGAGGAACTGTCTTCTTCCTGACCCGGACGAGGGATCGAGCCACATAGCAGTGGCGGGAGCGTCACAAGAAGTAGATGACTATACGATCGTTTCTCCTACTTTAGAATGCATGCAATTGTTTATTTAGGTGTATGCGATGATCTTTATACTCACTTATGTAATTGGATGTTTATTTTAGTTATATATATATACATGTTTTTCTACTGTAGACAAAGCAATTCACATGGCTTATTAGCAGCAATCGTTTGTGTTATTGTTGGTCTTCACACACATTTCAGATTATGGACCTGTTTGTCGCATATCACACACATCTTGTTCAGTTGAACATTTCCATTGTGTTGCCTAATCACACACAGTTCATCCCAGTGAACCGTATGTTGTATATCGTACACGCCTTCATCTGGCTGCCCATTTCTTTTGTGCCTCCTCATCCCAAACAGTTAATTGAGCTAAACTATATGCTCTGCATCACACACGCAACTAAATTCTGAACCGTGTTTGATGCATCTGTCATCGCAAACGTTTTGCACCTTTTTTACGGTTTTTTACACCACCATTTGCGATTACGGCATCGCACACAGTGTCGCGTTTGGACCATCCTGCAGTAGTGAGGTGTTGGAGTAGGCCACAAGGCAGGGGGCGCGCCCCCGTGGATTGTTGTCTACTCCAAGGTCTTCTGACTTGGAGTCCAAGTCCAATAGGTGTCTTCTGGTCCAAGAAAAATCATTGTGAAGGTTTTATTCTGTTTGGAATCTGTTTGGTATTCCTTTTTTTCCATGCTAAAAAACAAGGAAAAAACTGGAACTGGAACTGGGCTCTAGGTTAATAGGTTAGTCCCAAAAATAATATAAAATAGCATATTAATGCATATAAAACATCCAAAATAGATAATATAATAGCATGGAACAATCAAAAATTATAGATACGTTGGAGACGTATCACTACCCTATGACTAGTGGACCCCTTTTAGTTAAAATGTCTAACTAGATCTGTGATTAAAAACTGCAATCAATGACAATTGGGACCCTTTGCTTAGTACCCCTTGTTGACCAGTCAATGTTGACTGTGTCAACTAGGCCCTCCGGGCCCACATGCCATACACATGCACACATTGTTGGGTACACTCCTGTGTACCCATAGCAATTTATCTGTTTATTAATTGGAATTAAAGTAAATTCAGAAATTCCAGAATATTAGTAAAAGTTTGAAAATTCATAGAAAATGAATTGTAGCTCAGACGAAAATAATTTATATATGAAAAATGATCAGAAAAATAAGAAGAATCTGAATATGCAATCCACATACTTGTCACACTCCTATAACATAGTGAACATCGACATTTTGCCCCTGGATCAATATACCAAAAAGACCTAGAGCTGGCAAAATATTACCAAATAATTTCCCTTTTCTTATAAAATGTCTAGGGATGCATTAGATCACATTAACATCACTTTTTGCCATGACATGCATTGTGCTGCATTTGTATGCTTTATATTTATTGTTTCTTCCCCCTCCTTCTCTCTGGTAGACCCTGGGACTACCGCTGCCCCCAGTACGACTACTTCGACGATGACCCTTCCTTCTCGCCAGAGCATCCAGGCAAGCAAAACCCCCTTGATCATTCGTATATCGCCCATTCTTTCTCTCTCGTGCTTGCATTCAATCTTGCTATTGTTGTTCAATAGCTCCTATTTCGGTGCATAGCCTACTTTTGTAACCTGCTGTTGTTACTTTACATGTTATCATATATGCTTAATTAGTACAGGTTGGTTAGTGATCCATCAATATCCCCACACCCTTGTCAGTGTTTCCATGCTTTCCTTCTAGATAACTCGATCAATGTGATCGAGGTGCGGAGACCGACACATCAACGACACCCCACTTAGTTGTACGACTCTGCAGAGCTACTATCGAGTGACGAGGGTGATTCCTCGCATCTCACTCTCGATGATATCTCTATAGTGTAGCCAGTCGGCCGTGGACTACAGAGAGTGATTCCTCATTCACCACTCCCGATGAGGACTCTGCCGTGCAACACCTCAACTATGAACTCTTCGAGGGTGATTCCTCCAAGTTCAGCATGATGGTTACATCGAGTTGGAATCCATCGAGGGTGATTCCTCAAATTCTCCCTTGATGTTATGGACACACGAATACCTTGACCTTCACCTCAGCCCTTTGTTGAAGTCGGGACGACCCAAGGGGTATCCGCAAGAGTTACTGAAGTCGGGTTGAACATGAGAATACCCGCAAGATAATGGCGTGGCACAAATGAGCAGGCAGAGACCGCCCTAGAGAGGGATGGGCCTGGCCCTTGACGGGGCGACAAGATCATAGATCGTCTTCGCGAGCTTCCAATGCACTAACGGTTGGGATATGTGATCTGGGTAGGCCTTTGTCATTTTCGCACTAACCACCACGCCGGATAAGTTATGGGCACTCGACATCATACGATTTTCCCGAAAGCTTTTCAGATGTCAGGAGTTGTGCGGCGCACGCCTGGGTGAACTGGAATGCCTGTGTGTGTATAGAGGGACTAGGTTTGGTCCTGGCCACATACGTGATAACCCACAAGTATAGGGAATCGCAACAGTTTTTGAGGGTAGAGTATTCAACCAAAATCTATTGATTCGACACCAGGGGAGCCAAAGAATACTTGTAATTATTGGTAGTTGAGTTGTCAATTCAACCACACCTGGAGACTAAATATCTGAAGTAGAGTGATCAATAGCATAGTAGTATGATAGATTGATAGCAGTAGCAATAATAGTAATAGTAATGCTAACGGTAGTAGCAGTAGTTTATAGTAATTGCGACAGTAGCAGCAACGGTAGTAACTTAGCAAGAATAATGTGTGAAAAACTTGTAGGCATTGGATCAGCGATAAAGTTGGATAATATTCATCATGTGATAATCAAAACCTAGGGTGACATAGAACTAGCTCCAATTCATTAATGTAATGTAGGCATGTATTCCGTAAATAGTCATACGTGCTTATGGAAAAGAACTTGCATGACATCTTTTGTCCTACCCTCCCGTGGTAGCAGGGTCCATAAGGAAACTAAGGGATATTAAGGCTTCCTTTTAATAGAGAACCGAAACAAAGCATTAACACATAGTGAATACATGAACTCCTCAAACTACGGTAATCACCGAAAGGAATCCCAATTATTGTCACCTTGCGGTATGCAGATCATAACACATAATAGGTGCGTATAACTCGGAATATCGGATCAAGAACACAAATATATGGTGAAGACATAAATGGTTCAGATCTGAAATCATGGCACCCGGGCCCTAGTGACAAGGATTAAGCGTAGGAAATTCATAGCAACATCAATCTTAGAACATAGTGGATACTAGGGATCAATATTCAGAAAACAACCATGATATAATATGACAATAATGGTATCTCTCTAGCCCTTTCTGAGACTGCAAAACATAAATGTAGAGCACCTCCAAAGTTCAAGTAGCGACTGCACATTGTAATTCATGGTAGAAGAGATCCAGTCATGATGCACACAACATTAACTATACACAATGCATGAGAATTACAATAGTACTCTCAGGACTGGTGCTTGTTTGAGAAGGTGATGATTCAACAATAAAAGTAAAATAACATAAAAGTCAATGGATAAGCACTTTGTAGAGGGAATCAGGGATTTGCAGAGGTGCCAGCGCTCGAAGCTTAAATCAGAGACAAATTTTATTTTGGGAGGCATACCTTTCCTGTCAACGTCATGACCAAGAGTTATCAACATCTTCCATGCTAAACACATTAGCGGCGGTTCCCAAGCGGCAAAAGTAAATTTTACTCCCCCACCATCAACAAACACATGCCATGGCTAGCCAAATCCTCGGGTGCCCTCCATACCAACAACAGTCCGAGGGAGTTTGTTTTTATTATTATTGCAATTTTGATCATGGGACTGGGCATCCCGATTACCGGCCCCTCTCGTGCAAGGATGAGTGAATAAACACTCATCATGAGAATAACCCGCTTAGCACGGAAATACTGACCACCCCCTGTCGCTCCATGAGTGGTACATGTACACAAAACATATGTTTATTTGAATATTTAGAGGTGGCACATGCAAATTTACATGGAACGGCAGAGTAATACCGCGTATAGGTAGATATAGTGGACTCATCTGGAATAACTTTGGTTTAAGGATTTTAATGCACAAGCAGTATTCCTACTTAGTACAGGCGAAGGCTAGCAAATAGGTTGAGAAGAGACCAAATAGAGAGCGAAAACGTTCATAATCACGCATTATGAATAATTAACATTGAGTACTATCATGAGTAGGATATAAACACCACGAACATAAATATCGTGGAGGCTATGTTGGTTTTGAATCAACTACATGTGTGAACATGTGCCAAGTCAAGCCACTTGAAACATTCAGAGGAGGATACCATATCATCATACTACATCACAATCATTTTAATGTATGTTGACACCCAAGATAAATTATTATCTACTCCTAGCTACTTAAGAATGGCATGAACAACTATAATCTCTAATTGTCATCATAAACATGTTTGATCATAATATGTTGAATCATGCATGATGAGTTAAATGTATTTACAAAAAAACAAGTTGAGTTCACACCCGCTTTTCGTTGCATCAGTCACTTCATCATATATCGTCATTATTGCCTTTCACTTGCACGACCAAATGATATGAAAATAATAATAGTGCAAGATTGTCGTGGACTAAGCTGGAATCTACAAATATTTTATTCAAAGGAGAAGACAAGGTAATATGGGCTCTTTGTTAGATAACAATAATGCATATGAGAGCCACTCAACATTTTCATCGTGGTCTTCTCCTCATAATGACTCAACAAAAGAAAAGTGTTTCAGAGGAACACACAAAAATATTTTTGGAGTTTTTAGTTTTTCTTGAAGGAAGCAAATTAAAGAAAGAAAAACAAAACAAGAAAACAATTTACATGGGAAAGCTCCCAACAAGCAAAAGAAGAAAGGGTTTTTTTATTTCTGTGCCCCTGGTTCCTTAGCTCTACTCATTCATCCCCACGCTCTTAACTTTTGCTCACTTTTCCCCACTCCCTTGCCCGAAACCCTCAGAACTGGTCATAGCGGACGTCATCGTTAGGTCAATGGCTTGACCGTTAACTCTAACGAGTGGGGCCGCATAGGGTGGAGTCCACATTTTGACCGTTACGTGCTAACTAGTGGGGCCGCGAAACTGACACTCACTGTCACCTGAATCAGATCCAATCGCTTACGTGCTGCCCCCTCCGTCGCCGTCGTGCCGCCTCCACTGCCGTCGTGCCGCCTCCGCCGCATCTACCCTCTCTCCCCATCTAGGATTAGGAAGCGATGTCGGGGGGGCACCCTGTCCGGCCCATCGACCGGGGAGATGATTGGGTCGAATCAGAGGCTGATAATTCATGGATTCCACTTGAGTAAGCATTGTTTTCCTCTCAAATTGATTAGGAGATCCGTAAATTAGGATGTATTTGACCACCGTGGGCGTGAATCAGTGCAATTTATCTGAAAATTTTCGGCCTAATTGCGCCCTTTATCTTATTTCAATCGAATAGGGTTGATCCTGCACTTGCTTTTTGGCTGGCGGTTAGAATGGAAACCAGCGAGCTACATGGAACTAAACCGTGTATGATTTCCGGATTTTTCTATCCTAAAGTGGTAGAAACCAGCGTTTCATTCACAAATTTCTGCAAGGCACTCTGTTGTGAGTATCCGTGGAGCCCTGCTGTTGCTGTTGAACTAAGATATTTCGACAGTACCGAGCAGAGATTTGTCCCATTAACTTGTGATGAGCATCTGGGATTGCTATTTAGTTTGAATGCTAACAGCCGTTTCGGTAAAATCCATATCGGTGTGCTTCAGGCACGCAAACAACGTATCCCGAAGGGTGTTTAGACATCATCTGTCTCTACTAATAGCGAGCGTCCTCGCACTCCCTGTAGGTTGAGACCAAGTAAACCTAGTGGTTTTGAAAGCCAAAACATGTCGGATGTCGCTAATTCTGCCACTTATCCTCTCCCTTCTGCACCTGATGTAGAAGTAGATGCAGAGCCTGGCGAGGAAGTGCCTCGACATGATGATGAGGATGAGATTCTATTCCATCAACTGGTAGATAGAGTCAGTCAACAGGCGGTGGAAGATGAATATCCAGAGGAGCCTAGCAGTCGTGCAGGATTTGATGACACTGACGATGAAGAGAGGGAGGAGAAGATCGACTCCTTAGTTTTACAAGAATATGATGGTAAGGACATGCCAACAATTGAGTGGAGCAGGGAGAATCCTGACCTTACTCCAGGAACCGTATTTGAATCGATGGTGGACTGTCATAATGCAGTGACTACATATTGCATTCTCACTGAAAGCTCTTCTGAGGTTGATAGGAGTGAGCCAGGAAGATTCACTGTTCATTGCCCTTATGATAGGTGTAGGTGGAGGTTGCATGCATCCACTATGCTAAAGAACAAATTGATTCAGGTATTACAACTGAATCTTTTTATCAGATTATTTATCCATTCTATATTCAGATCATGTGTATTGTTTCTTAATTGTATTTGACATCATTTTTCATTTTGTTTCAAATAAAAAGCAACCCAGACGGGCACACTTGCCCACCAGGAGGGGGAGGGGGAAAGGACAAATCTAAGCTTGCAAAGACTAGGTGGGTGGCAGATGCAATCTTGGATTGGGTGAGGGAAACACCAACAATTGGTCCAACAACACTCCATGGGAAGCTATTTCAGAAGTACAAGATTAATATATAGTACATGAGGATTTTCTATGCTAAGGAAAGGGATCTTGATAGGATTAATGGTCCATGGAATGAGAGTTTTCAGTTGCTTTACACCTTCAATGCTGAAGTGGAGACAACTAGTCCAGGGAGTGTTGTAGAGATTGACAAGCATACAGTTAAGTATAAATTAAAAGGGAAGGCACTAGAGAGGGAGTGCTTTAGGAGGGCTTTTGTTTGTTTCAAGGCTTGATGGCAGGGTTTTCTGAATGGTTGTAGGCCCTATTTGGCTGTCGATGCAACTGCTTTGAATGGAAGATGGAGAGGCCAGCTAGCAGTAGCTTCTGCAGTCGATGGACACAACTGGCTATTCCCAGTTGCATTTGGTGTGTTGGAGGTATAGTGTGAGGAGAGTTGGTTCTGGTTTCTGCAGCAGTTGTGCAACATTATAGGTAAACCCTCAAGTTTAGTTATACACACAGATGCTTGCAAGGGTTTAGAAACTACAGTAGAAATTGTATTCCCTGGAGTAGAACATAGGGAATGTATACGACACCTAGCGCAAAATTTTAAAAAGAAATTAAAAGGCAAAGTTTATGATGAGAATATATGGCCAGCATCATACACATGCAGCTTGAGGAAGCATGAGCACCATTTGAGAGTGTTGTATGTTCATAATCCTTTGGTGAAGGAGTACATGGATGAACATCATGGAAAGTTGTGGTCAAGAAGCAAATTCAATGAAATCTGTAAAGTAGACTATCTGACCAACAACCTTGTTGAGTGTTTCAATGCAAAGTTCAAGTCAGTGAAAGGGCTTTTGTTGTGGCAAGTATTTGATAAGATCGGGCAGATGATCATGGTAAAGATGGCTCTTCATAAAATAATTGCAGAAACACCATAGGTTGGCCATCTTATGCTCCCATCTTTGATTAAGGCATTGCATGCCAAGGCAAGAGGACTAAGGATGAAATGCATTCGACCGTCGACATACGAGGCTGAGGTGACATACACTAATAGTAAAAATAGTGAATGGAGATATCCAGTGAACCTTGCAACTAAGGAATGCAGTTGTAGTCAATGGCAGATCCATGGGAAACCGTGCATACATGCCCTACATCTCATGACTGTTATTGGAGGTGAAGATGGTGAAGTAGATCAGTATTACTCTGAATATTTCTCTGTTGCCAAATTTAGGGTTGCTTATGCTGAAAATGTGCCTACACTCTTGGGAAAAGACCAATGGAACATAGTAGACCCAAGGTTCAGACTCTGTTCTCTTGTACCGACTAGACCACCAGGAAGACCAAGGAAAAATAGGATAAGAGCTGGTGAAGAGGGTCGTGTAAAAACAGTGTAAGTGCAAAATATGTGGTATCCTAGGGCATATTGCTAGGCATTGTAACAATCTAGTTGATGCATCATTTGGAGAAGAGGAACAATGGGCAGCGGCAAATGCAGCAAGTTTAGAGGAGAATGTAGCAAGTTTAGAGGAGAATGCAGCAACAGAGGAGAATGCAACAAGTTTAGAGAATGAAGCGATTGAAGTAGCAGCTTGGTATGTGTGCAATCTTTCCATTTTTTGCATTTGTTCTCTTTTTTATCGATGGCTAACCTTATTTCTGTTTGACCCAGCTCTAGGATAATTAGAGGCACAAGACAGAAAAGACCTAGAGAGGAAGAAACTTCGGTTGAACCATCATCTGATGCGAAATTTGAAACCATGTCTTATGAAGGTTTTGAAGCTATAAGAGAGGAGGAACTTATTTTGTCCAAAATTCCTTTACAGATTACTGAACCCACAGATGACCGTCAATTGGACATACTTGCTCGATCAGTCAAAGCTCAAAAAAACCGCCATCACCAGAAGTGAAGATCAGAAGCAACAAGACAAAGCTTTCAAGAGCACAAAATATCCCAGCCAGGGAAACCAGAAGCAAGATGGTTAACCCATCCCGGAACACAAGGAGAAAGGCAAAGATTTGAATTTGAACTTGAATGCAAGTCATAAACTTTGAACTTTAAGAATTTGTAATAAGGATTCTGTCGTCAATTTGAACTACTGTGAAAACTTGTAAGGTGTAATAATTCTATTTGTAAACTTTGAATTTGAAGTACTGAGGGAAAATTTGAATTTTAGGCAAACTTTGAATTTGATGAGAAATGTGTTCGACTACTTGCTGAACTATTATAAACGTTAGGTGATCAATCCGATCTCTTTTGCGTGGTAAAACTTGTAGTCATGAGAAATTTCCTCCAAATGAGCTCCCAAGCTAGGGTAAACAGCCCCATTTGTAATCAATTTTTTTGGACCTACTCCAAATGAGCCAAATATTTTTTATTAACACCAATTCAATCTATATAGTGTAGATTTGAAGAATCACTATTTATTGAATTAATCTTTCTATTTTTAGATTTTTTTGAAAAAATATAATTTAATAGAAAAACAATTAGAAACATGTTTACCATATGAAAATGGAAAACTAAGTTCAGATCCTTCTTATTCACTTTGAAATCAAGCTTTGGTGATTTTTTTGGATTTTTTTAATTTCGGAAAACTGAAGGGAAACCCTACCTCCTCTCCTTGGTCACTATGAAACATTGTACGTGATAGCTTATATGTGTGGAGGTTTTTTCATGAAAATGTCCATAGACAAAGTTTATGATTTTTGGTTGGTAACATGTCACACAAGACAACATTGTGCGCAGGTTTTATATTTTTTGATTTTTTTAATTAATGGTGCTCATTTGACCTCGACCGTGCTAGCTAGGTTTTTTCTCTCTAAATGTGCATATACCAAGTTTAGTATTTTTCCTCGTTATTGTGTCCTATAAAACGACGAACGGTGAAGGTTTCATATTTTTTTGATTTTTTTAAATTAGTTATGCTCAGTCAAAGCCTTTGAAACCCCGTTGACCAGCTCAAAACCCCTCTAAACCCCGCGGGGTTTTGCCAAACCCTAGCACCAAACGTCAGCCGTCTAATCATACCCTAGCGCCAAGCGACAGCCCTCAGATGTGGTCTTCTAGAAGGAATTTCGAGGGCAGGCTCCGCGCTGTTGGATCACATGGACGGCTCCGCATCGATGGATCATGGGGCGATCCGCGAGACTTGTTGGTTGTGCCTCCCCTTTCTTGTGGTGCTTATTCTGCAGCGACTAGAGGAGCCACTCCTCCTCTGCTTCTTCTTCTCCGGCGACGAGAGGAGCCACTCCTCTGCTTCTTGTTCTCCAGCGACTTTGGGCGATATGTCGAGCACCACTTCAGCCTCCTGCCCCTCATGGACCTAGTATGGTCCACTTCCCATGGAGCGATGTCCTGACTGCCCACGCAGCGCCACTGATACGGTTGACTTCGAAGGAGGCCAAGGATGGCAACTATGGGCGAGAGTTCGTGAAATGCGAGAGCAAGCCAGAGGGGTAGGTTAGATCTCATGATTTTCCTGATTTCTTTTTCTATTTGCTTTTAGTTCTTTTTCGATCTGGGATTTAGGGTTCATGTTTTCATTTCAGATCGTGAAGAAATGCACACATTTTGAATGGCTGGATGACTACGTGAAAGTGCATTATATCGACTAGAGGGGGGTGAATAGGCGATTTTTAAGAAAGTCTTCAAAACGTGGAAGTTATGAAGACAAATGATAGAAATAAACCTATTACCCTCCAGCGGAAGGTAGACTACACCAGGCAAGCCATAGTCAAGTATTCAATAGTGAAAGCACAATGACTAATAGCAGCAATGTAGTAAGGATCAGGTAGGAAGATATTGTGAAGCCACATAGAACATGCAGTCACTCAGTGAAGACAAAAGATAGTGCAAACATACAATGACTTCACAAGGAGTAACAGTAAGTAAAGGGAAGGGAAGATGAAACCAGTGACTCGTTGAAGACAATGATTTGTTGGACCAGTTCCAGTTGCTGTGACAACTGTATGTCTGGTTAGGGCGGCTAGGTATTTAAACCTTAGGACACACAGTCCCGGACACCCAGTCCTGAACACGCAGCTCAGGACACCCAGTCCTCACCGTATTCCCCTTGAGCTAAGGTCACACAGACCTCGCCCAATCACTCTGGTAAGTCTTCAAGGTAGACTCCCAAACCTTCACAGACTTCGTTCACCGGCAATCCACAATGTCTCTTGGATGCTCAGAATGCAACGCCTAACCGGCTGGAGGATGCACAGTCCTCAAGTGTAATAAGTCTTCAGATCACATAGACAAGAAGACTTAAGTGATGCCTAATTCTCTTTGGCTCTGGGTGGTTAGGGCTTTATCCTCGCAATGAATTCTCTCTCAAAGGCTTCGAGGTGGGTTGCTCTCAAACGACAAAAGCCGTACTCTCAATCTGAGCAACCAACCGTTTATGGTTGTAGGGGGTGGGCTATTTATAGCCACTTGGCAACCCGACCTGATTTGTCCGAAATGACCCTGGGTCACTAAGGAACTGACACGTGTTCCAACGGTCAGATTTCAAACTCACACGGCAACTTTACTTGGGCTACAAGCAAAGCTGGCTTGTCCGACTCTGGAGAAGATTCGCTCTCATAGTCTTCACTCGAAGACATAGGTTTTGGTTAGGCATCACTTCAGTCATTCTGACTGCTTCTCTTGGACCCCACTTAACAGTACGGTGGTTCCTATGACTCAACACAAAAGAAAAAGAACTACAAAAGATCTAAGTCTTCGAGCTCCATAGGCTTCATGTGGTGTCTTCTCTTGTCACAGTCTTCAATGTGAATATCTTCATATACCACCTTTGACTTCAATGTCTTCATACATTTTTGGGGGTCATCTCTGGTAGGAAAACCGAATCAATGAGGGACTTCTACCTGTGTTATCCTGCAATTCTCACAAACACATTACTCCCTCAACTAGGTTTGTCGTTAATACTCCAAAACCAACTAGGGGTGGCACTTGATGCACTTACAATCTCCCCCTTTTTGGTGATTGATGACAAACTAGTTGAAGTTTTCAACGGGGAATATAATCTATGGAATTGTAAAGGATAAGGAATTGTCTTCATAAGTTGCAAGGGCTCCCCCTGAAGATGTGCATATAAGTAATTTGCTTTTGGAAAGCAAATGCACATGGCAGGTTGTACTTGTGGAGATCCACTTCAACTTATGATGACAATCCACTATGCATGTGAAAGTATATGAAGATAATGACATGCATAATGGAAAATGGACGTCTGCAGAATGATCTAAGTGCGGAACTTATCGTCGCACATGCGGAATTTATCATCGCAAAGCAAGGTGGCAGATAAGTAGCAGACAACCATCGAGTTTAAGTGTTACAACTCAAAAGAACCAAATGTAGCAAAACAAGAGTTGTAAGCACGAAGCAAAATATAAAGCACCCGCCCATATGGACCCGCTTGAAGACTATCAACCTCATATGGTTCTCCCCCTTTTGTCAGTAAGGACCAAAAAGGTTTGAAGACATAGAGCCTCTACTCGTTCCTATGAGGAGTAGGTGAAGTAGCAGGGTCGTTGGTGGTGTTTGGCGGTGCTGAAGAGCTTGGAGCAGAGTCGAAGCATGCTGAAGGAGGTGGTGGTGAGGTAGCATCGTCTTCATCCTCGATAACTCTGGTAGTCACAGTTGCAGCAGAGGAAGAGAACCAGAGTCTTCAAGGGATGGAGTTCGTAGCAGCACAGCCCTTCGAGGAGGTGTGGAGTCAAACTTGAATCGCTCAGTGAAGCCATCCTCTTGAAGAGCATCTTCAAAACACATCATCGTTAGCCCTTTCCATGTGCGGCGACAGGTTTCATGGGCAACGAAAGCATTCTTGGTGGCAAGATTGCGAATGCGATTAACATCCACCAAGAGGCTTTGCATCTGACGCTTCAGCCAGTCATGATGCCTATCCTGTTTCTGATGAAGTGCCACAAGAAGCTCTCGGTCGTTGACAACATGAGTGCACTTCTTGGGTCATGGAGCAGTTGTACTATCAGTGGCTTCAGTGGAAGCAGGGTGTGGTGCACGTGTAGTGCCAGCCAAAGGATACACACGAGTGACTGCTTCAACTCCTTCAGTGTTCTGAGAGAAACTCTGATGCTCTGCATTCTGAAGACTTAGAGGTTCCTTGGCAGGCTCAGGATAGATGGCTTCAATAGAGATATCCACATCAGGCAGAAAAATCCGATGATTGCGAGCAGATGGCTGATATGAGACAGCGGAGTGAAGTTTGATTAGCCGCATTACCCATGGGGCGTAGAACTTCAAGCCAAACAGATCAGAGCCTGATGCAGCAAGTTGGAGAATGAAGAAGTCCTGTGCATTGAAGCATTTTCCATGAAGAATATAGAAGATCAAAGCCTTCATTGCACCCTCAAGCTTGGCATGTGGAGAGTGCCCTTTGATGGGCCAGAGAGTTCGCCTTATGATCTGATAAATGGTTCTTGGCAGATACTCAAGGTCTTCAACGAAGAACTCCGTGGGATAAGCAGCATCTTGGGGCAATGGCTTCATCATGATGAGCATCTGACTCATATTAGGTTCAGGCTTCTGAAAGATGCTCTCAATAGGTTCACTATGCAGCTGACAGCCATGCTCGTAGAGATCGCCAGGAGTGGGCAAACCAGTGAGCTCAATGATGTCAAAGGCTTTGGCTTCGTGATGAACGTTTCCAGTCATCCACTCCAGGACCCAAGTCTTCGGATCTCCGCTATACCCGCCGATGTGAAGTGTGGCATAGAATTGGAGCAGCAACTCTTCATTCCAATGCTCTTGGTCAGTAACGAACAACAGCAGTCCAACTTCCTTGAAGCAATCCAAAGCTTCTTCCAGACAGGGCAGACCAGCTATAGCTTCAATGTCAAGGCGCTTGTGTGGGAAGATGCGACCTTGGTTGTAAAGAATGCATGAGTAATAGCTTCGTTGCGGATAGCTCCAGAACCGATCAGATGATATCCTTTCCCTTGAGTAGGGGTTCCTGGAGCTATCAAAGAATGTGTTGTCTGCTCTGAAGCCATTGATGTTGAAGGAGCCAAGTGCTGATGCAGGACCTGGGAACCTTGGCAATCTTGGGATTGGCTTCTGTACCTGAGGCCTGTGCTCAACATGATAGTCGAACTGGGGACCGGCAGCAGACTCAGGAACAGAAGTGGCGGGATCTATGGCTTCGTTGTCTTCTGATGCTTTTGTTGGGGAGGGCTCCACATTAGCTTCATTGGTGGTTGTGGCAGTCGCAAGATTTTCAAGCACGTTCTCCTTGAGAACTGCTTCTTGGTGGGACAGAGGAGTGGCAACTTGGGGGACTTCTTCCGCGGCTGATGCAGCCGGAGTGTCTTCAGCAGAGACTTGAGGCCTTGGACCTTTGCGAAGCCTGCGCAACGTAGGCGACGCCTGTGGAGTTGGAGTTGGCTGGGCCTCAAGGTCTTCTTCCTCTTGTGGGCGATCCGCCCATGAAGCATCATGTGCAATTGGCATCAGTGGACGACCAATGGTGATGAGTTCACTGTTCTCGAGCTGAGGAAGGACTGCACCATCTTCTACATGGTCATGTTGACCAATGTCTTCAGCAGCGATGGGATCAGCTGCTGGAAAGTCTTCAGCTTCATGAGCCTCTGTGGAAGCAGGCTCATGGATTGTCAGTTGACGTTCAGCTTCAGGATAGACCATAGAAATGGGTTCAACTATCAAAGGCTCTATGGGAGCAGCCCGATCTTTCTTGGTCTTCCTCTTCTTTTTGGAGGGGGCAGTAGGAGAGGCTTCAGGATGTTTCCTCTTCCTCGCTTCAGCCTCAGCAGTCCTTGTCTTCTTGAGCTCTGAAGCGGTTGACCGGCTTTTTGGCTTCGAGCCAGTCAGTCTAGTTGGGAAGACAATCGGAACTGCTTCCTGCCTTGGTGCATCGGGTTCAGCCGTAGCAGGCTTCTTCTTCTTCTTCGAGGCCATCCTGGGGTCGATGCCAGGACGCCCAAGGGCCTTGCGCTTCTCAGCCTCATTGTAGGATTGCACACATCTGTCAGCCAGAGTCTTCATGCGCTCACGCGAACCCTGAGCTTCTGCACGTTTCTTTACAAAGGCTTCCTTGAGCTCGTGCATCATTGTCTTGAAGTTTTTCACTTCTTGCACGCTGAGCTTGGCCATATGCTTCTTGAACTGAGCCTTTTCATAGTCAATCTTTTGCTTCAGTTCAACAATGCGCCGGGCGACAGCTAGCTCTGAAGCAATGGCGCCTTGGAAGGCGACACTAAGGCCAATGGGTAGCTACAGATCTTCGAAGCTGATGTTTGGCGTGTCAAACCACTCATCAATGAAGTTGTGGATGATGGTTACATCAAAGAGAGGCAGATCATTGAAGATTTCTTCTTCTTCTTTGCTCTTGATGAGTTGCTCAAGAGCATCATCTGCAAGATCTTCATCACTTGACAGATCGATGGCGTCATTGCGCAGAATGGCAGCAGCTGTTAGCTCTTGGCCGGTGTGAGGCAGAGGCATCTTGACCTTCTGGGGCTTGGAGATGCGTGATAAGTCTTCGGACTACACACTGTCTTCAGGAGGTGCAGTTTCCAGTGGCTTCGCCCATGAGATTTTTGGTGAAGGGGCAGGCTTTGAAGCTTTAGGCTTCTTCAGCTTCTTTGTCTTCAGCACTGCAGGCACTTCATCTGATTCAGCGTCAGCTGGAGGCTCATTCACTACAGTCCCTTGAACCAAGATGTGGGTGATGAGGCCTTCAAGGTTGTAGAAAGGACCGATGACATTGGGTTCTGCATCTCGTGTGCCATCAGCCCTTGGAGCTGAGGGACCAGGGTTGAAGTCTAGTCCCAATGTCTTCTTGTTTTGCTTCGCTGAGTTCTGGGCAAACTGGAAGTTGCGCTTGAACAGGTTGTCGTCATGACACCATAGTAATGACGATGGGTGTGCATCAGCAGGCTGTGGCCCACGGACCATGCAGGGATAGAAGCCTTGTTCAATGGCTTCATCTCTGGACCTGGGTAGAAGATTCTTGTATAGGATGTCTCCCCACGGTCTCTTGATGGCATTTTTATCAGCATATTCCTGGGTTACAAATCGGTATTTGAACCATTATTCTGCCCAATATCTTCGAATCCATTGGATTCGGGTCTTGCGCTGATTGTAATCCTCTTCAGGATCTGTCTTGTAGAGTTCTGAGAGGTCATCTGGCAGATCTCTAGATGTTTCTCCACGACGCTTTCTACCACCCTTCCTTGCTGATTTCTCTGAAGCCATAAACTTTAAACTGAAAGGCTTCAGCACGTTCAAAGGCTTCAAAGGTTTTCGCTTGCTGGTCAAACAGGAACTGGCTTCGGGAGAATTTATGTGATGCTGTAAGATTTCTGCAAATGAATGCAGACTATGAGAACCAAAGGATTCTCCCACGGACATGTACCTGTGAAAGCATTAAGGTGCGAGGGAAGGGGAAGATGTCATATGCATTCTTAGAAGATTTTGAAGATAAATCAGTTTAGAAGACATTGACCTCATCGTGCGAAGACATTCACTCATAGATAAGGAGTTGGTTCCAGATTTGTACGAATCCACAGATCAGTACAAGTGAGGAATCTAACTACTTTGTGAAGCATAAGTGAATATACTAGGCATGTTATGAGATGCAGTATGAGAGAGATCTAACTTGTGTGAATAGAAACTGCTTGTGGTAGAAAGTGACAAAGCTGTAAAAAGGAAGTTTTATTTACCACACTAAGAACTGCTAGACGGAGTGGGAGATGAGGCCGACCAGTTCAATCTTCCGTGCCCTAACTTGGCAACGGAGGACACCTATGGCGACGGCGGAGAGGACGATGTCCGCGGTCGGCGTGAAGACGGCGTCAGAGAGGTTGCGGCAGCGAAGCGCTTCGTCGCCGGCGTCGTCGAGGGCTAGCAGTGGCGCTAGGGTCTGTGTGAGAGTGGAAGAAGAGATAATGACCGCTGTGAAGTGTGTATTTATAGGCACAAGGGCGGCACTGCATTAATATACAGGTGCCCCTGGCGATTCGCATCTGAGGAACACGTGGCCATTATGCGGAATTTTGGGGTTTGTTCCATGTCCCACGCACGCCTGGATTGTCGGGTGGTCGTTCCTTATTCTCCGGGTTTTATGTGGAGGAATGAGCATTGAAAATGGACTTAATGGTTGTCTCTGTATCTTCTACTAACAAGGACGCAGAGAAGACATTCGACAGTTTCAATAGAATGCATATGATTTGGAGAGATAGAATTTGAGATAGAAAGCATAGAGAGGTTAGGGTCCGATCACATTCACTTAGTTCAAAAGATTCAACAAGAAGTCATAGCTATAAGTGAATGTTGTAGAGGACAGAACACTAGTAGATATATATATATCTATATAATCAACATAGTGAAGATAATCATGAAGATATGTTGAGATTGAAGCCAAGCTAAATGTGAAGACATAGCAAATGTAACGCCATGAGTGAAACACTTCAAAATAGAACATTTGGTGGTGGTGTTACCCACCTTATAGGAAGTATTAGACCCAGACACGGCGCACAATTATCGTGGCGCTCTGAAGTCAAATTCCACATTAATGTATTCACACTTAGAATGTATGTCTTCATTGACTGAAGATATACTTTACTTCATGTGTTGCACATCTAGGTCATCAATATGCATAAGGGTTAGGATGTGTGCCTGATCACAGGACATTTAAGGATTCCAGGATATTTAGCTCACACCGTAACTTGCAAAATCTCTTCTCATCTAAGGGCTTGGTGAAGATATCTGCCAATTGCTCTTCAGTGTTGACGTGTATGATATCAATATCTTCCTTCACAACATGATCTCTGAGAAAGTGATGATGAATTTCAATGTGTTTTGTCTTCGAGTGCTGAACTGGGTTGTTGGCAATCTTGATGGCGCTTTCGTTGTCGCGGTAAAGTGGCACTTGCTTCAGATGAATGCCATAGTCTTTGAGTGTTTGCTTCATCCATAGAAGTTGAGCGCAACAAGATCCAGCAGCAATGTATTCAGATTCAGCAGTGGAGAGAGATACACAGTTCTTCTTCTTTGAAGACCAACATACAAGTGATCGTCCCAGAAAGTGACATGTGCCTGATGTAGACTTGCGATCAACTTTGTCACCAGCATAATCAGCATCCGAGAATCCAACCAGATCAAACTCTGAGCCCTTTGGATACCATAATCCTAGAGTTGGGGTGTGAGCCAAATATCGAAGAATTCGCTTCACAGCTAAGTGATGCGACTCCTTTGGTGTCGCTTGAAATCGAGCACACATGCAAACACTAAGCATAATATCTGGCCTAGATGCACATAGATAAAGTAAAGAACCAATCATGGAGCGGTATACCTTTTGATCGAACTCTTTACCATTGTCGTCGGGACCCAGATGATGTTTGGCTGGCATTGGTGTCGTGAAGCCTTTGCAGTCTTGCATACCGAACTTCTTCAGGCAATCTTTGAGATACTTCTCTTGAGATATGAAGATGCCGTTGCGTTGTTGTCGCATTTGAAGACCGAGGAAGAACTTCAGCTCTCCCATCATAGACATCTGATATTGCTCTTGCATCATATATCCAAACTCTTCACTGTACTTCTGATTGGTGCAGCCGAAGATAATGTCATCCACATATATTTGGCACACAAACAGTTCACCATCATATGTCTTCGTGAAGAGAGTGGGGTCTAGGGAACCAGGTATGAAGCCTTTGCTCTTCAGGAAGTATTTGAGTGTGTCATACCAGGCCCGAGGGGCTTGTTTGAGGCCATACAGTGCCTTGTTGAGTTTGTATACCATGTCAGGATGTTTTGGATCTTCAAAGCCAGGTGGTTGTGCAACATACACTTCTTCTTCAATCTTGCCATTAAGAAAAGCACTCTTCACATCCATTTGATATAGAAGTATGTTATGATGATTTGCATATGCCAGCAGTATGCGTATGGATTCAAGTCTAGCCACAGGAGCAAATGTTCCATCGAAGTCAATGCCTTCCACTTGAGTATATCCTTGAGCAACGAGACGAGCTTTGTTTCTGACAACTTGACCATGCTCATCTTGCTTGTTGCGGTATATCCATTTGGTGCCTATTATATTGTGCTTCCGTGGATCAGGACGCTTAACCAGTTCCCATACATTATTCGGCTCAAACTGATGAAGCTCTTCTTGCATAGCTTGAATTCATTCAGGTTCCATGAAGGCTTCTTCAACTTTCTTGGGTTCTGTTATTGAGACGAATGCGAAGTGCCCACAAAAATTTGCTAGCTGAGCTGCCCTTGAACGAGTGAGTGGACCGGGTGCATTGATGCTATCAATTATTCTTTCAATCTGCACTTCATTGGCAACGCGAGGATGTACAGGGCGAAGATTTTGCTCTTGCTGGTCATTGTCGTTGTTAGAAGGAATGTCTTCAGGCTGAGCATTGTCTTCATGTTGATCAGGTGCTGAGATGACAAGTTCTTCTTCAGGATGAGCTTCAGAAGGTATAATTTCTTCAGTTCCCATTAGCTTGATTGATTCACTGGATGGAACTTCATCTAGCACATTTGGCAGTTGCTCTCTTTGTGAACCATTGGTCTCATCGAACCGCACATCCACAGTTTCAACCACTTTGTAATGAAAGAGATTGAAGACTCTGTAGGAGTGCGAATCCTTTCCATATCCAAGCACAAAACCCTCATGTGCTTTTGGTGCAAACTTTGAGGTGTGATGTGGGTCCTTGATCCAGCACCTGGCTCCAAATACTCTGAAGTAACTGACATTTGGCTTCTTGCCAGTAAGGAGCTCATAAGATGTCTTGTTCACAAGCTTGTGAAGATAAACACGATTGATTGTATGGCATGCAGTATCAATGGCTTCAGGCCAGAATTTTCTTGGAGTCTTGTATTCATCTAGCATCGTTCTGGCCATCTCAATGAGTGTTCTGTTCTTGCGTTCGACGACGCCATTCTGCTGTGGCGTGTACGGAGCCGAGAATTCATGTGTGATGCCCAAGGTATCAAGATATGTATCAAGGCCAATGTTCTTGAATTCAATGCCATTGTCACTTCTGATGTGCTTTATCTTGGCGCCATAATTGTTCATAGCTCGATTGGCAAAGCGTCTGAAGACATCCTGCACTTCAGTCTTGTAAAGGATTATGTGGACCCAAGTATATCTAGAATAATCATCAACAATGACAAAGCCATAGAGACAAGCAGTAGTAGATTTGAGTAATGAGTGGGACCGAAAAGATCCATGTGAAGCAGTTCGAAGGGTCGAGTAGTGGTCATGATTGTCTTCAAGGGATGTTTGGCCCTCGTCATCTTCCCTGCTTCACAGGCACAGCATAAGTGATCTTTCTTGAACTTGACGCCCTTAATGCCTATGACATGCTTCTTCTTTGCAAGGGTGTGGAGGTTCCTCATGTCAGCATGCCCTAGCCTCCGATGCCAGAGCCAGCATTCTGAAGCTTTTGCTAGAAGACATACGGCAAGCTGTGGTCCTGCTGAGAAATCTACCACGTACAAATCATCTTGTCGATACCCTTCAAATACTAGAGACTTGTCAGATTCCATTAGTACAAGGCAATGATATTTTCCAAATATTATGATCACGTTCAAATCGCAAAGCATTGAGACAGACATTAAGTTGAATCCAAGGGATTCAACAAGCATGACTTTATCCATGTGTTGATCCCTTGAGATTGCAACTCTACCTAGACCCAATACCTTACTTTTACCAGTGTCAACAAATGTGATCTGGCTCTTGTCGGATGGACGTAAGGTTGAGTCCATGAGAAGGCTTGTTTTGCCAGTCATGTGATTTGTACACCCACTATCAATAATCCATTCTGAAGACGCTGGTGTCGTACCCTATAGTGGAGTTAGGGGGATAGGCTTCACCAAGAGCATTTTGAAGCAAAAACATTTGACGAACCAATGGGTTATGAAAGCTTAGATCCAGATTAGGGCTAATAGGGAGAGTAGCAAGAGATTCAGGAACGAAGTACATAGTAAGACCATTCGGGCATTTGATCTTGCACCCTACAAGATGTTTAAGGTCCCCAGCAATAGCGTCAGATGATTTTGGTTTTCTGGTGGAGACCTTTCCCTGCAAAAGAGAGTTAAGCTTTCTTAGCCACCCACATCTTCAAGGGTGGCTTAGAAGCAATAAGTCTAAGTGTAGCATCTGAGAATTTTGGCTTTGGAGCCCTAGCAAACAGTCTTGCAGGCGGACAATAGTACTCATGAGAATAAGCAGAGTAGTTCTTGGTCTTATGAACATGACGGTTTGATGACCCGCTCTCATATTCATATGCCTGAGTATGGTTTCCCTGCAAAACATTTGCGTTAGTGCGGCTCAGGTGAGTCCTCTGTCTGTATGAAGCCTTTGGATCGTATGAAGCCTTTGGTCTGAGGTTTGTCTTCTTCACGTGAGGTGTCATGATGACATTCACAGGAAGATTCTCCAGACACCTTTTCGGAACCCAGATCTTCTTCATAGGCGGTCCGTTCCTGCAGTTAGTACCAATGTACCTAGCAAACACTTCACCATTCTAATTCTTAAACAGTATATAATTTGCATCAAAGGATTCATCAATGATAATGGGGTTAGCACAAGTGAAGCCAGATAGATTGGATGGATCTGCTGAAGGTTCCTTTGCAGCAACCCACATGGTTTTGGGGTACTGCTCAGGTTTCCAGTAAGATCCATCAGCATTCATTTTCCTTACGAACCCAACACCTTCTTTCCTCGGGTTTCGGTTCAGAATCTGCTTTTTGAGGACATCACATAGTGTCTGATGCCCTTTAAGACTTTTGTACATCCCTGTTTCAAGCAATGTCTTCAACCTAGCATTCTCATCAGCAATAGCGGTGGTAACCTCAGCAGAGGGGTTAGTTACCACATCAACAGTTGAAGATATTGCAACAGCAGTAGCAGTAGAACATTCAGCAACAGAAGTAGCATTATCACGCTCAATGCATTTAAGACATGGTGGTTGAAATCCTTCCTGAGCGGAACTAATCTGTTTGGCGCGAAGTGACTCTCTTTCCTTTTGAAGATCTTCATGAGCCGCTCTCAATTTCTCAAGATCTTGCTTCCTTTGAAGATAATCATAGGAAAGCTTTTCATGAGTTGTTGAGAGAGTTTCATGATGACTTTCAAGTTCCTGATACTTAACGTGAAGATTTTTTATGTCTTCAATTAAGGATTCAGATCGAGTCATTTCAGCACCTAACAGATCATCGCTTCTGTCTAACAGTTTTTGAATATGTTCCATAGCTTTCTGTTGTTCAGTTGCAATTTTAGCAAGTGTTTTCTAGCTGGGTTTTGAACCACAATTAGAGTCATCGTCACTAGATGTTTGATAGTGAGTAGTGTGTGTGTTTACCTTGGCACCGCGTGCCATGAAGCAATAGGTAGAAGCGGAGTAGTCCTTGTCATTTGCATCGGTGTCAATGATGAAGTCATTGTCTTTAGTGTTGAAGATGGACTTGGCAACGTATGCTGTAGCCAGACTTGCGACGCCTGAATCGGACTCCTCCTCAGACTCCACCTCCGCCTCCTCAGAGGCAGACTCCTCCTCTGAATCCATTTCCTTGCCAACAAATGCACGTGCCTTGCCAGATGAGCTCTTCTTGTGTGATGAAGACTTTGAGGAAGACTTGGAAGAATACTTTGAGTATTTCTTCTTCTTCTTATCGTCAGAGTCATATTCCTTGCTCTTCTTCTTCTTTTTGTTCTCATTGTCCCACTGTGGACACTCAGAAATGAAGTGGCCACGTTTCTTGCACTTGTGACATGTTTTCTTCTTGTAGTCATGAACAGAAGCTTCATCATTCCTTGAGCTTGATCGGGAAGACTTTCTGAAGCCTTTCTTCTTGGTGAATTTTTGGAACTTCTTAACAAGCATTGCAAGTTCCCTTCCAATGTCTTCAGGATCATCAGAACTGCTGTCAGATTCTTCTTCAGATGAGGAAATTGCTTTTGCCTTCAAGGCACGAGTTCGCCCATAGTTTGGACTATAGATATCTCTTTTCTCAGAAAGCTGAAACTCGTGTGTGTTGAGCCTCTCAAGTATGTCAGACGGATCGAGTATCTTGAAATCAGGACGTTCTTGAATCATCATGGCTAGGGTGTCAAACGAACTATCAAGTGATCTCAGTAGTGTCTTGATGACTTCATGTTTGGTGATCTCAGTAGCGCCGAGGGCTTGAAGCTCATTTGTGATGTCAGTGAGTCGGTCAAATGTGAGCTGGACATTCTCATTGTCATTTCGCTTGAAGCGGTTGAAGAGGTTGCGAAGGACACTGATTCTCTGATCTCTCTGGGTTGAGATGCCTTCATTGACCTTGGAGAGCCAGTCCCAGACCAGCTTAGATGTTTTCAGAGCACTCACACGGCCATACTGTCCTTTGGTCAGATGACCACAGATGATATTTTTGGCAGTAGAGTCCAGTTGAACGAATTTCTTGACATCAGCAGCAGTGACACCTTCTCCAGCCTTGGGAACGCCATTCTCGACGACATACCATAGGTCGACGTCTATGGCTTCAAGATGCATGCGCATCTTATTCTTCCAGTAGGGATATTCAGTTCCATCAAAGACGGGGCGTGCAGTGGAGACTTTAATTATCCCTGCAGTCGACATAGCTAAAACTCCAGGTGGTTAAACCGAATCGCACAGAACAAGGGAGCACCTTGCTCTGATACCAATTGAAAGTGCGTTATATCGACTAGAGGGGGTGAATAGGCGATTTTTAAGAAAGTCTTCAAAACGTGGAAGTTATGAAGACAAATGATAGAAATAAACCTATTACCCTGTAGCGGAAGGTAGACTACACCAGGCAAGCCATAGTCAAGTATTCAATAGTGAAAGCACAATGAGTAATAGCAACAATGTAGTAAGGATCAGGTAGGAAGATATTGTGAAGCCACACAGAACATGCAGTCACTCAGTGAAGACAAAAGATAGTGCGAACATACAATGACTTCACAAGGAGTAACAGTAAGTAAAGGGAAGGGAAGATGAAACCAGTGACTCGTTGAAGACAATGATTTGTTGGACCAGTTCCAGTTGCTGTGACAACTGTACGTCTAGTTAGGGCGGCTCGGCATTTAAACCTTAGGACACACAGTCCCGGACACCCAGTCCTGAACACGCAGCTCAGGACACCCAGTCCTCACCTTATTCCCCTTGAGCTAAGGTCACACAGACCTCGCCCAATCACTTTGGTAAGTCTTCAAGGTAGACTCCCAAACCTTCACAGACTTCGTTCACCGGCAATCCACAATGTCACTTGGATGCTCAGAACGCGACGCCTAACCGGCTGGAGGATGCACAGTCCTCAAGTGTAATAAGTCTTCAGATCACACAGACAAGAAGACTTCAGTGATGCCTAATTCTCTTTGGCTCTGGGTGGTTAGGGCTTTATCCTCGCAATGAATTCTCTCTCAAAGGCTTCGAGGTGGGTTGCTCTCAAACGACAAAAGCCGTACTCTCAATTTGAGCAGCCAACCGTTTATGGTTGTAGGGGGTGAGCTATTTATAGCCACTTGGCAACCCGACCTGATTTGTCCGAAATGACCCTGGGTCACTAAGGAACTGACACGTGTTCCAACGGTCAGATTTCAAACTCACATGGCAACTTTACTTGGGCTACAAGCAAAGCTGACTTGTCCGACTCTGGACAAGATTCGCTCTCATAGTCTTCACTCGAAGACATAGGTTTTGGTTAGGCATCACTTCAGTCATTCTGACTGCTTCTCTTGGACCCCACTTAACAGTACGGTGGTTCCTATGACTCAACACAAAAGAAAAAGAACTACGAAAGATCTAAATCTTCGAGCTCCATAGGCTTCATGTGGTGTCTTCTCTTGTCATAGTCTTCAATGTGAATATGTTCATATACCACCTTTGACTTCAATGTCTTCATACATTTTTGGGGGTCATCTCTGGTAGGAAAACCGAATCAATGAGGGACTTCTACCTGTGTTATCCTGCAGTTCTCACAAACACATTAGTCCCTCAACTAGGTTTGTCGTCAATACTCCAAAACCAACTAGGGGTGGCACTAGATGCACTTACACTACGTTCAGCGGATTCAATTCAATGGGACCCCAACCCGGGAACTCAATCTGCCATCAGCACCAACGAATTTGGTCTCTAAAAGTGCTACTCTAATAGTTGGGGATGCAGATCTGAAGGGGGAAATAAAGAAGATGAACAAGAACTTGAAGCAGATGATTCAATTGAACAAGAAGGCGAATTTGGTAGCTTTAGGATTTTATCCCTTTTATTTTTGTGTAGTTGCTCTAGGATTTTCTTACTTGCTGGTCAGCACTCGTTAGAGATGTTATTAGTGTGGTGTCATGTGCTCCAGGATTTGATTAAATTTTTGGATCATGTGCTCTATGATTTGCTTAAATTTGTTGATCATGTGCTCTATGCTCTGTGTTGCTTAATTTCCGGATCATGTCAGTTTTATCAGTTTTGTACACTTTCAGTTTCTTCAGTTTCGTCAGACAACACCGACTGCAGAAGAAGAAAAAACATAGTTAGAGGGCCCAAATTAAAACTAAGCTCTGGTTGGGCCGTCTCATTGCGTTGAGTGTCGAAGGCCCACAAAGATAAAAGAGGCCTAGAAAATAGTGCACGTGCTGGCTCTGTTTTTTTCTTGATTATTACCATGGTAAATCCTTTTATTGCCATGCCAAACAAAAATAGTGCATGATGGTAAATCGATTTATTGTTGGACTTGCCCATATCAAATTTATTTGTACAAATCATGGAAATTTCCTTCTGTATACAGCCTACGGCACAACACTTTGATTTTTTGACATGCGGGTATTATAAACATGTTTTTGTTGCAATAAAAATATTGTATACATGATTTTTTTTGTTTTTGTTTTTGTTATTAAGAGCTTGTCAAACTTAATTATGTAGATCATGATATCCATCTGAAACCACGTCTAAAATAAAGTCAAGTGGCACCATTAGCCACCATATCCATCTAGAGAGCATGTCTTGGGCTCGGCTACGGCACCATATCCATCTACCGATATCTCACGTAGCAAGCATACATCCATAACATAGAAAGTAGCAACCCTATAGCATACTTCTTACATAAAACATAGGGTGCCCTAAGCCATAGCATAGTCCACAAACTATTCAAAAATTAGCTTGTTTTTGTTCATAAAATATACGGAATAGGGCCACCAACAATTCAAAAAATTAGCTTTTCTTCTTCTTTTCAACATCAACATGGCTCATTTTTCTAGATTTAGCTTCCTTTTTGACACTTCAACTAGTCCATTATCCACATGTGCGAAAACTTGACCCTACTCTAAATGGGCCATTTAAACTTGACCTACACAAGTACACACCATGAATATAACAAGACGAATGGACTACCCTTCAACTATTTTTACAAGGCTAACCCCAAAACTTGTTGGTTTTCATTGAGGGATACCCTTTCATTGATTGATTTAGTAGAAGGACTCGTGTACAACACCATATCCATCTAGCGATATCTCACGTCAAATAAGATAGAAATAGCAAGCAAAACACAGATAACCAGCGACATATCAAATATAATAAAGGTAGCAAGCATAACATAGTTCTTAGGGGATAACACGACGATTACAAGTTCACGGTACAACCAACGACATAATTAAGATAGAAATATATAAAAGATAATAATCCCTAACACCCTAGGGAAAGACAAGCTCCCGAGACCGGGTCTTCACCACCATCTTCACTATGCCTCCTCTTCACTTCTCCTCCTCTCCATGTCATCCCGACCGATGTAGTAGGGGAGGCTGTGCATACCGTCACGGGTGGGGAAGAGGCAGTCGAAGTTTATGAAGATGTTGTGGGTTGTGAATGCGATGAATTCGCATCCACACCAATACACCTTGCCGAGGAGGTAGTACGCATCAAATCTATTGGTGAAGGTGACGGTGAACCCTATCGGCGGAGTCCTGGAGTTTGGACGCACATCCTCCAGTCGAAACATCACTAGTGAGCCCGCCGGGAGGTGGGCGAAGCCCACACGGAGGAACCACTACACAAACCCCCTAGCACCCCTCCAGCGTGAGAACGCCTACACGCGGAGCGTCCTCTCCACGACGACGCTGGTCGGATACCATCTCTCCGGCACGGTCGGTGGGAGCTCAAAGGTGGGGCCGTTGTACTGCATCCTCGCCTCACTTGGAGAGTGCCCTGGGTTTGGGTGAAGAAGAGAAGGGGTGGTGCAAATGGATGTGTGGAGAATAGGTGGAGGGGTGGTGGTTTAAATAGGGAAAGGGGAAGGGAAGGGGAGTGGCACCGGCCGTGCTTTGGATTTGCTACGTTCAAACGAGTCGCGTCGATCGATATGCCACTTCAAGTGCCAACAGGTTTTAATTGCCATGTTGAATAGATGCGACTGGATCGAAAAGTGTGAAACAATGCTCTACATCGAGCAGACACGGATGCGAGATGATAAAAAACCAGTGGCAGCAACCGTCCCTGCGTCCGTGGCGGCTCGCGAGAAAAAGAGGCTGGTGAGCACATCGTGGCGGCGGGCAGCGGCGCTACGTGCATGCATAGCATGCTAGCTGGACATGTCGTGCATGCATAATAGGCTTCTGCCATTGCGGCGTGCGCACGGCCCAATAGTCTAACCACGACCAAATGGGCTAACAGCGGCTGTCGGTGTCAAAACCGGCGGATCTCGGGTAGGGGGTCCCGAACTGTGTGTCTAGGACAGATGGTAACAGGAGGCAGGGGACACGATGTTTTACCCAGGTTCGGGCCCTCTTGATGGAGGTAAAACCCTACGTCCTGCTTGATTAATATTAATATGGGTAGTACAAGAGTAGATCTACCACGAGATCAGAGAGGCTAAACCCTAGAAGCTAGCCTATGGTATGATTGTATGTTGTGGCTGTTGTCCTACGGACTAAAACCCTTCGGTTTATATAGACACCGGAGAGGGTTAGGGTTACACAAGGTCGGTTACAAAGGAGGAGATACCCGTATCCGTATTGCCTAGCTTGCCTTCCACGCCAAGTAGAGTCCCATCCGGACACGAGACAAAGTCTTCAATCTTGTATCTTCGTAGTCTAACAGTCCGGCCAATGGAGATAGTCCGGCTATCCGGAGACCCCCTAATCCAGGACTCCCTCAGTAGCCCCTGAACCAGGCTTCAATGACGATGAGTCCGGCGCGCAGTATTGTCTTCGGCATTGCAAGGCGGGTTCCTTCCCCGAATACATCACAGAAGAATTTGAATACGAGGATAGTGTCCGACCCTCCAAAATAAGTTCCACATTCCACCGTAGAGAGAATAATATTTTCGCAGATCTAATTTGCTAGCTTGTTTTGGCAGCATGACGTTACGTCATGGACCGGTGATTATTCGAACCGTTTCTTTTAACCATCTCCACACATAACGTGAGGCGGTTTCTTGACACGTCTTGTCGAAGCGGAGATCGTGTTCCCCCAATTACGGGATTCTCATTAATGCGGTCGTGGGTAACCCAACCGTGTCTAGGACTCCCAGATTATAGGCAAGTCCTAAACGGCTATGGAGAGGACGCTTGATATTCACCCTCTTTATAAAGGGACAAGGTTTTCACTTTTTCCCTCTCGTGCTCAATCGAACCCTTCCCCCGCCTCGAGTTCTAACACCCAAAGCCCAGGTTAGGTGCTCCGGATCTTTAATCATGTTTGGATCTAGCCTTCAAGGCCGATGGATGCCCTCCTCTGTTATGGAAGAGGACATTAAGAAGTTGAGGGAGGCCAGATACCTGACCGCCGAGGTTTCGCAATGGCTGCCTGCTCGAGGGCAGATCGTCCCTACCCCCGAACCCAACGAGAACGTCGTGTTCGTCTCCCACTTCCTCTGAGGTCTAGGCCTCACTCTGGATCCCTTCATCAGGCGTTTGATGTTCTATTACGGGCTAGATTTCCACGATCTAGCTCCGGACTCCTTTCTCCACATCTCGACATTTATTGTCGTGTGTGAGGCCTTCCTCCGCGTTACCCCTCACTTCGGCCTGTGGCTCAAGACCTTTGAAGTAAAGTCGAACATGATCGAGGGGCAACATGTAGCGTGCGGAGGTGCATCAATAGGCAAGATGGCAGGAGCTCCATGGCCGAAAGGTTCTTTTTCAGAGGTGTCCGAATTATGGCAACGAGAGTGGTTTTACGTCACGGCTCCCAGAAGTGCCAAGTGGGCGGCTGCCCCCACTTTCCGCTCGGCCCCCCACCACAACTGATGTCATGGATTAGCAAAGGTCTAAGCTGGGTTCCAACCAAGGACGTGCCTATACTGCAAAGCCGCATCCGAGATCTCTTCGAGGGAGATTTTAATTTGGTTGTGGTAATACAAGTTATGCTGGTTCGTCAAGTCTACCCTTGCAAACGCCGGCCCCTTCGCTTGTGGGAGTTCAACCTAGAGGGACCGCGTGCCATTCAAAGTTTCCTCGGCCTGACGCATGAGGAGATGTACAAGTCATTCTTCGGACCTCAACAAGAGTGTCCGGATATTACCGAGGACGTGGGCCTGAGCAGTAACCGCGCCACCGAACAAGTAAGAAACCCTCTGGCCAAACACACTGTCTTTTATTCGTCATTAAGTCATTTTTGAGAGTTCGCATTTTGACCAGGACTGGCTAACAAAGGCGAAGATGATTCGGTGTTTGGCCCCCCTCCTTGAGGGTTTGGAAAATCCGGTATTGGAAAAGATGCTCGAGGTTGCACCTTGCCCGGAGCCCTCGAAGGAAGATACGGGGGGATAATACGGGTGGACGCGGGCCCCCATCGCTGCCCGTTCCAACCGAGGGAATGAGCGTCTCCATGAAGGAGGATAACCGGGGGAGGAAAAGGACTGCTTCCGAGGATTCGGAAGCTGAAGCCTCCAAACGGGAGAAGAAGTCTCCCACAGAGGGTCCTGCCACGGGGGGTGCTTTTGTCGCACAAAGTCTGTGGGGGGATCAGCCCTCCAACGAGTCGTAAGTGATCCAAAATACTTTAATAGTAAAGGTATGCTATCTTTTTTCTGAGAAAATAATCACCGCATATATCTTGCAGTTCGGGCCTTAGCCCCTCTCAGCTGAGCTCGTCTTCGGGGGATCTTCTTCCAGAGATGATGGAGAGCGAAACGCCTCCCCAGGACTCCTCCGCTCAAGAAGCCGGAGACCCCGAAGTGTCGTCACGGAGGGCCTCTCCGGATCCGGTGAGGCCAGAAGATAATCCCATAGACCCCCGAAGTCCCCAGTGTCCGGCTCTCAAAGAGAGCATACGAAAGAGTCCGACACCGTCTGGTATGCGGTCGGACATTCTGAGGGAGTTGGTCGGGCGAGCGGCCATCTTAGAAGAACACCGTACGATGATGGTTACGGTGATGGAGAGAATTTCGTCCGCCGAAAGCGGATTACATGAAGCCTTTATGAGTCTACTGATAGGCTTTGAGGTACGTGATATAATATGTGATAGTATTGCACATGTTAGGTGTGCCCTGTGTAGATAGTAGCCCCTGATACTCTGGTTGTCATTGAGAACGGCGGTGAACAGAGGATCATATTCCCAGGCAATAACCAGACTGCCCCTATGTGTAGGTAGTGGAAGCTCCGGTGGCTAGCCGGACTAGTGAGTTTGCCAAATTAAAACGGAAACTGGATGCGGCAGACACCGACATCGAGCTTGTTAACAAGAGGCTTGACGAGGCACAGGGTAAGTGTTATTATCTGGTGAATGCCACATAGTAAGAGCAGCATGATGCCAGTATCTTTAATATGTTGTGACTGCAGATGGAGATGCCACCGTGGAAACCTTGCGGGCAGAACTTGCCCGAGCCAAGGAACAAGCGAGGATTAGTAATGCGGCTGCTTTGAAGGCGGCCGAAGAGTTGAAAGCCGAGAAGGCTGCACATTGCGAGAGCCAATAGAAGATGGCCAAGATGGCCGTAGAATTAAAAGACACTGCCGACCGTTGCCGGGTCCTTGAAAAAGAAAACCGAGCGAAGGCAATGGACCTTGAGAAGGCCATGATGGCGGACAAAGACACCCGTTCTGCTATGAGAGCGAAGAAGGAGGAGCTGCGAGAAGCTGGGGATATTGCGGCTGGGAAACCCTTCATGGTACGGAGGAAGTTCGGAGATCCACGGTATGCCCCTCTGGATCGGCTATGGAGTTCGGCAGATGCATATATGGATTTGGCGGCGAGTGCTACCGATGCTGCCAAGTACTTCCAAGGTCAGACAGATCGTGAAGTGGACAAGCTGTTCTGGTCATAATTCAACGTTCCAGACAGTCCGCTTTCATTGACTAACCAGCTAGCTGAATGGGCCGAACTGAATAGATTGTCCGGACTTGCCATGAGGTCTGTTGTGGATCAGCTATGGCTGGAAAAGCCAAAGCTGAACAGCTATTTCAGCTTAGTGTAGCAGTTCCTTGGTGTGGTGCCGCGCATTAATGCGATGAAGAGGTCGGCGTGCATAGAAGGCTCGCGGATGGCCCTTGCCTGTGTTAAAGCATACTGGGTGGAGATGGACGCTACCACTATTGCGGTGCAGGGTTCGGCCATAGGCCGAGTGGCTGCCGAGCACTATTTCGAGGAGGTTCTCGAGGGTGCTCGTTTGATAGAGGCCCAATGCTCGAAGAATATTATGTTTGAGTGATTTGTATTCTCATTGTAAACACAATGCTTTTATGAAGTTTTATAAGGCTATGTTTATACTTTTGCCTGAAAGTAGTATGATGCCTCCTGTGCGGCCGTTTATGTATACATGTGTATAACCTGAAAGATTGCAGCCCTCGGCTTCAACCCCCACGCATATAATGTGGAGGTGCTCGCGAAAAACGCGTGTTCACACTTAACCCAACGTCTTGGTCCAATTAAGGAGGTGATAGCGTAGCAAACGAGGCAACCGAACTGCTTTAACACTTTCACTTAGCCATAGGAGTTTGACAGTGGGGCTACTAGATAGCCCCTGGTGGCTCCGCACTCTCCCGATCGCGGGGTGTGTACATGCCTGGCCGGAAAATGGCCCTTCATTAAGGCGGAGGAATTCTAACATTCCGATAGGTCATCGAGTGGTTGACCAGTCTCACGCTATATCATGATAGTCAGTTTCCAGCTTTCTCTACTGAGGTGCTCGTCCCGATGAACCAGGGCACAATCGCAGTAGTTCTCCTAGTGCTACCTTAGCCGATAAAGCGAAACGTAAGGCACCAAAACACTGGAGCCGGGCAAACCCAACATTTGACCAAAGACAATGATTCGGAGCTGATGCATATAAGGCCAAACTCGCGACGCCGAACACTCCCTAAGGTATTCGGTCTTTATGGTATAAACTGGGCCTAAATAGTGCCCTTTGTAAGAAGCCCCTTGTGTCCAGGTACGTGCATTATTCTGACGTGGCCACATGCCAAGACGTCAGCATCCTTCTCAACTGTGCAGAGAATTCAGTGGATGTGTATCAACAAGTGATAGTAAAAAAGGTTTACGTAGGGTCTTAATCTAAAAAGAATCCTTGGAGCGGGTCCTTGCTGCATGTCTGCGCCTGTGTCTCCGTTGTGCCGTATCCTGGATGGGTGTAGCACGATGATCATCTGTAAAAGAGAGGAACTTAGGTGAAAAAGTTGTCATGCAAAAAGATAGTTTTTAAAGAAACCATGTATAATTCAGGATGAGTAAAAATTGTCACTTGTCTGCGCGTGTTGAGCCCCTTGTATTTGTAATAGGGGTGTGACCATTGATCCGGTATGAATTACATATAGCTGCGCTAGACTCGTCTAACCGTGTCCGAGGTCTTGACGACCTGTTAAATGCTTTAGTTGGTCAGGACGTTTTTAGTGTGCGGCTGCCAAGGCAGCCACACTCTCTTCAGCGTGCAAAGATTGCTTAATACTTCCGTTCACTGTAATGATGCCACGTGGCCCGGGCATCTCGAGTGTGAGGGAAGTGTAGTGCGGTATTGCATTAAAGCGAACGAAAGCTTCGTGTCCGAGTATTGCATGATAGCCACTTTGGAACGGACCCATGTGGAAGGTTAAATGTTCGCTACGGAAGTTATCGGGGAAGCTGAATATAACCTTTAGTAGCAGGGAGCCCGTGCAATGAGCCCCTGGGCCTGGCGTTACTCCTTTAAAGGTAGTATTGCTTTGGCAAATTTTTGTTGGGTCTATCCCCATTTCGCAGATTATATCCTGGTATATCAGGTTTAGACTGCTGCCACCGTCCATCAGGACTCGTGTGAAGTGGTATCCGTCAATTATTGGGTCTAATACCAGGGCAGCCCATCCTGCACGCCGGATACTTGCTGAGTAATCAGGATGGTCGAAAGTGATTGGTTGAGACGACCAGTGGCAGGACTCTGTAGTGATAGGCCCTTGGGCATATTTTTCTGGGAGTGTCGTTTTGTTTCTTCCCTTGATCTTGTGTAACACGTTTACTGTTTTGACTTATGGTGGAAATTTCTTTTGTTCCCCAGTGTCTTGCTTGAGAGGCTCATCCTCGTCTTCGCTTGGTGTATCCTCCCCCTTGTGTACGGCGTTGAGCTTGCCGGACTGCTTGAAGACCCAACATTCTCTGTGGGTATGATTAGAGGGTTTACCAGGGGTGCTATGGATCTGACATATTTGGTCCAGAATTTTGTTTAGGCTGGACAGTTCGTCTCTGGCGCCTTTAGAGGGCGACTTTTGCTGACCTGGCCGAGAGCTTTTGAATCCGGCATTTACTCTCGTGCTCTTCGTGCTGTCTTCTTTATTCCGGTGTTTGTTCTTGCTGTTGCGCCGTGATTTCCCATTTCCATCTCTAACTTCGGAAGTACTGGGGTCGCTGGTGCTGTATCTGGCTAGCCAGCTATCCTTGCCCGCGCAAAAGCGGGTCATGAGGCTTGTTAATGCTGCCATTGTTCTCGGCTTTTCTTGGCCGAGGTGTCTGGCAAGCCATTCGTCACGGACGCTATGCTTAAACGCTGCCAAGGCTTTAGCGTCTGGATAGTCGACAATTTGGTTCTTTTTAGTAAGAAACATGTTCCAACGCGTTCGGGCTGACTCTCCGGGCTGTTGAGTTATATGACTCAAATCATCCGCATCCGGAGGTCAGACATAAGTCCCTTGAAAATTTGCCCGGAAGGCGTCTTTGAGCTCTTCCCAACTTCCAATGGAGCTTTCGGGGAGGCTCTTAAGCCAGTGCCGAGCTGGCCCTTTGAGTTTGAGGGGTAAATACTTAATGGCGTGGAGATCACCTCCCCGAGCCATGTGGATACGGAGGATATAGTCCTCAATCCAGACCCCAGGGTCTGTTGTTCCATCGTATGCCTCTATGTTTACGTGTTTGAATCCCTCTGGAAATTCATGGTCCAGCACCTCATCGGTGAAACATAGGGGGTGTGCGGCACCCCGATATCTGGGCCTACCGTATTGTTCGGATGTTTGTTGTGTTGCACCGTATGCTGGAGCATGCTTGCGTGGTCCATAGATGGATCTGGTTTCGCCCTCCTTTTGATGCGAGCCCTCGTGTAGACCGCGTATTGGCTTATGTGCGGCGTTGCTTGCCGCTTTATGTTGGCCGTGAGGTCGTCTATCCAGCCAGATGGCTGTTTTAATTTTTGGTTGTGGGGGGTCTGAGGCCTCCTCATCGAATTCAGGTAGTAACTTCCGCTTTGGGTAGCTCTTGGTGGGGCGATTGCCACCGTACTTCGCTGTTGTGTTGAGTACTTTGCTCCATCTGATTTGGAGGGTGTCCTGCGCAGCCTTGAGCCTTTGCTTCTGCTTTTTCAGACTCCTCGTGGTGGCAACAAGCCTTTGGCGGGCATTCTGCTGCTCCGGGTGCTTGTCCGGCGTTATGTCATCCGGACTATCATCTTTGACAGAATTGGTTTGTCCGGTTTGATTCTCCGCATTGCCGTGGTCCGGCGATGGTTCGCCCTGCTCCAACGCCGGGTTTGTATGATCGTTATTTCTACCGAGGCGGGATTTGGGGCGGCGCTTGTGCCACTGCTTTGACTGCTTCTCGAGGGAACAATCGCCCTTCTGTTCCTCGTCGTCGTCTTCTTTTGGTGTGTCCACCATGTATACGTCATATAATGAGGTGGACGTCCAGCGCCCTATGGGCGGTGGTTCCTCTTCGCCTCCCGCATCGTCGTCCATACCGTTGATGTATTCGGAGTCGAAGTCGAGCATGTCGGTTGAGTCATTGACAATGGCTATTAAGTGGGTGGTGGGTGGGCGTCGAATTTCTTCGTCATCCGCATCCCAATCCTGTTGGCCATAATCCGGCCAGGGCTCTCCTGACAAAGAGAGAGACCTTAGTGAATTCAGAATTTCGTCGAAGGGCGAGTGCTGAAAGATATCCGCGGCGGTGAATTCCATGATCGGTGCCCAATCGGATTTGATTGGCAGCGGCGCGGATGGTTCGGATTCCGGAAAAGAGTCCGACACCTTGGAGTCACGGGTTGCGCAAAGGGTTAGGCTGGTGTTCGGCTTGATCACCGTTGAGACTACAGCCCCTAAGGCGGTGTCTAACCACCCATCCTCGACTGGCGCAGGTGGCTCCGAGCTAAGGGTCAGAGCTGTTGCGGGCGCAACCTCTGGGGTACTGTTCGGAGGCAGAGCTAGGTCATACCCATCGTGACAGTGCGGCGCGCCCGGCTGTGGCTCAAATCCGTCAAAGATCAAGTCTCCGCGGATGTCGGCTGTGTAGTTCAAACTTCCAAATCTGACCTGATGGCCAGGGGCGTAGCTTTCAATCTGCTCCAGATGGCCAAGCGGATTAGCCTGCGGTGCAAAGCCGCCGAATACAAAGATCTGTCCGAGGAGAAAAGTCTCACCTTGGACCGCATCGCTATCGATGATAGTAGGAGCCATCAAGCCTAACGGCGACGACACAGAGGAACTCTCAATGAAAGCACCAATGTCAGTGTCAAAACCGGCAGATCTCGGGTAGGGGGTCCCGAACTGTGCGTCTAGGCCGGATGGTAACAGGAGGCAGGGGACATGATGTTTTACCCAGGTTCGGGCCCTCTTGATGGAGGTAAAACCCTACGTCCTGCTTGATTAATATTGATGATATGGGTAGTACAAGAGTAGATCTACCAAGAGATCAGAGAGGCTAAACCCTAGAAGCTAGCCTATGGTATGATTGTATGTTGTGGCTGTTGTCCTATGGACTAAAACCCTTCGGTTTATATAGACACCGGAGAGGGTTAGGGTTACACAAGGTTGGTTACAAAGGAGGAGATATCCATATCTGTATTACCTAGCTTGCCTTCCACGCCAAGTAGAGTCCCATCCGGACACGAGACGAAGTCTTCAATCTTGTATCTTCATAGTCTAACAGTCCGGCCAATGGAGATAGTCCGGCTGTTCGGAGACCCCCTAATCCAGGACTCCCTCAGCGGCACTATCCGTCGTGATCCCACTCATTAGGTCCAACGGGCGACATAGTCAGCGCGGCCGCACTCGTCAAAGTTAACAGTCAAAGCACTAACCCGACATCATCCGCCGTTTGTGACCAGTTCTGAGGGTTTCGGGCAAGGGAGTGGGGAAAAGTGAGCAAAATTTAAGAGAGTGGGGATGAATGAGTATGGCTAAGGAACCAAGGGTACAGATGTAAAAATCCCAAGAAGAAATGGGAAATCTTTTTGTGCTTTGTTTTAATACTACAACTAATTTAAACTAGAAAGAAAACCCAAAAATAAGTGATAGATATTTTTGGATTTTCTCAAAAAAAATCAAACACACGAGAAGAAAGCAAGAAAATAAAACTAACATGGATTATACAATGAAAAAGGATGAACAGCGACAACAGGAATGAAGTGTGTGAACATGAATGTAATGTCGGTGAGAAATACATACTCCCCCAAGCTTAGGCTTTTGCCTAGCTTGGTAATCACCATTCATAGCCTGGGTAATAGTCAGAGTGGTAGCTCGTGGAGGCTCTTGGTGAAGCCTCCTCGGTCGGACGGGCAGCCTCTACTGTTGCGTTGTACTCACATGCCTCTCTCTCATAGATGTAATATCTTCCTTTGCTCTGGAAATCAAAGAGAGTAGGTGTAGGCAAAATAACAGGTACAATAGATTTTTTTATCAAACATCAAGTTATAATTGTAATTCTGAGCTCCATACTTAATGAACTTTTGATGCTTCATTGCATCAAAGTGTAAATATTTAGCAGGTAAGAGAGGATCATTGGGCAAAGGTGAAACCCCTAGCCTTGCAGCTACGTGAGAGGCATAAATTCCTCCATAAAAATGACCACTATCAGCATTGTGTTTCAGCCTCCGTGCAACAATTGCTCCAAGATTATAATGTTTAATGCATGTTAAACAGTATGTATGACGCTCAAATCCAGCGCACAATGTGTACTGCAGTCTTGTTTGCCTACAATGCACTTGCCATTAAAAAGTGCAAAGTAACGGATAGAGGGAAATTGTATACTTTTTATTCTAGCTTGTGTAACTCATCTATCCTCACCACAACAGAGGCTACTCAAGAACATCTCGTAATCAGATTTTCGTGGTTCGTCTAGCGAACCCCAATATGGAATTTTGCATGCACCGTTGAATTCTTATAAAGGCATACTATAGGCTCTATCATAAAGGCAAAATGAGACTCTAGAATCACGAGAATGGTACATGACTTTTTGGTGAATGAGTGAGTAAGATTGTGATGCTGAATACACTTATCTGCGATGAATTGAGTGATATGTCTCCATCGCATCTACTTTTCCAAACTCTTTTACCCTTGTTTTGGACTCTAATTTGCATGATTTGAATATAACTAACCCAGACTGACGTTGTTTTCAGCTGAATTGCCATGGTGCTATTTTTGTCGAGAAATCAAAGTTCTCAGATTAACCTGAAAATTTACGAAGAATATGTTTAGAACATATAAAAAATACTGGCAGAAAAAGATACTAGAGGGGGCCACCCGGGAGCCACAAGCTCTAGGAGCGTGCCTACCCCCAGGGCGCGCATCCCGGCTTGTGGGGTCCCTAGAGCTCCGGCAACCCTAAATCCAACTCCATATATACCTATTCGCAGAGAAAAATCGGAGAGAAGGATTCATCACCTTTTATGATACGGAGCAACCTCCTGTTCTTTGTCGGGAGGGCTGATCTGGAGTCCGTTCGGGGCTCGGGAGGGTGGCATCCATTGCCATCTTCATCATCAACCATCCTCCATCACCAATTCCATGATGCTCACCGCCGGGAGTGAATAATTCATTCGTAGGCTTGCTGGACGGTGATGGGTTGGATGAGATTTATCATGTAATCGAGTTAGTTTTGTGAGGGCTTGATCCCTAGTATCAACTATGTTCTGAGATTGATGTTGCTATGACTTTGCTATGCCTAATGCTTGTCACTAGGGCCCGACTGCCATGATTTCAAATCTGAACCTATTATGTTTCCATGAATATATTTGTATTCTTGATCCTATCTTGCAAGTTGTAGACACCTATTACGAGTTATGATCTGCATACCCCAAGGTGACAATAATTGGGATTCTTTTCGGTGATTACCGTAGTGTGACGAGTTCATGTATTCACTAAGTGCTAATGCTTTGTTCCGGTTCTCTATTAAAAGGAGGCCTTAATATCCCTTAGTTTCCTTATGGACTCCGCTGCCATGGGAGGGTAGGATAAAATATGCCATGCAAGTTCTTTTCCATAAGCACGTATGACTATATACGGAATACATGCCCACATTATATTGATGAATTGGAGCTAGTTCTGTGTTGCCCTAGGTTATAACTGCTACATGATGAATATTATCCAACACAATTATCATTGTGATCCAATGCCTAAGAGCTTTTCACATATTGATCTTTGCTAAGTTACTTTCGCCGTGCTGCTATTACAGTCACTACAAAATTGTTACTGTTACTATTGCCACTATTACCGTTACTTCCATACTACTTTGATACTAAATACTTTGCTGCAGATATTAAGGCTTTCAGGTGTGGTTGAGTTGACAACTCAAATGCTAATACTTGCGAATATTTTTTGGCTCCCCTTGTGTCGTATCAATAAATTGGGTTGAATACTCTGCCCTCGAAAATTGTTGCAATCCCCTATACTTGTGGGTTCTAAAGACCTTTTTGGCGCCGTTGCCAGGGAGCATAGCTCTATTTTCCGAGTCACTTGGGATTTATATCTATTGAGCACTATGAAGAATCTTAAAGATACCAGAACCAAGATCGTTCCCTCTAGGATGGGGGGAGGTAAGGAACTGCCATCTAGCTCTACACTTGATTTACCTTATGTTTTAAGTAAGCCTGCGAGAACTACATCTGCTATTAATTTTGATATGTCATAAGTAATTGATGATACTACTTCTTCTATGAATGATGCTTATGATAATGCTAGTACTTTGATTGATAAGATTGTGCCACTAGGTGAATTTCTTGATAAGCAACTTGCTAGGGTTAATGAAATTGAGAATGCTGAACCGATGATATTTCTGAGACTGATGAAATTATTGAAACAGAAAACTTTGAAACACCTATTAGACCTAGCACTCCTAGATATGAATTACCTGATATACCCGAGGGTTATGTTATGGATGGAGAGGTAGCTAGAGACTTTCTTGCTTGTAAGGATAGAGATGATCTGAAGAAATTGCTAGTCAAGTTGAAAAAAAAAGCTTTGAATGCTAGAATGCAATATGATCCTAAGTTTGCTACTTCACATATCTTTGTTACTAATAAGGATTATGAATTCTCTATCGATCCTAAGTTGATCACTTTGGTTGAATCTGGTCCTTTCCATGGTTATGAATCTGAAACTATTGTGGCACATCATACTAAACTGAATAATATAGCCACCCTATTTGCTCATGAGGAAAAAATTCGCTACTACTATATTCTGAAGTTGTTTTCTTTCTCATTAAAGGGTGATGCTAAGATATGGTTTAATTCTCTTGCTCCTGGTTATGTGCGTAGTCCCTAGGATATGATTTATTACTTCTCTGAAAAATATTCTCCTACTCATAAGAAACAAGCTGCTTTACATGAAATATTTAACCTTGTGCAAATTGAAGAAGAGAGTCTCCCACAAGCTTTGAGGAGGCTTCTCCAATTACTTAATGCTTTTCTTAATCATCCTCTCAAGAAAAATGAAATACTTGATCTTTTATAATGGACTAAGCGATGCATCTAGGGACCACCTAGATAGTTGTGTTGGTTGTGTTTTCAGGGAATGAACTGTTGAACAAGCTGAAGAACTATTGAATAATATATTGAGTAATGATAATGATTGGACTCTTCCCGAACCACCTCCTAAGACAAATCCAAAGAAGAGCGATATTCTATTTCTCAGCCCTGAAGATACGCAAGAGGCGAAGAAATCTATGAAAGAAAAATGTATTAAAGCTGAAGATGTTAAGAATCTACCACCTATCAAAGAAATACATGGTCTTAATACCCCGACACAGGCAATAGAGTATGTCGATCATCCTTGGTAGACCCTTTTCAAATACTGTAGGGGCTGTTATTGATTGCAATAAAGACATTGTCACTTTTCATGTTAATGGTAATGAGCATACGGTACACTTTCTGAAGAAACAACCTCAAGTGAATAGTATTAATTCTATTGGAAAAATTTCAACAACCACTATTGGACGTTTTGAATTCCCTATTCCTACTGTCAAAAAGAAATATGAAATTATTATTGTTGGGGACATGCATATCTGTGACGCCCCAAGACCGGAGCTTCAGATGCCTTCCAGGGTTTCTGGGTTTCGACGTGTGATTTGGCTAGTTCGTTGCATCATGTGCATTGCATCATGTCATCATGCCATCATCTCATAAATCTTTTGCAACTCAACTAAATAAATTGCATGGATCTTTGGTCCATTTAAATCGAGGGAATTCACATGGTGATTCTCTTTATAACATATCCTCCCAATATTGGAGAGCTAAATAAAAATATTCGATTCGTTTGGATTTACCGCAAACACACTTGCAAAATATCCCAATGCCTTTGTTATCTTAATTCTCGGTCTCCAACATGGCCATATATTTCTTTCATCATATTTCGGAGCTCTACCAAAAATCTGAACATTTTTGGACACCTCCATTTCCTAGCCCTTGTTCAAACCATTTGAATTAAATTCAAATGACTTTGAATTAAATCCTTGCAATCTTGCCTCTCCTATTTTCGTGGACCGTGCACATTTTTACGAGTCCGTGAAAATTATCCACATGTCCAACTTTTTCCCCTAACCTCTCTTTCTTTTTCTTTCATATCTCTGTTTTGTTTTTTTTCTTCTTTTGTTCTTTAGAGTGAGAGAGAGAGAGTCAGCCTAGCTGCAGCCTCAGGCCTGCCGGCCCAAGGTCCAGCTAAGGCCTCCCTAGGTGCATCTCCTCCCTCTCTACTTCCTCCCACGCCGGCCGGCCTCCCTGGCCCACTCCCTCCTAACCCTAGATGGCCCGAAGCCCAGCTCCTGCAACGCACTCATCTCCCTCTCGTTCCCGCAGTGCCGCCATAACCCCTCGATGCCATCTCTCTACCTCGCAGAACCTTTCTCTCCCTCGATCCCCATTCTCGCGATCCCCTCCATCCAGCGCCGCCACAGGGGAGGAGCCCCTCGTACCAGTGCCTGATCCGCATCGCCTCCTCATGTTCCTTGCCGCGCAGCGCCCGATCCCCTCGCTGCTGCTTCCGCCATGGCGCCGCGCCCTGCTTCTCCTCCCGCGATGACGCCCTCCTTCGGCTGCTCGTGCAGCCATGGCACCACAAGAGCCCCGCACCCGACCTCCAAGGCCTCTTCCCTCGCTGCCTCGTTCCCCTTCAAGCTCGAGCCGCGCCGTTCATCTCCTGCTGCAGGAGCCCTGCACCGCCCCGCGCCCTCAAGTGCCCACCGGCCTGCGATGCCACCACCTCTCTTCGTTGCCGCCTAAAGGAGCTCCAAGCGCCCGACCTCCTCCTTCCGGTGGCCTCAGCCTCACGCGACGCGCCATACGGGAGAGGAGCTCCTCGCAGCAGTGCTCGAACCCATCCAGCCGCAGCCACCTAAGATCCCTGCCACGCCGGAGGCCGCCGCTCCTGCGTCTCCATCGTTCCCCTATTCCAACGAAGCTGCTATCGACCGCGTCACTGCTCATTGCCTGCCAAGAACGACTCCGTGGATTTGCGCCAAGTACCACTACTGCCAAGTTCTGCTCCGTACGTGTACGACTACACTGGGTGTTGCGACAAGCCCTCACAACATGTGCATCTACCCCGTCAAGACCGGACCGACAAGTACCCCAAAGTCATGTGTACAACGGCCGTCGCCGAAGACCCGTGTAGCAAAACGTCAAGTACCTATGACCGAAGAATGCCATGTACCTCTCCAGAAAACGAACATGTACCACTACATCCGGAAACCTCGAACCCGTCAAGTCCGACAAGATTGTGTACAACTACCGACGACGTGCATGTTGCCAAGTACCCTCTCCGGATCGTCATGTTTGACTACCGATAAACATGTACCACTACCATCACCGAAATCGCAAGAACCTCTACCGTCGACCCTAGAGCATGAGAGAACGACTACTTCCACTACGAAAGTCCCGAGAACGTCTACTTCCCCTTCTCCGCTTCGAACTTGATCCGTTCCGATAATGCACGCTCCAAAAGGTATAACCGCCGAGATGACCGCCCGTGAACTAATGCATGTGTGATGTATGAGATGCTTGTGCTTGCTTCGTGCTCGAATTGTCGATGCACGTTGCCCCTCTTTTGCCTTGTTACC
Source organism: Triticum aestivum (assembly GCF_018294505.1). Taxonomy (NCBI): domain Eukaryota; kingdom Viridiplantae; phylum Streptophyta; class Magnoliopsida; order Poales; family Poaceae; genus Triticum; species Triticum aestivum. The sequence goes on along the minus strand of NC_057797.1, from coordinate 439,126,693 downwards.
GTTGTCTCGTGGGACACCCGGTATTCGGGATCACTCCCCGTCACTCTTGCACGTTTCGTGCACCCATACTTGTTCCTTTGCACTAGCATCTCATTTGAGTTGCCGGATCACCGGAATGTTGCCATGGTAACATTCTCCATTTCGCCGCTGTGGCACCCCTTTTCCTTCCACCATGGCGACAAATGCCTCACATCTTGTCATGTCTACTTTTCCTTAAAACTTGCATAAACTTGCACATGTCATCCGCATCATGATAACAACTTCAAGATTGGTTAAAATTGTTGTTTGCATTAAATTACTAATGCATATGGGGATTTACTGGGTTTGTTGTTTATTATACCCGGCCCCATTTAAATTGTTTAGATGGTATAGTTTTTTTATGTATCATCTCTTGACATGCTTAACAACATTTAATATTGGTGAGTACATAACAGAGAGAGAACTAAATAATTGTTGTGGTGTTCCGTCAATATTGAGCTCCACTTAATTTGTAGTTTTGGTTGTTGCACTTTTCCATGTCATGCATATTTAAACCGGACATGCATCATACTTGGTTGTGCATCATGCCATGCTTTTGTGATGGCTGTTTACCATGTTGTTTGCTTCTTTCCGGTGTTGCTTCTTCGGGTTAGTTCCGTTAACGTCGCGTTTGTGAGGATCCGTTCGACTACGTCCGTTTGTCTTCTTCATGGACTCGTTCTTCTTCCTTGCGGGATCTCAGGCAAGATGACCATACCCTCGAAATCGCTTCTGCCTTTGCTTGCTAGATGCTCGCTCTTTTGCTATGCCTATGCTGCGATACCTACCACTTGCTTTATCATGCCTCCCATATTGCCATGTCAAACCTCTAACCCACCTTGTCCTAGCAAACTGTTGTTTGGCTATGTTACCGCTTTGCTCAGCCCCTCTTATAGCGTTGTTAGTTGCAGGTGAAGATTGGAGCTTGTTCCATGTTTGGAACATGGATATTTTGTTGGGATATCACAATATCTCTTATTTAATTAATGCATCTATATAGTTGGTGAAGGGTGGAAGGCTCGGCCTTATGCCTGGTGTTTTGTTCCACTCTTGCCACCCTAGTTTCCGTCATACCTGTGTTATGTTCCTTGATTTTGCGTTCCTTACACGGTTGGGTTATAATGGGAATCCCTTGACAATTCGCCTTGAATAAAACTCCTCCAGCAAGGCCCAACATTGGTTTTACCATTTGCCACCTAGCCTTTTCTTTCCCTTGGGTCGGCCGACTCAAGGGTCATCTTTATTTAACCCCCCTCCCCCCGGGCTAGTGCTTCTCTAAGTGTTGGTCCAACTGAGCGATGTCCGGGGCTACCAGGGGCAACTCTGGGCGGGCCTACCCGATGTCTTGCTCATCCGGTGTGCCCTGAGAACGAGATATGTGCAGCTCCTATCAGGATTTGTCGGCACATCTGGGTGGCTTTGCTGGTCTTGTTTTACCATTGTCGAAATGTCTTGTAACCGGGATTCCGAGCCTGATCGGGTCTTCCTGGGAGAAGGAATATCCTTCGTTGACCGTGAGAGCTTGTGATGGGATAAGTTGGGACATCCCTGCTGGGATTTGAACTTTCGAAAGCCGTGCCCGCGGTTATGGGCAGATGGGAATTTGTTAATGCGCTGTTGTAGAAAACCTGAAACTTATCTTAATTAAAATGCATCAACTGCGTGTGTAGCCATGATGGTCTCTTTCCGGTGGTGTCCGGGAAGTGAACACGGTGTTGGAGTTATGCTTGAACGTAGGTTGTTCTAGGATCACTTCTTGATCTCGTGCCTTTGCCTTCTCTTCTCGCTCTCATTTGCGTATGTTAGCCACCAAATATGCTAGTTGCTTGCTACAGCTGCACCTCATACCTTTTCCCTACCCATAAGCTTAAATAGTCTTGATCGTGAGGGTGTGAGATTGCTGAGTCCCCGTGACTCACAGATTACTTCCAAAACCAGTTTGCAGGTGCCGATGATACCATGCAGGTGACACAACCGAGCTCAAGGAGGAGCTCAATGAAGGTTGTGTTCGTTTGTTGTTTCCGTTTCCAGTTGATCAGTAGTGGAGCCCAGTCGGGGTGATCGGGGATCTGTGTAGCTTTTGGGGTAGTCTTCTTTTATTTTGGTTCCGTAGTCGGACCTTGTTTGTATCTGGATGAATGTAATGATATGTATGCTTTGTGTGAAGTGGCAATTGTAAGCCAACTATGTACCCTCTTTCCTTTATGTATTACATGGGTTGTGTGAAGATTACCTCACTTGCGACATTGCTTGCAATGCGGTTATGCCTCTAAGTCGTGCTTCGACACGTGGGAGATATATCCGCATCGTGGGCGTTACAAGTTGGTAATCAGAGCCTTCCCCGACTTAGGAACCCCCTGCTTGATCGAATCGCTGGCGTTGTTGAGTCTAGAAAAATGTTTTGAGTCTTTTAGGATTATATATATCGGAGAGTAGGATTCTTTTTACTCCTCAGTCCCGTCGTCGCTCTGGTGAGGCATCCTGACGTAGAGTTTTGACTCTTCTCTTCTCAAATTTCACTAAAAATTTTAGGATCACGCGGGTATCTTGGAATCGTTCTGATGGTTTTGTGACAAGAACATTGTTCTTGGTGCCTCCTGACATTTAGGGGTTGTGGCAGTGTCCCGGGGAGTTGAGCTCCGAGGTGTTGTCGTCACAATTTTATCGTTGCAGTTCTGGAATACCTGAGTTTCGCCGACATCAAAAATCTCTTTTATGCAGTCGTTGGTGAGATAACCTCGACGCCACCTAGTACTGGGGCAGGAGTTCGGGAGTATTGCCATAACTTGTATAACGGATGCTTTTCGAAGGTTGAGGTAAACGATTTCCGAAGGTTTCTTGGTTATGTGTTGAAGGATGGATACAGCTGGATGTAGGATTTGCTAGTTTTGGGTGAGATATTATGCTTCCCCTGTATCCCCAACACCTGATTGCATAACAGGAAAGTTTCGGGAGTTTATAAGTGGGAATTCACGTAGCTCTTAGGATATCTTTTCGACATATGTATGATATGAGATTGGGGTTCGACGTCTAGTGGTCCGCCTATCCACGGTTGGTTTTATAGAGGTCTCGTTGTGTCTTAAAGAGACCTTGGCTATGCTGACTCGGCGACGCTTCGTATGTCATGTGCACTGCCTTGTATATGATGGTGTTGTACGATCGAGCCCGTGTAGGCCCACCACGAAAACTTCGGACGAAATCTCTATCATATGTTTGTTCCGGCTTATTTCGCAAGCCAATCCTTTGTTTTGTTTTGAGTTGTGGTACTCGAGTTGCTTCAAAGTCAAATGTAGATTCCATACCTTTCCTAAGTGGTGTTCTCATATTCCTATGGGAATACTAATCCTTTTGGATCATCGAGATTGTCATGTTAATTCTTTTTCAACCGGTGTGTCTCTCTTCAAGTGGATCCAATCACTTCAACATTTGCAAGATCAATTATCAGTTCTCCTCAATGGTGTTGGTTTCATCCATCTCCAAGCTGTCTTTGTTTTTCCCACCCTCCCACCCTTTTTCTTCGAGGACCCAGATTTCTTAATCAACTATCCATTTTATCGATGGAAGTCTCTCCATTCTCTTCCTTCATGTTCTTACCCGGTGATTCTCATGAAGATACTAACGGAGCTTCGAGTTCATCATTCTTCGTTTCTTTTATCTTCTCCGGTGGATCCAATTCAAGCTTTGTCGATCATGTATTTTCCTCGTTTCAAATGTTTTCTTATGCTGGTGCACCTCTTAATCATTCACCTCTCACTATTCATTTGTTTCCAAAGTGTTGAAGATATCTCAGAAGGCTCGTCTTTTCATTCAAGATCAGTTCAACCTATTTCGAGATTGTTATCTCATTCAAGCCATTTAATTCAACCGGTGCAATCTCTCTTTTCAAGCAATCCTTCAACGGTGTATCATTTGAGTGGGCCCTAACCCACAGGTCTTTTTTCCAGGATCTTACCTGACTCTTCTAATTTTCTCGGAGCTTCCCAAATTCTTTTCCAAGTTTGACGTAAGAATGAGTTATCATCAGTCAGATGGTTTATCCAAGATCTTTCAAATTCTTCTCTTTGTCGGTTCAACCTTTCTAATATTCATTCTCCCGGAGTATCTCAACAATTCATGGTCGTGTTTCTCGTCAACATTCTCAGATTTGCAGACCGAAGTAGAGTTTTCATCCAAATCTTATCCGTTCTCCCAAAGATTAGTGATTCTAGCTTGTTGCCTTCCTCTCATAATTGTTTTCGACTGTGAGAATTATTTTCACCTATCCAGAGCGATTCAAGATTCTTTTCATTCTGAATCTCTGAAGGCCATCATTTCGGGTTATTCATTCCCAGCTTTCAGTTATCGTCCTCCAAATCTTAACGGTGCATCATTCAAGTTTTCACTAATCAGGTCATGATCTCTTCGTTCTCATGGATCTAAATTCCCTCAAGCACCTTCGTTCATTTGATAATTCTTCCCGGTGTTTCTTTATATTTTTCATTGTTCATTTTCAATTCTTACGGTGGTTCGTTCAAGATTTCTCTTCCTTGTTTATCATATCAATTCATTCATTCTTTCCAATCCTACCGGTGGTTCGTGGAAGACCTTTCTCAAGTTTATGCTATATCTCCCTTCAATCCTTTGCAACGGGAATAAGTAGTGTGCCAAATCCATTGTTTATCATCAATTTAATTTATGAAGGACAAGCATAACATAGTTCTTATTCTTGTGCATCCAAGTGATTAATTCCTTATTCCGGAGGTTCATTAAAAATTCTTGGTTTCTTTTGCTCATCTTTCTTTTCCGGAGTTCCAAGTTTCCACTTTATCTTGTCGCGAAGCTCCATTTAAATCATCGCAAGGCTTCACCTTGTATTTTCATCTTCTTTTTTCCTTTCGTCTTCATCATCCTTTTTGTTACCGGAGTTCTTCATGGATGTTCTACATGATGGTTCATCAAGGAAATAATTCATTCTCCAAGTGTTCATTGAGATTCTTTTCTAAGGAGCTCAAGCATTTCTTCATCTCGCATTTCGAAGTGCAATCCTTTCTACCATATCTTTGGAGATGGTCTTATGTCATTCTTGATAATTTGAGTTCATGTTTCATGATTCACTTGTTGTTAAGAATGAGATAGTTAAACCCATCAATCTCTTCTAGCATGAGCTCTTCTCAATCCATAATTCTCTTCGTTGGAGTTATCTTGGGTTATATTTCACCTAAAGCTTTCCCTAAGGATTGTTGCTATTTATGGTGCTTATAAATGACCCAAGTTCTTCATTTATCCTCCCGGTGGAATAAGTTTCCCGTCTCCTTGTTGATATCAATCCAATCCATTGTTTCCGTTTGTGGCAGAATTTCACCTCATAATTTTGAGATGTCTTCCATAAGCCCACAACAAGCTTACTCTTTTCGTTGTTGTTTTTCCAACAACTCCGTTCGACCCTTATCCTAAGGATGCCTTTTTCAAGCTCATTTGTGGCATTAGTTGACCTTTTCTTCTCCATCCTTTCAATGATCTATTTTTTTCTTTCTTCTAACGGAGGCATTGTGATGTTTCGCTTTTCTCTCATATTCTTGAGTTGTGAGGATCATGTTCTTTTCATGCTTATCCATTTAACCAGAGTGTTGTGCCCTCTGCTCAAGTTCTTTTCATCTTATCAAGTTTCATATCATTTTTCAACCGGAGTGTTGTCCAAATTTGTTCTTCCTTGTTCCTCTTTTCTAACGGAGTGTTTTCAACTTCGTCCATACTCGTTGTTTTCTTCTTTAAATTTGTTCAACCTTGCAAGGTTCTTTGGTTTCACTCATTTGTCAAAGAAGCAATTAGTTTTACCTCTTCTCTTCCTTTTCCGTTTCCCTCCGGTGCCATCCTAGATCTCGGGACGAGATCCTCTCGTAGTGGTGGAGTGTTGTGACGCCCCAAGACCGGAGCTTCAGATGCCTTCCAGGGTTTCCTGGTTTCGTCGTGTGATTTGTTTGGTTCGTTGCATCATGTGCATTGCATCATGTCATCATGCCATCATCTCATAAATCTTTTGCAACTCAACTAAATAAATTGCATGGATCTTCGGTCCATTTAAATCGAGGGAATTCACATGGTGATTCTCTTTATAACATATCCTCCCAATATTAGGGAGCTAAATAAAAATATTCGATTCGTTTGGATTTACCGCAAACACACTTGCAAAATATCCCAATGCCTTTGTTATCTTAATTTTCTCGGTCTCCAACATGGCCATATATTTCTTTCATCATATTTCGGAGCTCTACCAAAAATCCGAACATTTTTGGACACCTCCATTTCCTAGCCCTTGTTCAAACCATTTGAATTAAATTCAAATGACTTTGAATTAAATCCTTGCAATCTTGCCTCTCCTATTTTCGTGGACCGTGCACATTTTTACGAGTCCATGAAAATTATCCACATGTCCAACTTTTTCCCCTAACCTCTCTTTCTTTTTCTTTCATATCTCTTTTTTGTTTTTTTCTTCTTCTTTTGTTCTTTAGAGTGAGAGAGAGAGAGAGAGAGAGTCAGCCTAGCTGCAGCCTCAGGCCTGTCGGCCCAAAGTCCAGCTAAGGTCCCTTGGTGCATCTCCTCCCTCTCTACTTCCTCCCACGCTGGCCGGCCTCCCTAGCCCACTCCCTCATAACCCTAGATGGCCCGAAGCCCAGCTCCTGCACCGCACTCATCTCCCTCTCGTTCCCGCAGCGCCGCCATATCCCCTCGATGCCATCTCTCTACCTCGTAGCACCTTTCTCTCCCTTGATCCCCATTCTCTCGATACCCTCCATCCAGCGCCGCCACAGGGGAGGAGCCCCTCGTACCAGTGCCCGATCCCCATCGCCTCCTCATGTTCCTTGTCGCACAGCGCCCGATCCCCTCGCTGCTGCTTCCGCCATGGCGCCGCGCCCTGCTTCTCCTCCCACGCCGACGCCCTCCTTCGGCTGCTCGTGCAGCCATGGCACCACAAGAGCCCCGCACCCGACCTCCAAGGCCTCTTCCCTCACTGCCTCGTTCCCCTTCAAGCTCGAGCCACGCCGTTCATCTCCTGTCGCAGGAGCCCTGCACCGCCCCGTGCCCTCAAGTGCCCGCCGGCCTGCGACGCCACCGCCTCTTGTCGTTGCCTCCTACAGGAGCTCCAAGCGCCTGACCTCCTCCTTCCGGTGGCCTCAGCCTCGCGCGACGCACCATACGGGAGAGGAGCTCCCCGCAGCAGTGCTCGAACCCATCCAGCCGCAGCCACCTAAGATCCCTGCCACGCTGGAGGCCCGCCGCTCCTGCGTCTCCATCGTTCCCCTCTTCCAGTGAAGCTGCTATCGACCGCGTCACTGCTCGTTGCTTGCCAAGAACGTCTCCGTGGATTTGCACCAAGTACCACTACCGCCAAGTTCCGCTCCGTACGTGTACGACTACACCGGGTGTTGCAACAAGCCCTGACAACGTGTACATCTACTTTGTTAAGACCGGACCGACAAGTACCCCAACGTCATGTGTACAACGACCGTCGTCGAAGACCCGGGTAGAAAAACGTCATGTACCTATGACCGAAGAACGCCATGTACCTCTCGGAAAAACGAACATGTACCACTACGTCCGGAGACCTCGAACCCATCAAGTCCGACAACGATTGTGTACAACTACCGACGACGTGCATGTTGCCAAGTACCCTCTCCGGATCTTCATGTTCGACTACCGATAAACATGTACCACTACCATCACCGAGATCGCGAGAACCTCTACCGTCGACCCTAGAGCATGAGATAACGACTACTTCCAGTACGAAAGTCCCGAGAACGTCTACTTCCCCTTCTCCGCTTCGAACTTGATCCGTTCCGATAATGCACGCTCCGAAAGGTATAACCGCCGAGACGACCGCCCGTGAACTAATGCATGTGTGATGTATGAGATGCTCGTGCTTGCTCCGTGCTCGAATTGTCGATGCACGTTGCCCCTCTTTTGCCTTTTTACCGTCGTCTCATGGGACACCTGGTATCCGGGATCACTCACCGTCACTCTTGCACGTTTCGCGCACCCATACTTGTTCCTTTGCACTAGCATCTCATTTGAGTTGCCGGATCACCGGAATGTTGCCATGGTAACATTTCCGTTTCACCGCCGTGGCACCCCTTTTCCTTCCGCCATGGCGACAAATGCCTCATATATTGTCATGTCTACTTTTCCTTAAAAGTTGCATAAACTTGCACATGTCATCCGCATCATGATAACAACTTCAAGATTGGTTAAAATTGTTGGTTGCATTAAATTACTAATGCATATGGGGATTTACCGGGTTTGTTGTTTATTATACCCGGCCCCATTTAAATTGTTTAGATGGTATAGTTTTTTTATGTATCATCTCTTGACATGCTTAACAACATTTAATATTGGTGAGTACATAACCGAGAGAGAACTAAATAATTGTTGTGGTGTTCAGTCAATATGCAACCCGTTGCATATTGAGCTCCACTTAATTTGTAGTTTTGGTTGTTGCACTTTGCCACGCCATGCATATTTAAACCGGACATGCATCATACTTGGTTGTGCATCATGCGATGCTTATGTGATGGTTGTTTACCATGTTGTTTGCTTCTTTCCAGTGTTGCTTCTTCGGGTTAGTTCCGTTAACGTCGCGTTTGTGAGGATCCGTTTGACTACGTCCGTTTGTCTTCTTCATGGACTCGTTCTTCTTCCTTGCGGGATCTCAGGCAAGATGACCATACCCTTGAAATCACTTCTATCTTTGCTTGCTAGATGCTCGCTCTTTTGCTATGCCTATGCTGCGATACCTACCACTTGCATTATCATGCCTCCCATATTGCCATGTCAAACCTCTAACCCACCTTGTCCTAGCAAACTATTGTTTGGCTATGTTACCGCTTTGCTCAGCCCCTCTTGTAGCGTTATTAGTTGCAGGTGAAGATTGGAGCTTGTTCCATGTTTGGAACATGGATATTTTGTTGGGATATCACAATATCTCTTATTTAATTAATGCATATATATACTTGGTAAAGGGTGGAAGGCTCGGCCTTATGCCTGGTGTTTTGTTCCACTCTTGCCGCCCTAGTTTCCATCATATCGGTGTTATGTTCCTTGATTTTGTGTTCCTTACACGGTTGGGTTATAATGGGAACCCCTTGACAGTTCGCCTTGAATAAAACTCCTCCAGCAAGGCCCAACATTGGTTTTACCATTTGCCACCTAGCCTTTTCTTTCCCTTGGGTCGGCCGGCTCAAGGGTCATCTTTATTTAACCCCCCCCCCCCCGGGCCAGTGCTTCTCTAAGTGTTGGTCCAAATGAGCGATGTCCGGAGCTACCAGGGGCAACTCTGGGCTGGCCTACCCAACGTCTTGCTCATCCGGTGTGCCCAGAGAACGAGATATGTGCAGCTCCTATCGGGATTTGTCGGCACATCTGGGTGGCTTTGCTGGTCTTGGTTTACCATTGTCGAAATGTCTTGTAACCAGGATTCCGAGCCTGATCGGGTCTTCCTGGGAGAAGTATCCTTCGTTGACCGTGAGAGCTTGCGATGGGCTAAGTTGGTACACCCCTGCAGGGATTTGAACTTTTGAAAGTCGTGCCCGTGGTTATGGGCAGATGGGAATTTGTTAATGTCCGGTTGTAGAAAACCTGAAACTTATCTTAATTAAAATGCATCAACCGCGTGTGTAGCCGTGATGGTCTCTTTTCGGTGGTGTCCGGGAAGTGAACACGGTGTTGGAGTTATGCTTGAACGTAGGTTGTTCTAGGATCACTTCTTGATCATAGTTCATCGATCGTGCCTTTGCCTTCTCTTCTCGCTCGCATTTGCGTATGTTAGCCACCAAATATGCTAGTCGCTTGCTACAGCTCCACCTCATACCTTTTCCCTACCCATAAGCTTAAATAGTCTTGATCACGAAGGTGTGAGATCACTGAGTCCCCGTGACTCACAGATTACTTCCAAAACCAGTTTGCAGGTGCCGATGATACCGTGCAGGTGACACAACCGAGCTCAAGGAGGAGCTTGATGAAGATTGTGTTCGTTTGTTGTTCCCGTTTCCAGTTGATCAGTAGTGGAGCCCAGTCGGGGCGATCAGGGATCTGTGTAGCTTTTGGGGTAGTCTTCTTTTATTTTGGTTCCGTAGTCGGACCTTGTTTGTATCTGGATGAATGTAATGATATGTATGATTTGTGTGAAGTGGCGATTGTAGGCCAACTATGTACTCTCTTTCCCATATGTATTACATGGGTTGTGTGAAGATTACCTCACTTGCGACATTGCTTACAATGCGGTTATGCCTCTAAGTCGTGCTTCGACACGTGGGAGATATATCCGCATCGTGGGCGTTACAATATCCCCGTTGAGGTAACCTAGTGCTATATGAAGATTCTCCGGTTTCATGTCATTCGGAAGAAGTTTGTTAATAATACTTGATTAACCTTATTAATGGATTCCTTTTGATGGGAATGTGATGGATGAATTTAGTAAACACAACTTTATGTACCCACTCTTTACTTTCTATTATTGAGAATTAATAAAGTAGAAATGATGTTATTTTTCTGTTTTCTGAATTATCTGTGCAATAAAAAATGACCAAGAAATAAAAGTTCTTCGAATGCCCTGAAAATTTTATATGATTTTTTCTAGAATGTTTGAAAAGATTTGGCACTCAACACACCCAAGGGGGTGCACCTGTGAGCCACAAGGGGCGCGCCCACCCCCTAGGCGCACCATGTAGGCTTGTGGGGCCCATGTAGGCCCCCTCACTTATTCCAACCACCCATCCACATCTTCTTCCTCCAGAAAAAATCACACCCTTGCTCAAATCCGTGTTCTTGCTCACCTTGTTGCCATTTTCGATCTCCTTGCATGGAGCTTCATTTCTGAAACTATTTTGGGAGATTGTTCTTTGGTTTGTGACTCCTCCAATGGTCCAATTAGTTTTTATTCTAGTGATTTATATATTGCAATTTTTGCTGCTCTGGTGACCATGTTTTTGAGCTTGCATGTCAAATTTATATGGTTCAAGGTAGTTTTGTTGCATGATATAGCCTCTAGGCACTTATGGGAGTAGTAGCTATCAACTTTGTTAAGTTTTGTTCACTTCTATTTCGAGTCACTAAAAATTTCAGAAATTTTTCAGAGGAAGAGAATGTTTAGGAAGGTGTTCCAAGGTGGTTCTCGAAGAAGAAATCCCCAAGGCCAACGATACATGAGCCGACCGTTGAATCACCGCGAGAAGCTCCAGTGCGACCTTGCAAATGGCAGTCTAATCACTTCATGACTCGCGCAGGTTTCAAGGAAGAATTTGATAGGTACGTGCTCAATGCCGACCTGATGGACTTCTTGTCAGAGAAGTGCTTGCAATATTATAACCTTACTACTTCTTTTTTGCGGAGATTTGAGTATTTATTCCATCGCAATACACATTCTGTTTTATTTGATCTCTATGATAAATCATTTTGCATGGACCTTGAAGAATTTAATGATGCATGCAAAATTCTGTAATGGGGCATTTATACTGAACCTCGTAAATCTGATTGCGTTGAATTCCTTGCTTGCATCACTAGGGGAGTAAAACTTTACCATTCTGTTTGGGAACCGCCTATAATGTGTCTAGCATGGAAGACAGTGAGATCTCTCGGTTGTTATGTTGACAATGAAAGCATGCCTCTCAAAATTATATTCATCTCCGTTTTGAAAGCTTCGAGCTCTCGCACCTCTACAAATCCCTGCTTCCCTCTATGAAGGGCCTATCTATTTACTTTTATTGTTGAGTCATCATCTTCTTATTAAAGTACCAGCTAGAGAGCACCATTGTCATTTATATGCTTTGTTTTTAGTTGATGTTGAGTATGAATGTGACTATATCTCTTTTGCCATGAGTTACAATGTCCAGTCAGTACTTGATCTTCCGGGGTGCTCTGCATTTATGTTTTGCGGTCTCAGAAAGGGCTAGTGAGATACCATTTTGCCATATTACATCTTGATTGTTTTGAAAAAGTGTTGTCATCCGAGATAACTTATTATTACTCGCTAGTTTGTTATGCTATTGATATGAGTAAATATGAGACCTAAATGTTATCGTGAATATGATTAGTTCATAATCTTTGCTAAAAACTAGAACATTGGTTAGATATATTTGCAATAACAAGATCAAACAAAGTTTTTAAAAGTTTTTTCTTTGTCACTTTCAGTTTGTCAACTGAATTGCTTGAGGAAAAGCAATGGGTCAAGATTGGGGGAGTTGATACGTCTCCATTGTATCTACTTTTCCAAACTCTTTTGCCCTTGTTTTGGACTCTAATTTGCATGATTTGAATGGAACTAACCCGGACTGACGCTATTTTCAGCAGAATTGCCATGGCGTTTTTTTTGTGCAGAAATCAAAGTTCTCGGATTGACCTGAAAATTTATGGAGAATATTTTTAGAATATATATAAAAGATACAAGTGGAAAAAGATACGTGCCTCCCCGGCTTGTGGGGCCCCTGGAGCTCCGGCAACCCTAACTCCAACTCCACATATACCAATTCATGGGGGGGGGGAATCAAAGAGAGGGATTCATCGCGTTTTATGATATGGAGCTGCCGCCACCTCCTGTTCTTCATCGGGAGGGCTGATCTGGAGTCCGTCGGGGCTCCGGAGGGTGGAATCCATCACCATCTTTATCATCGACCTTCTTCCATCGCCAATTCCATGATGCTCGCCGCCGAGAGTGAGTAATTTGTTCGTAGGCTTGCTGGACGGTGATGGGTTGGATGAGATTTATCATGTAATTGAGTTAGTTTTGTTAGGGCTTGATCCCTAGTATCCACTATGTTCTGAGATTGATGTTGTTATGACTTTGCTATGCCTAATGCTTGTTACTAGGGCCCGAGTGTCATGATTTCAGATCTGAACCTATTATGTTTCTATGAATAAATTTGTTTTCCTGATCCTATCTTGCAAGTTGTGGACACCTATTATGAGTTATGATCCGCATACCCCAAGGTGACAATAATTGGGATTCTTTCCGGTGATTACCGTAGTTTGAGAAGTTCATGTATTCACGAAGTGCTAATGCTTTGTTCCGGTTCTCTATTAAAAGGAGGCCTTAATATCCCTTGGTTTCCTTATGGACCCCACTTCCACGGGAGGGTATGACAAAAGATGCCATGCAAGTTCTTTTCCATAAGCATGTATGACTATATACGAAATACATTCCTATATTATATTGATGAATTGGAGTTAGTTCTATGTCACCCTAGGTTATAACTGCTACATGATGAATATTATCCAACACAATTATCATTTCTGAACCAATTCCTACGAACTTTTCACATATTGATCTTTGCTAAGTTACTTTCGCTGCGCTGCTATTACAATCACTACAAAACTGTTACTGTTACTATTCCCACAGTTACCGTTACTGCATACCACTTTGCTAGTAAATACTTTACTGCAGATATTAAGTCTTTCATGTGGGGTTGAATTGACAACTCAACTACTAATACTAGCAAATATTCTTTGGCTCCCCTTGTGTCAAATCAATAAATTGGGATTGAATACTCTACCCTCGAAAACTATTGTGATCCCCTATACTTGTGGGTTATCTAGGAGCAAGCTCAGTGTTATGAATGTACTAATCAAATTCTTCTTTAATACCTCCACCTATAATGAACTTGTCACATGGCCATAGGCACGATTTGGTGTCAGTATCCCATACCGAGCTTGCCCCAGGTTCAACATAAGTTTGTCCTATAGAGCTATCACTCGACGATGCCTCCGAGGACCTTCTCCTTGAAGAACTCCTCCTAAAGAGCTTCATTTTATCTGCGAACAATTTCTAAAATATTTGGGCCACAAAAAAATATCAATAAAACTTCACAAAACTGATAGCAACTACTCAAATGGATATCTAGTGACTATATTAAGCATTCAAACTACTAGAACTCAAAGAATTCAACATGCAAGCTCATTTTTAGTAGCACCAAGAGTAGTTAATTACTCAAAATATAAACCACTAAAGCAAAAACTAATTGGAACAATGGAGGAGTCACATACCAAGTAGCAATCCTCCAAAATAGTTTTGGAAAGGGAGCTCCGAGCAAAGAGATAGAAAATCTCAGGTTTGAGGGCAAGAACACGAGAGAGAGAGAGAGAGAGAGAGAGATAGCTACAACGATTTTTTTTCTAGAGGTGAGTGACGATGTGAGCTGAGAGAGTAAGTGAGGGGGTCCTCGTGGGGGCCATTATCCACTAGGGCGGGCCCTGGTGCCTAGTGGGCACCTGGGGCACCCCTGTGGTGTTTTTAGTGCCAGAAATTCTCAAATATTCAGAAAAAAAATCGTGTTAAAGTTTTAGGTCATTTTGAGCACTTTATTTTTGGGCACTTTTTATTGCACAGATAATTGAGAAAACATGGTATTCATGGCATTTTATTGTATTTAACAAAAAATAACAGAAAATATAAAGTGAGTATAGAAGCTTGTGCCTACTAAATTCATCTACCACATGCCTCTTGAAAATAATCCATTGGTAAGGTTGATCAAGTTTTATTAACAACTATTTTCGGTTAGCATGAACCCGAAGAATCTTCGTAAAACACTAAGTTAGCTAAATGGGGATATGCATCTCCCCAACAATAAGTGTTTCATATTTCTTTTTGATAGTAGGAAGAGGAACTTGAAAACTTCCAATAGTGATTGTCAGAGTCTTTTTGATAACATTAGTACCATTCACTTGAAATGGTTTCTTCATAAAGTGCACCGTATGCTCATTACTATTGATATGAAAAGTCACCTTGATTTTGTTGCAACCAATAACGGTCGCTGCAGTATTCAAAAAGGGTATACCAAAGATAATCTACATGTGTCGTCCTCGGGCATATCAAGTATAACAAAGCCTGTCAAGATAGTAACATTTGCAACCACAACTCGCACATCCTCACAGACACCGATAGCTAAGAAAGTTGATTTGTCAGCCATTTGCAATGATATTTCAGTGGGTGTAGCGACCCGATCCCAATGGACCGTAGTCTCTGTGCTTAAGTGCCATCCCTGGATCGGTATTGCTGACATACACAGTACTCGAGGATTTATTGCAGAGTTCAATCACACACTTATTACATCGAGTGTCTCAAAAAGAGTACTTATTACAATAATATGGCTGAAGGCCATCTAAATAAGATAATTGCAGAAGCTTCGAAGATAAATGAGTCCATCCAACTCCACGGCAAAACTGAGTGCATGACAACGACCTATCGCACCTTACTCTTCGTCTAAAAATTCTGCAACATGATACGTTGCAGCCGTGTAGGTCAGCACATGGAATGTGCTGGCAAGATAACACGATAGAGCAAGTGAACAAATAACAGCTATCACTACATGCATATTTGGCTGGTGGAGGCTCTACGGTTATCATTTGCATAAAGCTATTTTTCCCTACAACAAAGGAATATATTTTATTTAACTACAAGTTTGATTAAATTATTGAGAAGGTACCCCCAACTCAATCCCAAAATAATAATTATAACCCAACAAATTCATTAAGTAGAGTGATGAGATCAACATAATAATTCAAGTACCAGATACTCAAGATATCAATAACCAGGGACACGACTGACCATGATTAGTTTATACACTCTGCAGAGGTTTGCACACTTTTCCCCACAAGACTCGATCTCCTCCATTGTATTTCTCGCACTGCATGATGTTTAAGAAACGGATGACCGAGACACAGTCTTTCCGAAGAGGTTACCTTAACCGATAGATAGGCTGGTACACCTACCATTCCCCTACATCTGCTAGCCCATCATGGAAAGGATTCCCACAACTTACTCAACTATACCAAAGCCCATAATGGCTTTTGGCTGCACACGGAAGTTTCTATCATGAATAATCTTATGATCCCTTTGAGCCTGGGTGGCATTCCATACGAGGATCACACGGGTACCCCGGGATCTCCTTGGACAACACTGGATTCCCCAGGTGCCCACAACCAATCCACCCAGTTGTGTATTAAAGTAGCCACCTTAAATTTCACTTAGTTATAAATAACTCTCACATCTTTCATGAATCTCACAAACCAATCCACTTCTACAAGCATAGCAAAGTAATGCAATCATAACATAGTAACACCCATGGTTTGAAAAAAAGACAATAGGTTCCTACCTCATCAACTACTTCCCAAATATCCACATGTTATCACATCCTACTCATGCAATGTTTGAGGGTTGAAACTAAAACATAAAAATTGGGTAGTAAAGGTAGTATGATCAAGGTGTTACTTGCCTTGCCAATGATTGGAAAACCATAGTGATTCGTAGTAGCAAGCCTCGCACTCCGAAAACTCTATCATGAACAAACAATAGCATACATAAGCACTCAAGCATAAGATTCAAAGGTAAACCAAAATAAAAGATCTTAACAGAAAGTTCAAGTGAAGAGCTTCGATTTGCAAAAAGAATCAATCGAATCGGGGTTACGTAACTCAAACTATGATCAAAAGAAGTTCGAATTCAAATCTGCTTGAAACCAAATTTTAAATTTCCAATATCATGTTCAAGTTGATTATCTGGACAGATGGGAACAATACGAAGATTTTGGCGTTGGTTTCACTGGATTTGGATAAACGAGCAAAAAGTAGTGAAGATTTGAAGATCGGTGACTAATCAACTATTCGCGGATAGGTCCCTGGCCGAAATTAAACTAAAAAGAAAAATCTATCGGACGAACGTCCGCTAATAGAGACTAACGAACAAATTCGTTTGTTCAAAGAGCAAATCGAGTGAACGTTCTCTAAGTAACGAAATAAAATAAATAAAATCGATCTAATCTAAAAAACAAAAAACGTAGAAAACCGATCGGTTTTTACCGGTTCTCCCATTTTCGGCCGGCGGCGTTCTCCGGCGAGGTCAGCGAGGCGGGATGGTGGCTATGGCCGCGGGGAGTGGTGCGGTGGCGCGGGGAGCGGCGTGGGTGCAAGTGGCGGCGGCGCGATGCGGCAGGCGCCGGCGGCGGCTTGGGGCGGTGGGGCGGCGAGTTGAGGAGAGGGGGGCGGTGGCGTATTTAAAGGCCCCGGGGGGACCGACTTGGCCAAGGGCCAAGCGGCAGCGGCGGGCGGCTCTCGGTCTCCCGCCGGAGTCCGGCTCGGGCGTGACTCGGGCGCAGGGAAGGCGGGCGCGGTGCGGGCCGGCTGGGCTTCGGCCTAGTCGGTCGAAGGTTTTTTTAATAATTTCACCGAAATGGAAAAAAAATCCAAAATAAAATAAATAAAAATCCTAAAATCCCAAAATTAATTTTCACGATCCTCTACTAATATTTAGGACCACGTGAACATTTTTCTGGGCTAAAATGCAGTTTTTAAAAATGCAATTTTTTTTCCTAATTTAACCAAATAAAATATATATTTTTATTCAAAATTAAATTTCCATTATTTCCTCTGTTTTGAAGAGGTCATATTATCTTCTCTCATTATTTTATTTATTTTGAAATAATTGGAAAAATAATTTCAAATAAAAATCACTTTGATCAAATTTACCAATTTTTTAAAATTCAAAAATGGAATTTCATGAAAACCGCCAACTCTCCCAATGGTCCTTGAGTTGCTTAAGGTCTCTAGGATCAAAATTGCCAAATGAACCAAATTCAAAATGCAAAGAGCATGTATGCATATGATGACCTAATGATTAACATCCAAATTGAAAATTTGGATGTTACAAACCTACCCCCCTTAAGATGAATCTCACCCTCGAGATTCAGGTTGGCTAGAAAATAGGTGTGGGTGGTCTTTCCGTAGGTCTTCTTCTCGCTCCTAGGTGGCTTCTTCCTCGGTATGGTGGCTCCACTGAACTTTGCAAAACTTGATGACCTTGCTGCGTGTAACTCGGCTGGCAAACTCGAGAATCTTGACGGTTTCTCCTTGTAGGTTAGGTCACTCTCCAACTGAATTGCTTCCAGGGGCACTGTATCTCTCAGAGGAATATCGGCCATCTCTGCATGGCACTTCTTTAACTGGGAAACATGAAACACATCATGAACTCCTGACAATCCTTCGGGTAACTCCAACTTGTAGGCCACTTCTCCCATACATTCCAAAACTCGGTATGGTCCTACAAATCTTGGGGTAACTTTCCTTTGACTCCAAAACGTTTAACTCCTCGAAGTGGTGACACACGGAGATATGCTCTGTCTCCAATTTCATAGGCTACCTCCTTGCGTTTAGTGTCAGCATAACTTTTCTATCTGGATTGAGCTACCTTCAATCTATCACAGATCAACTTAACCTTCTCCTCAGATCTTTGATTAAATCTGGTCCGAACAGCTGACGGTCTCCAACTTAATCCCACATGAATGTTGTCCTGCACCTCCTTCCATACAAAGCTTCGAAAGGGGCCATCTTCAAACTAGCCTGGTAACTGTTGTTATATGAGAACTCTGCATAAGGCAAATTATCATCCCATCTAGATCCATAATCTAGCGCACAAGCTCTCAGCATGTCCTCCAGAATCTGGTTGACTCTCTCGGTCTATCCATCAGTCTGCAGATGAAAGGTTGTACTGAACTCTAGCTTGGTACCCAAAGTTTGATGCAATTGATTCCAAAACTTCAAGGTAAATTGTGTTCCTCTATCTGATACGATGGTCCTCAGAACTCCATGAAGACATACGATCCTGGTCATATATATCTTGGCCAACTTCACGCTCGTATAAGTGGTTTTCACAGGGATAAAGTGAGCCACTTTGGTCAAGTGATCAACTACTACCCAGATGGAATCATAACCCGATCGTGTCCTGGGTAATCCGGTGATGAAATCCATGCCAAGTTTATCCCACTTCCATTCGGGTATTGGCATAGGCTTAAGTAATCCTGTTGGCTTCTAGTGTTCTGCCTTAACTCTCTGACATATGTCACATACGGCTACATACTCGCCAATATCCTTCTTCATACCTGTCCACCATAAACGTTCCTTCAAATCCAAATATATCTTGGTGTTTCCTGGGTGAATCGAGTATGGCGAGTCATGAGCTTCCTGAAGTATTAACTTCCTGATCTCTGGGTCATTGGGCACATAAATATGATCCTCAAACCATAAAGTTCCATGTTCATCCTCACGAAAACCTTTGGTTTTTCCTTTACTCATCTTCTCCTTTATCTCCGCAATCTCCTTATCAGTCTTCTGGGCTTCTCGGATCTTTCCCAACAACATGGATTGACTTCCAACGCTGCAAAAAAACCTCTCAGAACTATCTCCAAACGAAGTTCTCTGAGATCTTCGGCTAACTCTTGTGGTAATCCTCCGGTTATGAGACTATTAACATAACTCTTGCCGCTCAAAGCGTCTGCTACAACATTGGCCTTTCCTGGATGATAATGCAACTTCATATCATAATCCTTTATGAGCTCCAACCATCTCCTTTTCCTGAGATTCAACTCCTTCTGTGTGAAGATGTACTTCAAACTCTTATGATCCATGTATACATCACAACAGTTTCCAATAAGAAAATGTCTCTAGGTCTTGAGCGCATGCACTACGGGTACTAACTCCAAATCATGCATGGCATAATTCAACTCATGAGGTCGAAGCTGGCGTGAGGCATATGAAACAACTCTTCCGTCTTGCATAAGTACACCTCCAAGTCCCTAGCGAGAAGCGTCGCAATATACTTGGAAGTCCTTGCATATAACCGGAAGAACTAGCACTGGGGTTGTAACTAAACGTTTCTTCAACTCCTGAAAAGTGGCCTCACAGTCTTTGGTCCATTTGAACTTGGTGTCCTTCAATAACTCCGTCATGGGCTTCGCAATCTTGGAAAAATTCTCAATGAATCTCCGATAATATCCTACGAGTCCAAGAAAATTGTGTATCTCTCCAACTGACGTGGGTGCCAGCCACTTAGTGACAGAGTGAACCTTGGAAGGGTCTACTGCTATACCTTCTCTAGATATAAAATGTCTGAGGAATCCAACTTCCTTCAACCAAAACTCACATTTGCTGAACTTGGCGTATAGTTGATGTTCCCTGAGCTTCTCGAGAACCAAATGCAAATGTTCTTTGTGTTCTTCTTCATTCTTTGAGTATACGAATAGACTACCATGACAAACTTATCAAAGAACTCCATGAACACCTTATTCATCATACTCATAAAGTAGGCAGGGGCATTAGTCAAACCAAAAGACATGACAGTGTACTCATATAGCCTGTACCTTGTGGTAAAAGTTGTCTTAGGTATATCATGTTCTCAAATCTTTAGCTAGTGGTATCCTGATTGAAGATCAATCTTAGAGAATACTTTAGCTCCCTGCAGCTGGTCAAACAAGTCATTGATCATCGGTAGCTGGTATTTGTTCTTGATCGTCACCTCATTCAGTGCACGATAATCAACAACCATTCTCAAAGATCCATCCTTCTTCTCAACTAAGAGCACTGAGGCTCCCCACGGTGATGAACTTGGTCGAATATAACCTTTCTCCAATAACTCCTTAATCTGTTTCTTAATCTCCTCCAGATCATTTGCGGGCATTCAATACGGTCTCTTCAATATTGGTCTGGTGCCTGGTAACAGCTCTATCAAAAATTCTATATCTCGATCTGGTGGCATGCCGGGTAGTTCCTCCGGGAATACGTCAGAATAATCCTTCACGGCTGGCTTCCTCCTGAACAACTCCCGAAAGTGAATTTACTTGAGTCCTCCTTGGCGCATGCCTAGATACATACTTGATCCTTTTTCCCTCCGGGGTGGTGAGAAGTATCGACTTACTAGCGCAATTGATGTTTCCTCCATACATCTATAGCCAGTTCATGCCTAGTATCACATTCAATCCTTGTGACTCCAAAATTATTAGGTCTGAGGGGAAAACATGCCTACCTATGGTCAATGGAAACTGAAAACATCCTCTGCTAGCCATATACTCCACTCCATGTGAGCTTACTAACATAGGTGTCTTAAGGGCTACGGTGGGCAACTTAAACTTATCCACAAACCCCCTTGATATGTATGAATGTGATGCACCAGTGTCAAAAACGACGATAGATGTAAATGACTTAATCAAAAACTTACCAATAACTGCATCGGGCTGCTCTTCAACTTCACCCACATTGATGTGGTTCACCTGCCTCTGGTGAAAGGTTTGGCTTCTTCCCTGAGCTTCCATTGCTATTTCCATTCTTTAACTCAGAACAATCATTGGCATAGTGTCTAGTCTTCCCGCACTTGAAACAGGTAACATGGCTCAAATCCTTCTTGGTGGGTGTTGCCGGGTTGGAACGGCTTCGACTGTTGTTTACTCCATTCCCATTCTTAGGGCCACTGTGGTTATGTGAACTTCCTCCATTGTGAGAATGGCCTCCATGGTTATGATGGGTATGTCCTCCCGAGTTCGGGGTAAAACGAGGCTTCCACTAAGCTCCAGAGTTGTACTTCCCCTGTCCATACTTTCTTTTGTGGTTTTCTATCTGCTGATGCTTGCCTTCAAGCATAAGAGCCCTATCTTCCAGATCTGGGTAGTTGGCGAATGTTTCCACCATCAACTGCATACTCAGCTCGTCATTCAGCCCTCCATAAACTTCTCCTGCTTCACGGCATCTATGGCCACATCATCTGGGGCGTAGCGTGCTAACTTGCTGAACTCCTCCACGTACTGCGCCATAGTACGATTTCCCTGGCGTAAGTTGCGAAACTCACGCTTCTTCATGCTCATAGCTATAGCTGAGACATGTGTAGTGCAGAATGCTTGCTGAAACTGATTCCAGGTGACATTGGCCACGGGGAAAGTGACTATGTAGTTTTCCCACCATGAGGCTACGGGTCCATCCAGTTGATGTGCGGCAAAGCGCACCTTCTCAACATCTGTGCAACCTGCGGTGGTCAGCTCCCTTCCAATCTTGTGGCACCAGTCATCAGCAACAATCAGCTCGGTGCTACTAGAGAACACTGGCGGATTCAACCTTAGAGAAAACGGGCTAAGTTGTCGACCGGGGGTGGTGGCGGTGGGTTGTTGTTATTGTTGTTGTTGTTGTTGTTGTTGTTGTCTTGGTTCTGCACTAGCAACTGCATCAAGGCATTCTGCTGTTGGATCAACTGAGTGAGCTCCGGTGGGAAGGCGAATGCGGGGTCACGTCTCGGAGGCATCTGATAGGTTTATAGGGGTGAGGTCAGAATAGAATGAGGTCTAAAGAGAGATTTCACTACACATATGCACATGTGACAAACACATTCATTTCACACCACTCAGTTCAAACAAGATTCATACAATCGATCTAAGCTACCGTTACAAAATATCATGTACTATTACTGTATACATGGGAGAATACTAATGGTAATATGGTGGTCGACTAGAAATTTTGATCAGTGAAAGAATCCATGATATCTGTTCCAACTTCGTATTCATAATCATCATCGCTGTAATGGTTGGAGTCTGTGTTGTCTATTATGATGTAATCCTCTAAACGAATGTCCACTCTAGGTTCAAGATCCCCCATGAATATTCCTAGCTTCTTCTTCAGGTCTTCATTCTTTTCCAGTAGTACAACAATTTCTTCTTCATATCCGTCGCGTGTAAACTGGAGTTCCTCCTCTAGCGCCATGTTCCGGGTCATCACCTTCTTCGTTTCTATCATGTTAACGCACATCTAGTTCTTGTAGCTTCAAATGTGCTAGTCAACTCCTGTATGTAGGCTGCAATGGATCTATCCTTCCTGGTGTGAATCATCTCCCATTACTCATCTTGACGTCCACATATTAGGTAGATGGTGTCCTTAAGATCCTTGTTGTACACCTCGCTAATGCATCCAATGACGATGTGGGCGGCCATGCTCTTTCCTAAACTCCAGGTTGGGGAATTAAAGGAAAACTCAATGGGCTCGGTAACTGGCGTGAATGTCCTTCCTAGAACACGGACTTGAATCGTCCAGTGCTCCTGTTCTGGTAAAGTGGCGGAGTAGGTCCCGGTGAAGCTTGGTATGCCAATGTTCAGGTACCTAGTGACTTCCTTCAAGTGTCGTTCGAAAGGGGTGTCGTCATCCGGTTGATTGAACTTGTTAATTGTGTCCGCCATCTATAGAGTAGAAATGGAGAAGAGTTAGAAATGAGTAGAGAAGAGTATCATGTGGCTTTTCCTAGTGGTCGTGTCCTACAGTCAGCGTGTGCTCTGATACCATCTTGTAGCGACCCGATCCCAATGGACCGTAGTCTTTGTGCTTAAGTGTCATCCCTGGATCGGTATTGCTGACACACATAGTACTCGAGGATTTATTGCAGAGTTCAATCACACACTTATTACATCGAGTGTATCAAAAAGAGTACTTATTACAATAATATGGTTGAAGGCCATCTAAATAAGATAAATGTGAAAGCTTCGAAGATAAATGAGTCCATCCAACTCCACGGCAAAACTGAGTGCATGACAACGACCTATCGCACCTTACTCTTCGTTTGAAAATTCTGCAACATGATACGTTGCAGCCGTGTAGGTCAGCACATGGAATGTGCTGGCAAGATAACACCACAGAGCAAATGAACAAATAATAGCTATCACTACATGCATATTTGGCTGGTGGAGGCTCTACAATTATCATTTGCATAAAGCTAATTTTTCCCTACAACAAAGGAATATATTTTATTTAACTACAAGTCGAATGAAATTATTGAGAAGGTACCTCCAACTCAATCCCAAAATAATAATTATAACCAACAAATTCATTAACTAGAGTGATGAGATCAACATTAATAAGTCAAGTACCAGATACTCAAGACGTCCATAACCGGGGACACGGCTAACCATGATTAGTTTATACACTCTGCAAAGGTTTGTGCACTTTTCCCCACAAGACTCGATCTCCTCCATTGTATTTCTCTCACTGCCTGATGTTTGAGAAACGGATGACCAAGACATAGTCTTTCCGAAGAGGTCACCTTAACCGATAGATAGGTCGGTACACCTACAATTCCCCTACATCTGCTAGCCCATCATGGAAAGGATTCCCACAACTTACACAACTATGCGAGAACCCATAATGGCTTGTGGCTGCACACAGAAGTTTCTATCATGAATAATCTTATGATCACTTTGAGCCTGGGTGGCATTCCATAGGAGGATCACACGGGTACCCAGGATCTCCTTGGACAACACTGGATTCCCCAGGTGCCCACAACCAATCCACCCAGTTGTGTATTAAAGTAGCCACCTTAAATT
Organism: Triticum aestivum; assembly: GCF_018294505.1. Taxonomy (NCBI): domain Eukaryota; kingdom Viridiplantae; phylum Streptophyta; class Magnoliopsida; order Poales; family Poaceae; genus Triticum; species Triticum aestivum. Next base: position 439,102,538 of record NC_057797.1, on the reverse strand, counting down.
TCACTTAGTTATAAATAACTCTCACATCTTTCATGAATCTCACAAACCAGTCCACTTCTACGAGCATAGCAAAGTAATGCAATCATAACGTAGTAACACCCAGGGTTTGAATATAAGACAATAGGTTCCTACCTCATCAACTACTTCCCAAATACCCACATGTTATCACATCCTACTCATGAAATGTTTGAGAATCGAAACTAATGTATAAAAACTGGGTAGTAAAGGGAGTATGATCAAAGTGTTACTTGCCTTGCTCACGATCGGAAAACCCTAGTGATTCGTAGTAGCAAGGCTCGCACTCCGGAAATTCTATAGTGAACAAACAATAGAATACATAATCACTCAAGCATAAGATGCAAAGGTAAAACCAAAAAAAAATCTTAACAGAAAGTTCAAGTGAAGAGCTTTGATTTGCAAAAAGAATCAGTCGAATCGGAGTTACGAAACTCAAACTACGATCAAAAGAAGTTCAAATACAAATTTGCTTGAAACCAAATTTTAAATTTCCAAAATAATGTTCAAGTTGATTATCTGGATAGAGGGGAATAAGACAAAGATTTTTCACTGGTTTCACTGGATTTGGATAAACGAGCAAAAAGTAATGAAGATTTGAAGATCGGGGACTAATCGGTAAGAAAACTATTCGTGGATAGGTCCCTGGCCGAAATTAAACTAAAAAGAAAAATCTATCGGACGAGCGTCCACTAACAGAGACTAACGAATGAATTCCTTAATTAAAAGAGCAAATCGGGTGAACGTTCGCTAATTAACGAAATAAAATAAATAAAACTGATCTAATCTAAAAACCGAAAAAACCCATAGAAAACCGATCGGTTTTTACTAGTTCTCGCGGGTTCGGCCAGCGGCGATGGCGGTGTTCTCTGGCGTGGTTGGCGAGGCGGGACGGCGGTTCCGTCATGGCAGCGGGCGGCAGCTACGGCGGTGGGGAGCGGCGCGATGCGGCAGGCGGCGGCGTCGGCCTAGGGCGGCAACTTGAGGAGAGGGGGGCGGCGGTGCATTTAGAGGCCCCGGGGGTCCGACTTGGCCAAGGGGCCAAGCGGCGGCGGCGGGTGGCTCCCGGTCTCCCGCCGGAATCCGGCTCGGGCACGACTCGGGCGCAGGGAAGGCAACAGCGGTGCGGGCCTGCTGAGCTTCGGCCTAGTCGGTCGAAGGTTTTTTTTTAAAATCGCCAAAAAGGAAAAAAATCCTAAATAAAATAAAATAAAAATCCTAAAATCCCAAAAATAATTTTCATGGTCCTCTACTAATATTTAGGACCACGTGAACATTTTTCTGGGCTAAAATGCAGTTGGAAAAATGTAATGTTTTCCTATTTTAACCGAATAAAATATTTTTTATTCAAAATTAAATTTCCATTATTTCCTCTGTTTTGAAGAAGTAATATTATATTCTCTCATTATTTATTTATTTTGAAATAATTGGAAAAATAATTTCAAATAAAATCACTTTGATCCAAATTATAAATTTTTGAAAATTCAAAAATGAAATTTTATGAAAACCTCCAACTCTCTCAAATGGTCCTTGAGTTTCTTAAGGTCTCTAGGATCAAAATGGCCAAATGAACCAAATTCAAAATGCAAAGAGCGTGGATGCATATGATGACCTAATGATTAACATCCAAATTGAAAATTGGGATGGTACAATGGGTGTGAGTTTATTAAAATCAAGTATTTTGTATAAAGAGAAAGGCATGACCATAACACCAGCTCCTAAATCACATAAAGCAGTTTTGACATAATTTGTTTTAATGGAGCATGGTATAGTTGGTATTCCTGGATCTCCTAATTTCTTAGGTACTCCATCCTTAAAAGAGTAGTTTGCAAGTATGGTGAAGATTTCAGCTTCAGGCATTTTTGTTTTATTAGTGACAATGTCTTTCATATATTTAGCATAGGGGGGCCATCTTTAAAATATTAGTCAAGCGAGTACACAAAAATACTGGCCTAAGCATTTCAGCAAAGCGTTCAATTTCTTCCTCATCCTTTTTCTTAGATGCTTTAGGTGGAAAAGGGCATGGGTTTCTAACCCATGGTCCTCTTTCTTTACCATATTTTCTAGCAACAAAGTCTCTTTTATCATAATATTTTTAGGAGGTGGGTTATCAAGATCAACAACAGGTTCTATTTCAACATCATTGTCGGATTCTTTATCATTATTTGGTTGAGCATCATCATTGTCATTATCATTATCACTAGGTGAATGTTCATTACCAGATTGTGTTTTAGCATCAGAAATACAAACATCATTATCATCTTCAGAAGGTTTTTCTATGTCGGGTTCACTAGAAATATGCAAAGTCCTATCATTTTTCTTTTTCTTTTCTTTTTAGAAGGACTAGGTGTATCAATATTAATTCTTTTAGAGTCTTGTCCAATTCTTTTAGGGTGACCTTCAGGATAAAGAGGCTCTTGAGTCATTTTACCTCCTCTAGTCATTACTCTAACAGCATGATCATTCATATTATTATTCATTTCATTGAGCATTTCACTTTGGGATTTAGCAACTTGTTCTAACTGATTTTGGACCATAGAAGCATGTTTACTAACACCTTTGACATCATTAACAATTCTAAACAACATGTCACTCAAGTGATCAATCATGTACACATTTCGTTTCAATTGTTTCATAACATTTGCATTGAAATGATCTTGCTTAATAATGTAATTGTCAAATTCATATAAGACTAGGAGATTTATTGTAGGGAATGTCACCTTCATCAAACTTTATAATAGAATTTACCTCTACCACCTGTGGTGGTGTGTCAGGAACATGTATTGCTTCAATAGGTGGTAAATTCTTAACATCTTCATCTTTAATACTTTTTTTCAAACATTTCTTTGCTTCTTGCATATCTTTAGGACTGAGAAATAAAATACCCCTCTTCTTAGGAGTGGGTTTAGGCGGTGGTTCAGGAAGTGTCCAATCATTATCATTCTTCAATATATAATTCAATAGTTCCTCAGCTTGTTCAGTAGTTCATTCCCTGAAAAGTGAAGACACAACCAACACAACTATCTAGGTAGTCCCTAGAAGTATCTGTTAGTCCATTATAGAAGATTACAAGTATTTCATTTTTCTTAAGTGGATGATCAGGCAAGGCATTGAGTAATTGGAGAAGCCTCCCCCAAGCTTGTGGGAGACTCTCTTCTTCAATTTGCACAAAGTCAAATATTTCCTGTAAGGCAGCTTGTTTCTTATGAGCGGGAAAATATTTTTCAGAGAAGTAATAAATCATATCCCGGGGACTACATAGACAACTAGGGGCAACAGTATTATACCATATCTTAGCATCACCCTTTAACGAGAAAGCAAATACTTAAGGACATAGTAGTAGCAAATTTTTTCCTCATGAGCAAATAGGGTGGCTATATCATTTAATTTAGTAAGATGTGCCACAACAGTTTCAGTTTCATAGCCATGGAAAGGATCAGATTCAACCAAAGTAATTGATGATGCTACTTCTACTATGAATGATGCTAGTACTTTGCTTGATAAGAGTGTACCACTAGGTGAATTTCTTGATGAACAACTTGCTAGAGCTAAAGAAATTGAGAGTGCTGAAACTTATGAGATTACTAAACTGATGAAGTTATCGAAACTGAAAATTATGAAACACCTATTAGACCTAGCTCTCCTAGATATGTATTGCCTAAGATACCCGAGGGTTATGTTATGGATGGAGACGTAGGTAGGGACTTTCTTGCTGGTAAGGATAGAGAAGATCTTAAGAAATTACTACACAAGTTGAAAGAAAAACCTTTGAATGCTAGAATGAAATATGATCATAAGTTTGCTACTTCACCTATCTTGATTACTGATAAGGATTATGAATTCTCTGTCGACCCATAGTTAATTACTTTGGTTGAATCTGATCCTTTCCATGCTATGAAACTGAAACTGTTGTGGCACATATTACTAAATTAAATGATATAGCCACCCTATTTGCTCATGAGGAAACAAATTGCTACTACTATGTCCTTAAGTATTTGCTTTCTCGTTAAAGGGTGATGCTAAGATATGGTATAATACTGTTGCCCCTAGTTGTTCATCAAGAAATTCACCTGGTGGTACACTCTTATCAAGCAAAGTACTAGCATCATTCATAGCAGAAGTAGCATAATCAATTACTTGTGACGTATCAGAATTAATAGCAGTGGTGGTGTTGCAAGCTTACTCAAAGCAAAAGGTGAATCAAGCGCAGAGCTAGATAAAAGTTCCTTACCTCCCCTCATCTTAGAGGGAACGATCTTGGTTCTATCATCCTTAAGATTCTTCATAGCGATCAATATATATATATCCATAGTGACTTAACAAATATAGTTATGCTCCCCAGCCATGACGCCAGAAAAATGTCTTGATAACCCAAAAGTATAGGGAATCACAACAGTTTTTGAGGGTACAGTATTCAACCCAAATTTATTAATTCAACACAAGGGGAGCCAAAGAATACTTGTAAGTATTAGCAGTTGAGTTATCAATTCAACCACACCTGGAGACTAAATATCTACAGTAGAGTGATCTGTAGCACAGTTGTATGATACATTGATAGTAGTAGCAATAATAGTAACGGTAACGGTAACACTAGTAGCAGTAGTTTTATAGTAATTGTGACAGTAGCAGCAACAGTAGTAACTTAGCAAGAACAATATGTGTAAAACTCATAGGCATTGGATCGGTGATAATGTTGGATAATATTTATCATGTACCAGTCATAACCTAGGGCGACACAGAACTAGCTCCAATTCATCAATGTAATGTAGGCATGTATTTTGTAAATAGTCATATGTGCTTATGGAAAAGAACTTGCATGACATCTTTTGTCCTACACTCCCGTGGTAGCAGGGTCCATAAGGAAACTAAGGGATATTAAGCCTCCTTTTAATATAGAACCGGAACAAAGCATTAACACATAGTGAATACATGAACTCCTCAAACTACGGTAATCACCGGAAGGAATCCCAATTATTTTCACCTTGGGGTATGTGGATCATAACACATAATAGGTGCATATAACTTGCAAGATCGGATCAACAACACAAATATATTGGTGCAAACATAAACGGTTCAGATCTGAAATCATGGCACTCGGGCCCTAGTGACAAGCATTAAGCATAGCAAAGTCATAGAAACATCAATCTTAGAACATAGTAGATACAAGGGATCAAGCCCTAACAAAACTAACTCGATTACATGATGAATCTCATCCAACCCATCACTGTCCAGCAAGCCTACGAAGAAATTACTCACTCTGGGTGGTGGGTATAATGAAATTGGTGATGGAGGATGGTTGATGATGACGAAGAAAGAAAACCCCCCTCTCCGGAGCCTCGAACGGACTCCAGATCTGGCCTCCCGATGAAGAACAAGAGGCGGCGGCGACTCCGTATCGTAAAATGCGATGAAACTTCCTCTTTTATTTTTTTTCTTGGGAAATAGGAATTTATAGTATCCCGATTAGGGTCAGCAGAGCCTCGTGGGGCCCACTATCCACCAGGGTGCGCTAGAGGGGGTGGTGTACCCTGGTGCCTAGTGGGCAGCAGGGGGGCCCCTTTAGTGGGTCTTTGCTCCAATATTTTTCTTTTATTCCAAAACAATTCTCCAAAAAGTTTCGTCCAATTCCGAGAACTTTTATTTTTTGCACAAAGAACAACACCATGGTAGTTCTGCAGAAAATAGCGTCAATCCGGGTTAGTTTCATTCAAATCATGCAAATTAGAGTCCAAAACACCAGCAAAAGTGTTTGGAAATTATATACGACGGAGACGTATCAGTATGCAACGTGCAGGAGTGCAAAGGGCGATGTGCCTGGATCCCTGAGTGCTTAGGGTTTGGACCGACGTGTTGGCTTCTCTGTTGAGCCTAGGTAGGACTACGGCAGGTCAATTAGCCAAGGCCGGGCATGACCAGGAAAAGTGTGTCTGGCCGGAGTTAATCGAGCATGTTGGGTAAGTTGGTGCAACCCTGTAGGGAAGTAATCTATTCGAATAGTGATGTCCATAGTAACAGGACGCTTGGAGTTGTATCCTGATCTACTACAACTAGAATTGGTTACTACTTCCTCTGTCAGGAAATACTTGTCATCAAAATGGATAAAAGGGGGTGTATCTAGATGTATTTTAGTTCTAGATGCATCTCTTTTTATCCATTTTGATGACAAGTATTTTCGGACAGAGGGGGTATATTGAAACTTAATGATGTTCTGCTTTAGGGTCACTTTCTTGCAGGGTAGTCGAGGAAGGATCTCTGAGCATTGTTGATATAAACATGTTGCTAAGTATTATATAGAAGGTCCTCTCTTCTACTGCGCAAGATGATGGCCGCAGATGATTAGTCTTTCCTAGGATAGGCTTTCCCCTCTATTCTAGCATTTCTGTCGTTTAGTCCAAAGATATAGCCCCATTCCTTTGACACCGATGCATACTTAGCATAGTTTTGATGTAAGTCTTGGGAGTACTTTGGATGAGTACTCAAGGTTGCTTTGCTACCTCTCTTCTTCTTCCCGGATGTTTTGATCAGATGATGGAGCCCAGAAACTAGAGGATCCCGAGCTTGGCTACTACGTGGAGATATACGACCAGGAGTAGTTCGGAGTTCCCAGGCAGGAGGCATGCGCCTTTCCGATTTAGGGTCGTTGTTTTTTTGCATTCTTAAGGCACCTTTGTAATTGTTTGTAGACAGGACTAACTCTTGATGTAATATCGGGTCTTACGACCCTCGCTTGTAATATATTGTTTCTTTGTTTGAATTTGTGTCTAGAGTCGTGTTGTGATATCTTCCCGTGAGTCTCTGATCTTGATCATGAGCATTTGCGTGTATGATTAGTGCACGATTAAGTCGGGGGCATCACAAGTTGGTATCAGAGCCCACTGGTTGTAAGAACCCCTTCCAACTCCTTGGTGGATGTAATTGCCATAATTATTAGAAGAATTTCCAGGAAACGACCTAGGATTAAAATTACCTCTATAAGCATTCTATTGAAAGTGTTTCGTGGGACAAAATTCACATCTACGGGATCATTATTTTTCTCAACCAAAGTAGACAATGGCACACCATTAGGATCAATATGAGCACTCTTTACTAGCGACCATTTTCATAAGCGCATCTACTTTATCACTCAAAGTACTAATTTCTTCAATAGATTTCAGTTTTTTACTAGTAGGAGTTCTTTCAATATGCCATTGTGAATAATTTACCATAATATTATCAAGAAATTTGGTAGCTTCTCCTTATGTGATTTCCATAAAGGTACCACCCGCAGCAGAATCTAAAAGATTTCCAGAAACAAAGTTCAATCCCACATAAAAAATTGTATGATCATCCATAAACTTAAGTCATGAGTAGGGAAATTTCTTATCATTAATTTCATCCCCTCCCAGGATTGGGCAACATGTTCATGCTCAAGTTTCTTAAAAGTCATAATTTGGTTTCTAAGAGAAATAATTTTCCTGGGAGGAAAATACTTGGCAATAAAAGCATCCTTACACTTAACCCAAGAATCAATACTATTTCATGGTAAGGATGAAAACCAAGTTTTAGCACGATCTCGTAGTGAGAATGAAAATAATTTTAATTTGACAATATCATTATCCACATATTTTTTTCATTTTCATATCACACAAATCCTCAAAAGTATTAAGATGGGATGCAACATCTTCATTAGGACTACCAGAAAATTGTTCTTTCATAACAAGATTTACCTAGTGGTAACCAGAAAATTGTTCTTTCATAACAAGATTTAGCAAAGCGGCACTAATATCACAAGACTCCACACTAGTGGCGGGAGGAGCAATCGGGGTACTCATAAAATAATAATTATTAGTATTGGAGAAATCACACAACTTAGTATTTTCTTGGGACACCGCGCCAAAGCAAGCAAACAAGCACACAAATAAAAAGTAAAATGGAAAATATTTTTTTGTTTTTGTAAAAACATTTTATAAGTGGGGGAGATGAAAACAAGAGGCGAATGGCAAACTAAAGTAAATGAAAGGAGATGAAAGTTTATGCGATTTTACTTGATAGATGTTGATGATGTCTCCCCGGCAGCAGCGCCAAAAATTGGCAAGTTAACGGGAGGCTATCTTGACGTGAATCCTCCCCGGCAACAGCACCAGAAATTCTTCCTCCTAGTTGTGGGATGCGTTCGGATTTCCACGAAGAGGGGAGGATGATGTAGTACAATGGAGATAACTATTTACCTCAGTTAAGAACCAAGGTTATCAATCTAGTATGAGAACCATGCAACACCTCGTTAGCAATACATGCACAAAAAATAACAAATACTTGCACCCAATGCAAACAAGGGGTTGTCAATCCATTGGCGGTTAATTGCAAGGATTAAATCTCGTAGTGATAGATAGATAAAAACACAACATAAAATAAATTAAATAAAATTGTAGCAAAGTATTTTTGGATTTTAATATATGATAAAGATAGACCCAGGGGACATAGTATTCACTAGAGAATTCTCTCTTGAACATGGCATACGATGGGTAAACAAATTACTGTTGGGCAATCGACAGAAAAGAGAAAAATAATGACGATATCCAAGGCAATAATCATGTATATAGGCATCACATCCAAGACAAGTAGATCAACTCCTTCCGGCATCTACTACTATTACTCCACACATCGATCGCTATCCAGCATGAATCTAGAGTATTAAGTTCATAAAGAACAGAGTAACGCCTTAAGCAAGATGACATGATGTAGACAAAGTAAATCCAATCAATATGAATAAACCCCATCATTTTATCCTTAATGGAAATGATAGAAATACGTGTCATGCCCCCTTCTGTAGCTGGGATTGAGCACCGCAAGATCGAACCCATCACAAAGCACCTCTCCTATTGCAAGATAAATCAATCTAGTTGGCCAAACCAAATGGATAGATCGGAGATAAATACAAAGCTATAACAATCATGCATAAAAGAGTTTAGAGAAGACTCAAATAATATTCTTGGATAATCTGATCATAAACCCACAATTCGTTGGATCCTAACAAATGCACCGCAAAAAGAATTACATCGAATAGATCTCCAAGAACATCGAGGAGAACATTGAATTGAAGATCAAAGAGAGAGAAGAAACCATCTAGCTACTAGCTATGGACTCTTAGGTCTGTAGTAAACTAATCACACATCATCGGAGGGGCAGCAAGGTTGATGTAGAAGCCCTCCGTGATTGATCCCCCCGGCAGAGTAGCGGAAAAGGCCTCCAGCTGGGATCTCGTGTGAATAGAAGCTTGCGGTGGTGGAAAAAGTGTTTTGGCTGGACCTCTGTTGGTTTCCTGATTTAATAGAATTTATAGAGGCAGAATTAGGTCAAACAGAGCAACGAGGGGCCCATGAGGCACCAAGGCACGCCTTGGTGACTCGTGGCCACCTACTTCGCCTTCTGACTTCCTCCCGAAGCTTCTAGTGTCTCATATGTCCAGAAAAAAATCAACAAAAAGTTTCGTAGCATTTGGACTGGTTTTGGTACTGATTTCCTGGAAAACCAAAAATAGGCACAAAATAACAACTCGCACTTTAGCATTGAGTTAATAGGTTAGTCCCAAAAATTGATATATAATTGCATTTAAAACATCCAAGGTTGATACTATAATAGCATGTAACAATAAAAAATTATAGATACATTGCAGACGTATCAGTGCCATTGAGGTTGGATTCTCCACAGGGCTGAAGCCGCGAAGACAAGGGCTATGAATGCACTGAAGGAAATATGCCCTAGAGGCAATAATAAAGTTGTTATTTATATTTCCTTATATCATGATAAATGTTTATTATTCATGCTATAATTGTATTAACCGGTTACTTAGTACATGTGTGAATACATAGACAAACAGAGTGTCCCTAGTATGCCTCTGCTTGACTAACTCATTAATCAAAGATGGTTAAGTTTCCTGACCATAGACATGTGTTGTCATTTGATGGACGGGATCACATCATTAGAGCATGATGTGATGGACAAGACCCATATGTTAGCTTAGCATTATGATCATTTAGTTTTATTTCTATTTCTTTCTTCATGACTTATACATATTCCTATGACTATGAGATTGTGCAACTCCCCGAATACCGAAGGAACACCTTGTGTGCTATCAAACGTCACAATGTAACTGGGTGATTATAAAGATGCTCTACAGGTGTCTTTGATGGTGTTTGTTGAGTTAGCATAGATCGAGATTAGGATTTGACACTCCGAGTATCAGAGAGGTATCTCTGGGCCCTATCGGTAATGCACATCACTATAAGCCTTGCAAGAAATGTGACTAATGAGTTAGTTGCACGATGATGCATTACGAAACGAGTAAAGAGAATTGTCGGTAATGAGATTGAACTAGGTATGAGGATATTGACGATCGAATCTCGGGCAAGTAACATGCCAATGAGAAAGGGAATGACGTATATTGTTATGCGGTTTAACCGATAAAGATCTTTGTAGAATATGTAGGAACCAAAATGAGCATCCAGGTTCCATTATTGGTTATTGACCGGAGATGTGTCTTGGTCATGTCTACATAGTTCTCGAACCCATAGGGACCGCACGCTTAACATTTAATGATGATTTGTATTATGAGTTATGTGTTTTGGTGACCAAAGTTTGTTCGGAAACTCGGATGAGATCACGGACATGACGAGAAGTCTCGAAATGGTCGAGAGGTAACGATTGATATATTGGAAGGTTATATACGGACACCGGAATGGTTCCCATAAGGTTCGGGGATTTTTCGGAGTATCAGGAGGCTACCAGAACCCCCAGGAAAGTTAATGGGCCTAATGGGCCATAGTGGAGGAGAGGAGGCAGGCCACGGGAGGTGGCGCGCGCCCCCTTGCCCAATCCTAATTGGACAAGGGGAGGGGGCACGCCCCCCCTCGTTCCTTCTCCTTCTCCCTCCTTTCCCCTTTCCCCCTCTCCATTGGAAGGAAAGGGGGCCAAATCCTACTAGGAACGTAGTCCTAGTAGGACTCCCAACTCTTGGTCCCCCCCCTTGGGCCGGCTCCCCCTCCTTTATATACGTGGGTAGGGGCACTCCAAAGGAATAGAAGTTGTTTCTTAGCCGTGTGCGGTGCTCCCCACCAAAGTCTACTCCTCCGGTCATATTGTCGTAGTGCTTAGGCGAAGCCCTGAATGGATCACATCACCATCACCGTCACCATACCGTCTTGCTATCAGAACTCTCCCTCGACCCTCTACTAGATCAAGAGCTCGAGGGACGTCATCGAGCTGAACATGTGCTGAACACGGAGGTGCTATACGTTCGACACTTGGATCGGTTGGATCGTGAAGACGTTCGACTACATCAACCGCATTAACATAATGCTTCCGCTTTCGGTCTACGAGGGTACGTGGACACACTCTCCCCCTCTCGTTGCTATGCATCTCCTAGATAGATCTTGCGTGATTGTTGGAATTTTTTTGAAATTGTATGCTACGTTCCCCAACAGTGGCATCCGAGTCAGGTCTATGCGTAGATGATATGCACAAGTAGAACACAAAGAGTTGTGGGCGATAATAGTCATACTCCTTACCACCAACGTCTTACTTTGATTCACGGTATTGTTGGATGAAGCGGCCGGGACCGACATTACATGACCACGTTCATGAGACTGGTTCTACCGATGTGCTTTGCACACAGGTGGCTGGCAGGTGTCTTTTTCTCCAACTTCAGTTGAATCGAGTTTGACTACGGCCGGTCCTTGTTGAACGTTAAAATAACACACTTGATGAAAAATCGTTGTGGTTTTTATGCGTAGGTAAGAACAGTTCTTGCTAGAAGCCCGTAACATCCACGTAAAACTTGCAACAACAAAGTAGAGGACGTCTAACTTGTTTTTGCATGGCATGTTGTGATGTGATATGGTCAAGACGTGATGAGATATAAATTGTTGTATGAGATGATCATGTTTTGTAAAAGTTATTGGCAACTGGCAGGAGCCTTATGGTTGTCGCTTTATTGTATGAAATGCAATCGCCATGTAATTGCTTTACTTTATCACTAAGCGGTAGTGATAGTCGTAGAAGCAATAGTTGATGAGACGACAACGACGCTACAATGAAGATCAACGTGTCAAGACGGTGATGATGGAGATCATGACGGTGCTTTGGAGATGGAGATCAAAGACACAAGATGATGATGCCATATCATGTCACATATTTTGATTGCATGTGATGTTTATCCTTTATGCATCTTATTTTGCTTAGTACGGCGGTAGCATTATAAGATGATTCCTCACTAAATTTCAAGGTACAAGTGTTCTCCCTGAGTATGCACCATTGCTACAGTTTGTCGTGCCGAGATACCACATGATGATCGGGTGTGATAAGCTCTACGTTCACATACAATGGGTGCAAGCCAGTTTTGCATGTGCAGAATACTCGGGTTAAACTTGATGAGCCTAGCATATGCAGATATGGTCTCGGAACACTGAGACCGAAAGGTCAAACGTGAATCATATAGTAGATATGATCAACATAGTGATGTTCACCATTGAAAACTACTCCATCTCACGTGATGATCAGACATGGTTTAGTTGATATGATCACGTGATCATTTAGATGACTCGAGGGATGTCTATCTAAGTGGGAGTTCTTTAGTAATATGATTAATTGAACTTTAATTTATCATGAACTTAGTACCTATAGTTTTTGCATATCTATGTTGTTGTAGATCAATGACCCGTGCTACCGTTCCCTTGAATATTAATACGTTCCTAGAAAAAGCTAAGTTGAAAGATGATGGTAGCAACTACACAGACTGGGTCCATAACTTGAAGATTATCATCATTGCTGCATAGAAGAATTACGTCCTGGAAGCACCGCTAGGTGCAAGACTCGCTGCAGGAGCAACTCCAGACGTTATGAACGTCTGGCAAAGCAAAGCTGATGACTACTCGATAGTTCAGGGTGCCATGCTTTACGGCTTAGAATCGGGACTTCAAAGACGTTTTGAACGTCATGGAGCATATGAGATGTTCCAGGAGTTGAAGTTAATATTTCAAGCAAATGCACGAGTTGAGAGATATGAAGTCTCCAACAAGTTCTATAGCTGCAAGATGGAGGAGAATAGTTCTGTCAGTGAACACATACTCAGAATGTCTGGGTACCATAACCACTTGACTCAGCTGGGAGTTAATCTTCCTGATGATAGTGTCATTGACAGAGTTCTTCAATCCTTGCCACCAAGATATAAAGACTTCATGATGAACTGTAATATGCAAGGGATGTAAAAGACAATTCCCGAGCTCTTCACAATGCTAAAGACTGTGGAGGTAGAAATCAAGAAGGAGCATCAAGTGTTGATGGTTAACAAGACCACCAGTTTCAAGAAAAAGGGCAAAGGGAAGAAGGGGGACTTCAAGAAGAATAGCAAACAAGTTGTTGCTCAAGGGAAGAAGCCCATGTCTGGACCTAAGCCTTAAACTGAGTGCTTCTACTGCAAAGGGATTGGTCACTGGAAGCGAAACTGCCCCAAGTATTTGGCGGATAAGAAGGATGGCAAATTGAAAGGTATATTTGATATACATGTTATTGATGTGTACCTTACTAATGCTTGTAGTACACCTAGGTATTTGATACTCGTTCTTTTGCTCATATTTGCAACTCAAAACATGGTCTACGGTTTAAACAAAGATTGGCTAAGGACGAGGTGATGATGCGCATGGGAAATGGTTCCAAAGTCGATGTGATCACTGTCGGCACGCTACCTCTACATCTACCGTCGGGATTAGTTTTAGACCTAAATAATTGTTATTTGGTGCCAGCGTTGAGCATGAATATTATATCTGGATCTTGTTTGATGCGAGATGGTTATTCATTTAAATCAGATAATAATGGTTGTTCTATTTACATGAGTAATACCTTTTATGGTCATGCAACCTTGATGATTGGTATATTTTTGTTGAATCTCGATTGTAGTGATACACATATTCATAATACTGAAGCCAAAAGATGCAAAGTAAATAATGATAGTGCAACTTATTTGTGGCACCACCATTTAGGTCATATTGATGTAAAGCGCATGAAAAAACTCCATGCTGATGGGCTTTTGGAATCACTTGATGCTTGTGAACCATGCCTCATGGGCAAGATGACTAAGACTCTATTCTCCGGAACAATGGAGCGAGCAACTGACTTGTTGGAAATAATACATACTGATGTATGCGGTCCAATGAGTATTGAGGCTCGCGGTGGGTAACATTATTTTCTAACCTTCACAAATGATTTGAGCAGATATGGGTATATCTACTTAATGAAACATAAGTCAGAAACATTTGAAAAGTTCAAAGAATTTCAGAGTGAAGTAGAAAATCATTGCTGTAACAAGAAAATAAAGTTTCTACGATCTGATCGTGGTGGTGAATATTTGAGTTATGAGTTTGGTCTTCATTTGAAACAATGTGGAATAGTTTCACAACTCACGCCACCTGGAACACCACAGCATAATGGTGTGTCCGAACGTCATAACCATACTTTATTAGATATGGTGCGATCTATGATGTCTCTTACCGACTTACCGCTATCGTTTTGGGGTTATGCTTAGAGACAACTGCATTCACGTTAAATAGGGCAACATCTAAATCCGTTGAGATGACACCATATGAACTATGGTTTAGCAAGAAACCTAAGCTGTCGTTTCTTAAAGTTTAGGGTTGCGATGCTTATGTGAAAAAGCTTCAACCTGATAAGCTCGAACCCAAATCAGATAAATGTGTCTTCATAGGATACCCAAAGGAAACTGTTGGGTACACCTTCTATCACAGATCCGAAGGCAAGATATTTGTTGCTAAGAATGGATCCTTTCTAGAGAAGGAGTTTATCTCGAAATAAGTGAGTGGGAGGAAAGTAGAACTTGATGAGGTAATTGTATCTTCTCCCAAATTGGAAAGTAGTTCATCACAGAAATCAGTTCCAGTGATCCCTACACCAATTAGTGAGGAAGCTGATGATGATGATCATGAAACTTCAGATCAAGTTACTACCGAACCTTGTGAAGGAAATATGCCCTAGAGGCAATAATAAAGTTATTATTTATTTCCTTATATCATGATAAATGTTTATTGTTCATGCTAGAATTGTATTAACCGAAAACGTAATACATGTGTGAATACATAGACAAACAGAGTGTCACTAGTATGCCTCTACTTGACTAGCTCGTTAATCAAAGATGGTTATGTTTCCTAACCATGAACAAGGAGTTGTTATTTGATTAACGGGATCACATCATTAGGTGAATGATTTGATTGACATGACCCATTCCATTAGCTTAGCACCCGATTGTTTAGTATGTTGCTATTGCTTTCTTCATGACTTATACATGTTCCTATGACTATGAGATTATGCAACTCCCGTTTGTCGGACGAACACTTTGTGTGCTACCAAACGTCACAACGTAAATGGGTGATTATAAAGGTGCTCTATAGGTGTCTCCAAAGGTACATGTTGGGTTGGCGTATTTCGAGATTAGGATTTGTCATTCCAATTGTCGGAGAGGTATCTCTAGGCCCTCTCGGTAATGCACATCACATAAGCCTTGCAAGCATTGAAACTAATGAGTTAGTTGTGAGATGATCTATTACGGAACGAGTAAAGAGACTTGCCGGTAACGAGATTGAACTAGGTATTGAGATACCGATGATCGAATCTTGGGAAAGTAACATACCAATGACAAAGGGAACAACGTATGTTGTTATGCGGTCTGACCGATAAAGATCTTCATAGAATATGTAGGAGCAATTATGAGCATCCAGGTTCCACTATTGGTTATTGACCGGAGACGTGTCTCGGTCATGTCTACATTGTTCTCGAACCCGTAGGGTCCGCACGCTTAAGGTTTCGATGACAGTTATATTATGAGTTTATGAGTTTTGATGTACCGAAGTTAGTTTGGAGTCCCGGATGTGATCACGGACATGACGAGAAGTCTCGAAATGGTCGATACATAAAGATTGATTCATTGGACGGCTTTATTCGGACACCGGAAGTGTTCCGGGTGATTTCGGAGAAAACCGAAGAGCCGAAGGGTTACCGGAACCCCCCCCCCCCGGAGAAGTAATGGGCCATATGGGCCTTAGTGGAGAGAGAGGGGCAGCCAAAGGTGGGCCGCGCGCCTCCTCCCCCTGGTCCGAATTGTACTAGGAGAGGGGGGGCGGTGCCCCCCATTCCCTCTCCCTCCCCACTTCTTTCCCCCTCCTAGTAGGATTCCTACTCCTACAAGGAGGAGGACTCCTCCTTGGCGCGCCATAGAGGGCCGGCCGGCCTCCTCCCCTTGATCCTTTATATACGGGGGCAGGGTGCACCCCTTGACACACAAGTTGATCCACGTGATCATATTCTTAGCCATGTGCGGTGCCCCCTTCCACCATAGTCCTCGATAATATTGTAGCGGTGCTTAGGCGATGCCCTGCGACGGTAGTGCATCAAGATCGTCACCACGCCGTCGTGCTGACGAAACTCTTCCCCGACACTTTGCTGGATCGGAGTCCGGGGATCATCATCGAGCTGAACGTGTGCTAGAACTCAGAGGTGTCGTAGTTTCGGTGCTTGATCGGTCGAGCCGTGGAGACGTACGACTACATCAACCAAACGCTTCCGTTGTCGAACTACAAGGGTACGTAGATCACACTCTCCCCTCTCGTTGCTATGCATCACCATGATCTTGCGTGTGCGTAGGAAATTTTTTGAAATTACTACATTCCCCAACAGTGGCATCCGAGCCTAGGTTTTATATGTTGATGTTATATGCACGAGTAGAACACAAGTGAGTTGTGGGCGATATAAGTCATACTTCTTACCAGCATGTCATACTTTGGTTCGGCGGTATTGTTGGACGAAGCGGCCAGGACCGACATTACGCGTACGCTTACGCGAGATCGGTTCTCCCGACGTGCTTTGCACATAGGTGGCTTGCGGGTGACAGTTTCTCCAACTTTAGTTGAACCGAGTGTGGCTACGCCCGGTCCTTGCGAAGGTTAAAACAGCACCAACTTGACAAACTATCGTTGTGGTCTTGATGCGTAGGTAAGATTGGTTCTTGCTTAAGCCCGTAGCAGCCACGTAAAACTTGCAACAACAAAGTAGAGGACGTCTAACTTGGTTTTGCAGGGCATGTTGTGATGTGATATGGTCAAGACATGATGCTAAATTTTATTGTATGAGATGATCATGTTTTGTAACCGAGTTACCGGCAACTGGCAGGAGCCATATAGTTGTCGCTTTATTGTATGCAATGCAATCGCGCTGTAATGCTTTACTTTATCACTAAGCGGTAGCGATAGTCGTGGAAGCATAAGATTGGCGAGACGACAACGATGCTACGATGGAGATCAAGGTGTCGCGCCGGTGACGATGGTGATCATGACGGTGCTTCGAAGATGGAGATCACAAGCACAAGATGATGATGGCCATATCATATCACTTATATTGATTGCATGTGATGTTTATCTTTTATGCATCTTATCTTGCTTTGATTGACGGTAGCATTATAAGATGATCTCTCACTAATTATCGAGAAGTGTTCTCCCTGAGTATGCACCGTTGCGAAAGTTCTTCGTGCTGAGACACCACGTGATGATCGGGTGTGATAGGCTCTACGTTCAAATACAACGGGTGCAAAACAGTTGCACACGCGGAATACTCAGGTTATACTTGACGAGCCAAGCATATACAGATATGGCCTCGGAACACGGAGACCGAAAGGTCAAGCGTGAATCATATAGTAGATATGATCAACATAGTGATGTTCACCAATGAAACTACTCCATCTCACGTGATGATCGGACATGGTTTAGTTGATTTGGATCACATAATCACTTAGAGGATTAGAGGGATGTCTATCTAAGTGGGAGTTCTTTAAGTAAATTAATTGAACCTAAATTTAGCATGAAACTTCGTACCTGATAGTATCTTGCTTATTTATGCTTGATTGTAGATAGATGGCTCGTGATGTTGTTCCGTTGAATTTTAATGCATTCCTTGAGAAAGCAAAGTTGAAAGATGATGGTAGCAATTACACGGACTAGGTCCGTAACTTGAGGATTATCCTCATTGCTGCACAGAAGAATTACGTCCTGGAAGCACCGCTGGGTGCCAGGCCTGCTGCTAGAGCAACACCAGATGTTATGAACGTCTGGCAGAGCAAAGCTGATGACTACTCGATAGTTCAGTGTGCCATGCTTTACGGCTTAGAATCGGGACTTCAACGACATTTTGAACGTCATGTAGCATATAAGATGTTTCAGGAGTTGAAGTTAATATTTCAAGCAAATGCCCGGATTGAGAGATATGAAGTCTCCAATAAGTTCTATAGCTGCAAGATGGAGGAGAACAGTTCTGTCAGTGAGCATATACTCAAAATGTCTGGGTATAATAATCACTTGATTCAATTGGGAGTTAATCTTCCAGATGATTGCGTCATTGACAGAATTCTCCAATCACTTCCACTAAGCTACAAGAGCTTCATGATGAACTATAATATGCAAGGGATGAATAAGACTATTCCCGAGCTCTTCGCAATGCTGAAAGCTGCGGAGGTAGAAATCAAGAAGGAGCATGAAGTGTTGATGGTCAACAAGACCACTATTTTCAAGAAAAAGGGCAAAGGGAAGAAGAGGGGGAACTTCAAAAAGAACGGCAAGCAAGTTGCTGCTCAAGAGAAGAAACCCAAACCTGGACCTAAGCATGAAACTGAGTGCTTCTACTGCAAGCAGACTAGTCATTGGAAGAGGAACTGCCCCAAGTATTTGGCGGATAAGAAGGATGGCAAGGTGAACAAAGGTATATGTGATATACATGTTATTGATGTGTACCTTACTAATGCTCGCAGTCGCACCTGGGTATTTGATACTGGTTCTGTTGCTAATATTTGCAACTCAAAATAGGGACTACGGATTAAGCAAAGATTGGCTAAGGACGAGGTGACGATGCGCGTGGGAAACGGTTCCAAAGTCGATGTGATCGCAGTCGGCACGCTACCTCTACATCTACCTTCGGGATTAATATTAGACCTAAATAATTGTTATTTGGTTCCAGTGTTAAGCATGAACATTATATTTGGATCTTGTTTGATGCGAGACGGTTATTCATTTAAATCTGAGAATAATGGTTGTTCTATTTATATGAGTAATATCTTTTATGGTCATGCACCCTTAAAGAGTGGTCTATTTTTGTTGAATCTCAATAGTAGTGACACACATATTCATAGTGTTGAAGCCAAAAGATGCAGAGTTGATAATGATAGTGCAACTTATTTGTGGCACTACCGTTTAGGTCATATCGGTGTAAAGCGCATGAAGAAACTCCATACTGATGGACTTTTGGAACCACTTGTTTATGAATCACTTGGTACTTGCGAACCGTGCCTCACGGGCAAGATGACTAAAACACCGTTCTCCGGTACTATGGAGAGAGCAACAGATTTGTTGGAAATCATACATACAGATGTATGTGGTCCGATGAATATTGAGGCTCGTGGCGGATATCGTTATTTTCTCACCTTCACAAATGACTTAAGCAGATATGGGTATATCTACTTAATGAAACATAAGTCTGAAATGTCTGAAAAGTTCAAAGAATTTCAGAGTGAAGTTGAAAATCATCGTAAGAAGAAAATAAAGTTTCTACGATCTGATCATGGAGGAGAATATTTGAGTTACGAGTTTGGTGTACATTTGAAACAATGCGGAATAGTTTCACAACTCACGCCACCCAGAACACCACAGTGCAATGGTGTGTCCGAACGTCGTAATCGTACTTTACTAGATATGGTGCAATCTATGATGTCTCTTACAGATTTACCGCTATCATTTTGGGGTTATGCTTTGGAGACGGCCGCATTCACGTTAAATAGGGCACCATCAAAATCCGTTGAGACGACGCCTTATGAACTATGTTTGGCAAGAAACCAAAGTTGTCGTTTCTGAAAGTTTGGGGCTGCGATGCTTATGTGAAAAAGCTTCAACCTCATAAGCTCGAACCCAAATCGGAGAAGTGTGTCTTCATAGGATATCCAAAGGATACTATTGGATACACCTTCTATCACAGATCCGAAGGCAAGACTTTTATTGCTAAGTTCGAAAACTTTCTGGAGAAGGAGTTTCTCTCAAAAGAAGTGAGTGGGAGGAAAGTAGAACTTGACGAGGTAACTGTACCTGCTCCCTTATTGGAAAGTAGTGCATCACAGAAAACTGTTTCAGTGACACCTACACCAGTCAGTGAGGAAGCTAATGATGATGATCATGAAACTTCAGAACAAGATACTACTGAACCTCGTAGATCAACCAGAGTGAGATCCGCGCCAGAGTGGTACGGTAATCCTGTTATGGAAGTCATGCTACTAGATCATGATGAACCTACGAACTATGAAGAAGTGATGGTGAGCCCAGATTCCGCAAAATGGCTTGAAGCCATGAAATCTGAGATGGGATCCATGTATGAGAACAAAGTATGGACTTTGGTTTACTTGCCCGATGATCGGCAAGCAATTGAGAATAAATGGATCTTCAAGAAGAAGACTGACGCTGACGGTAATATTACTGTCTACAAAGCTCAACTTGTCGCAAAAGGTTTTCGGCAAGTTCAAGGAATTGACTACGATGAGACCTTCTCACCCGTAGCGATGCTTAAGTCTGTCCGAATCATGTTAGCAATTGCCGCATTTTATGATTATGAAATTTGGCAGATGGATGTCAAAACTGCATTCCTGAATGGATTTCTGGAAGAAGAGTTGTATATGATGCAACCAGAAGGTTTTGTCGATCCAAAGGGAGCTAACAAAGTGTGCAAGCTCCAGCGATCCATTTATGGACTGGTGCAAGCCTCTCGGAGTTGGAATAAACGCTTTGATAGTGTGATCAAAGCATTTGGTTTTATACAGACTTTTGGAGAAGCCTGTATTTACAAGAAAGTGAGTGGGAGCTCTGTAGCATTTTTGGTATTATATGTGGATGACATATTACTAATTGGAAATGATATAGAATTTCTGGATAGCATAAAGCGATACTTGAATAAGAGTTTTTCAATGAAAGACCTCGGTGAAGCTGCTTACATATTAGGCATTAAGATCTATAGAGATAGATCAAGACGCTTAATTGGACTTTCACAAAGCACATACCTTGACAAAGTTTTTGAAGAAGTTCAAAATGGATCAAGTAAAGAAAGGGTTCTTGCCTGTGTTACAAGGTGTGAAGTTGAGCAAGACTCAATGCCCGACCACTGCAGAAGATAGAGAGAAAATGAAAGTCATTCCCTATGCCTCAGCCATAGGTTCTATCATGTATGCAATGTTGTGTACCAGACCTAATGTGTGCCTTGCTATTAGTTTAGCAGGGAGGTACCAAAGTAATCCAGGAGTGGATCACTAGATAGCGGTCAAGAACATCCTGAAATACCTGAAAAGGACTAAGGATATGTTTC
This sequence comes from Triticum aestivum, assembly GCF_018294505.1. Taxonomy (NCBI): domain Eukaryota; kingdom Viridiplantae; phylum Streptophyta; class Magnoliopsida; order Poales; family Poaceae; genus Triticum; species Triticum aestivum. Next base: position 439,081,100 of record NC_057797.1, on the reverse strand, counting down.
TCGTTTATGGAGGTGACAAAGAGCTTGTCGTAAATGGCTACGTCGATGCAAGCTTTGACACTGATCCGGATGACTCTAAGTCACAAACTAGATACATATTTATATTGAATGGTGGAGCTGTCAGTTGGTGCAGTTCTAAACAAAGCGTTGTAGCGGGATCTACATGTGAAGCGGAGTACATAGCTGCTTCGGAAGCAGCAAATGAAGGAGTCTGGATGAAGGAGTTCATATCCGGTCTAGGTGTCATACGTCGTGCATCGTGTCCAATGAAAATATTTTGTGACAATACTGGTGCAATTGCCTTGGCAAAGGAATCCAGATTTCACAAGAGAACCAAGCACATCAAGAGACACTTCAATTCCATCCGGGATCTAGTCCAGGTGGGAGACATAGAGATTTGCAAGATACAAACGGATCTGAATGTTGCAGACCCGTTGACTAAGCCTCTTCCACGAGCAAAACATGATCAGCACCAAGGCTCCATGGGTGTTAGAATCATTACTGTGTAATCTAGATTATTGACTCTAGTGTAAGTGGGAGACTGAAGGAAATATGCCCTACAGGCAATAATAAAGTTATTATTTATTTCCTTATATCATGATAAATGTTTATTATTCATGCTAGAATTGTATTAACCGGAAACATAATACATGTGTGAATACATAGACGAACAGAGTGTCACTAGTATGCCTCTACTTGACTAGCTCATTAATCAAAGATGGTTATGTTTCCTAACCATGAACAAGGAATTGTTATTTGATTAACGGGATCACATCATTAGGTGAATGATCTGATTGACATGACCCATTCCATTAGCTTAGCACCCGATCATTTAGTATGTTGCTATTGCTTTCTTCATGACTTATACATGTTTCTATGACTATGAGATTATGCAACTCCCATTTGATGGACGAACACTTTGTGTGCTACCAAACGTCACAACGTAAACGGGTGATTATAAAGGTGCTCTACAGGTGTCTCCAAAGGTACATGTTGGGTTGGAGTATTTCGAGATTAGGATTTGTCACTCTGATTGTCGGAGAGGTATCTCTGGGCCCTCTCGGTAATGCACATCACATAAGCCTTGCAAGCATTGCAACTAATGAGTTAGTTTCGAGATGATGTATTACGGAACGAGTAAAGAGACTTGCCGGTAACGAGATTGAACTAGGTATTGAGATACCGACGATCGAATCTCGGGCAAGTAACATACCGATGACAAAGGGAACAACGTATGTTGTTATGCGGTCTGACCAATAAAGATCTTCGTAGAATATGTAGGAGCCAATATGAGCATCCAGGTTTCGCTATTGGTTATTGACCGGAGACGTGTCTCGGTCATGTCTACATTGTTCTCGAACCCGTTGGGTCCGCACGCTTAAGGTTTCGATGACAGTTATATTATGAGTTTATGAGTTTTGATGTACCGAAGTTAGTTCGGAGTCCCGGATGTGATCACGGACATGATGAGGAGTCTCGAAATGGTCGAGACATAAAGATTGATATATTGGACAGCTTTATTCGGACACCGGAAGTGTTCCGGGTGATTTCGGAGAAAATCGAAGAGCCGGAGGGTTACCGGAACCCCCCCGGGAGAAGTAATGGGCCATATGGGCCTTAGTGAAGAGAGAGAGGGGCATCCAAAGGTGGGCCGCGCGCCTCCTCCCCCCTGGTCCGAATTGGACTAGGAGAGGGGGGCGGCGCCCCCCTTTCCCTCTCCCTCCCCACTTCTTTCCCCCTCCTAGTAGGAGTCCTACTCCTACTCCTACTAGGACGAGGACTCCTCCTTGGCACGCCATAGAGGGCTGGCCGGCCTCCTCCCCTTGATACTTTATATACGGGGGCAGGGGGCACCCCTTGACACACAAGTTGATCCACGTGATCATATTCTTAGCCGTGTGCGGTGCCCCCTTCCACCATAGTCCTCGATAATATTGTAGCGGTGCTTAGGCGAAGCCCTGCGACGGTAGTGCATCAAGATCGTCACCACGCCGTTGTGCTGACGGAACTCTTCCCCGACACTTTGCTGGATCAGAGTCCAGGGATCGTCATCGAGCTGAACGTGTGCTAGAACTCGGAGGTGCCGTAGTTTCGGTGCTTGATCGGTCGAGCCGTGGAGACGTACGACTACATCAACCAAACGCTTCCGTTGTCGATCTACAAGGGTACGTACATCACACTCTCCCCTCTCGTTGCTATGCATCACCATGATCTTGCGTGTGCGTAGGAATTTTTTTGAAATTACTACGTTCCCCAACACCTTGTAGCTCAACCGGAGTACGATCCGCACCAGAATGGTACGGTAATCCTGTTTTGGAGGTCATGTTACTTGACCATGACGAACCTACGAACTATGAGGAAGCGATGATGAGCCCAGATTCCATAAAATGGCTTGAGGCCATGAAATCTGAGATGGGATCCATGTATGAGAACAAATTGTGGACTTTGGTTGACATGCCCAATGATTGGCAAGCCATAGAGAATCAATGGATCATCAAGAAGAAGACTGGCGCTGACGGTAACGTTACTATCTACAAAGCTCAACTTGTTGCGAAAGGTTTTTGACAAGTTCAAGGAGTTCAGTACGATGAGACCTTCTCACCCGTAGCAATGCTTAAGTCTGTCCGAATCATGTTAGCAATTGTCGCATTTTATGATTACGAATTTGGCAAATGGATGTCAAAATTGTGTTCCTTAATGGATATCTTAAAGAAGAGTTGTATATGATGCAACCAGAAGGTTTTGTCGATCCTAAAGGTGCTAACAAAGTGTGCAAGCTCCAGCGATCCATTTATGGATTGGTGCAAGCCTCTCGGAGTTGGAATATATGCTTTGATAGTGTGATCAAAGCTTATGGTTTTATACAGACTTTTGGAGAAGCCTGTATTTACAAGAAAGTGAGTGGGAGCTCTGTAGCATTTCTAATATTATATGTGGATGACATATTGTTGATTGGAAATAATACAGAATTTCTGGATAGCATAGAAGGATACTTGAATAAGAGTTTTTCAATGAAAGACCTCGGTGAAGCTGCTTACATATTGGGCATCAAGATCTATAGAGATAGAGCAAGTCGCTTAATTGGACTTTCACATAGCACATACCTTGATAAAGTTTTGAAGAAGTTCAAAATGGATCAGTCTAAGAAAGGGTTCTTGCATGTGCTACAAGGTGTAAAGTTGAGTCAGATTCAATGCCCGACCACTGCAGAAGATACAGAGAAAATGAAAGTCATTCCCTATGCCTCAGCCATAGGTTCTATCATGTATGCAATGTTGTGTACCAGACCTAATGTGTGCCTTGCTATTAGTTTAGCAGGGAGGTACCAAAGTAATCCAGGAGTGGATCACTAGATAGCGGTCAAGAACATCCTGAAATACCTGAAAAGGACTAAGGATATGTTTCTCGTTTATGGAGGTGACAAAGAGCTTGTCGCAAATGGTTACGTCGATGCAAGCTTTGACACTGATCCGGATGACTCTAAGTCACAAACTGGATACATATTTATATTGAATGGTGGAGCTGTAAGTTGGTGCAGTTCCAAGCAAAGCGTCGTGGCAGGATCTACATGTGAAGCAGAGTACATAGCTGCTTCGGAAGCAGCAAATGAAGGAGTCAGGGTGAAGGAGTTCATATCCGATCTAGGTGTAATACCTAGTGCATCGGGTCCAATGAAAATCTTTTGTGACAATACTGGGGCAATTGCCTTAGCGAAGGAATCCAGATGTCACAAGAGAACCAAACACATCAAGAGACACTTCAATTCCATCTGTGATCAAGTCAAGGACGGAGACATAGAAATTTTCAAGATACATACGGATCTGAATGTTGCAGACCCGTTGACTATGCCTCTCTCACGAGCAAAACATGATCAGCACCAAGACTCCATGGGTGTTAGAATCATTACTATGTAATCTAGATTATTGACTCTAGTGCAAGTGGGAGACTGAAGGTAATATGCCCTAGAGGCAATAATAAAGTTGTTATTTATATTTCCTTATATCATGATAAATGTTTTTTATTCATGCTAGAATTGTATTAACCGGAAACTTAGTACATGTGTGAATACATAGACAAACACAGTGTCCCTGTTATGCCTCTACTTGACTAGCTCGTTAATCAAAGATGGTTAAGTTTCCTGACCATAGACATGTGTTGTGATTAGATGGATGGGATCACATCATTAGAGAATGATGTGATGGACACGACCCATCCCTTAGCTTAGCATTATGATCGTTTAGTTTTATTGCTATTGCTTTCTTCATGACTTATACATATTCCTCTGACTATGAGAATGTGCAACTCCCTAATACCAGAGGAACACCTTGTGTGCTGTCAAACATCACAACATAGCTGGGTCATTATAAAGATGCTCTATAGGTGTCCCCGATGGTGTTTGTTGAGTTGGCATAGATCAAGATTAGGATTTGTCACTCTAAGTATCGGAGAGATATCTCTGGGCCCTCTCGGTAATGCACATCACTATAAGCCTTGCAAGCAATGTGACTAATGAGTTAGTTGAGGGATGATGCATTAAGGAACGAGTAAAGAGACTTGCCATTAACGAGATTGAACTAGGTATGAGGATACCGACGATCGAATCTCGGGCAAGTAACATACCGATGACAAAGGGAATGACGTATGTTGTTATGTGGTTTGACCGATAAAGATCTTCGTAGAATATGGAGGAACCAATATGAGCATCCAGGTTCCACTATTGGTTATTGACTGGAGATGTGTCTTGGTCATGTCTACATAGTTCTCTAACCCATAGGGTCCGCACGCTTAACCTTCGATGACGATTTGTATTATGAGTTATGTGTTTTGGTGACCAAAGTTTGTTCGAAATCTCGGATCGCGGACATGACGAGGAGTCTCGAAATGGTCAAGAGGTAAATATTGATATATTGGAAGGTTATATACAAACACCGGAATGGTTCTGATAAGCTTCGGAGATTTTTCGGAGTACCCAGAGGCTACCGGAACCCCCTAGGAAAGTTAATGGGCCTAATGGGCCATAGTGGAGGAGAGGAGGCAGCCCGCAGGAGGTGGCGCGTGCCCCCCTTGCCCAATCCGAATTGGACAAGAGGGGGTGCAGCCCCCCTCTTACCTTCTCCTTGTCCCTCCTTTCCCCTTTCCCCCTCTCCGTTGGAAGGAAAGGGGGGCCAAATCCTACTAGGAACGGAGTCGTAGTAAGACTCCCCCCCTCTTGGTGTGCCCTCCCTTGGGTAGGCCTACTCCTCCCCCCTCCTTTATATATGTGGGCAGGGGGGCACCCCAAAGGCATAATAGTTGTTTCTTAGCCGTGTGCGTTGCTCCCCTCCACAGTTTACTCCTCCGGTCATATTGTTGTAGTGCTTAGGAGAAGCCCTGCGTGGATCACATCACCATCACCTTCACCACGCCGTCATGCTGTCAGAACTCTCCCTTGACCCTCTACTGGATCAAGAGCTCGAGGGACGTCATCGAGCTGAGCGTGTGCTGAACACAGAGGTGCCGTACGTTCGGTACTTGGATCATGAAGACGTTCAACTACATCAACCGCGTTAACATAACACTTCCGCTTTCGGTCTACGAGGGTACGTGGATACACTCTCCCCCTCTCGTTGCTATGCATCTCCTAGATAGGTCTTGCATGATTGTAGGAATTTTTTTGAAGTTGTATGCTACGTTCCCCAACATGCACAAGCCGCGAGGGTGTGAAGAGGCACTCCTATAGATCACCCTGTTGATGAGCCCGAAGATCTCCAAAGGTAGGCACAAAAGATAGGCCGCGCATGTCGCTGATACAAAAGAAGCCAGCATGGATTTCGTTCCCAAAGATGCAAGGCTCCAAAACTCCAAACAAGCTCAAGACTAGTGATGGTACTATACATCGGGGGTGGCCCATGATATGTCTCCAACGTATCTATAATTTAAGAAGTATTCATGCCATGTTTACAATAATTTTATATGGTTTTGGTATGATTTGATTAGAACAAACTCGAACTAACATTGTTTTTAGCAGAACTACCATGGTGTCATTTTCTGTGCAGAAATAAAAGTTCGCGGAATGGGCTAATATTTTACGGTGATTTTTATGGACCAAAAGAGACCCACGAAGCACCCAAGCTGGACCAGGAAGTGATTGAGGAGGCCACAAGCCTGGGGGATGCCCACCCCCCTAGGGCGCGCCTCCCGAGCTTGTGGGCCCCTCGGGCACCCTTTGGACGTGAGACTGGTACCAAAGATTCCTATAAATACCCAAACCCCCGAAAAGAACCCTAAGTGAGAAGTTCCGCCGCCGCAAGCTTCTGTAACCATGAAAGCCAATCGGGACCCTGTTCCGGCACCCTGCCGGAGGGGGAAATCATCATCGGGGGCCATCTTCATCATCCCGGCAGCCAGCATGATGAGGAGGGAGTAGTTCACCCTTGGGGCTGAGGTTTCGTACTAGTAGCTATGTGGTTGGTCTCCCTCTCTCGTGTTCTTGATTTGGCACGATCTTGATGTACCGCGAGCTTTGTTAATATATTTGGATCTTATTGTGTTCTTCCCTCTCTACCTTCTTGTGATGAATTGAGTCTTGCTCTTTGAGGTTTCATTATGTTGGATTGAATATTGGATTTTAGAACACTTGATGTATGTCTTGTATGGATACCCATGGTGAAAATGGGGTATTATATTGATTAACTTGATGTATGTTTTGGCTCTCAAATCGTGGATTCCCGAGGTGACATTGGAGTTATCTATGCATAGGGGTTGATGCACGTTTTCGTCCTATGTTCTCTGATGGAAACTTTGGTGTAGCGACCAGACCTCAAACAGTCTGATCTCTGTGCTCTGGTGTCATCCCTGGATCAGTAATGCTGACACCATACAGTACTCGGAGGATTTATAGCAGAGTAGCAATCACACACTTATTACATCGAGTGTCTCAAAAGAGAACTTATTACAATAAATATGACTTAAGGCCATCTAATAACGATAACAGCGGAAGGCTTGGAAGATAAGTGAGTCCATCAACTCCAACGGCATCACTGAGTATAGAACCATGACCTAAAACACCTTAATCGTCGTCTGAAAAGTCTGCAACATTAACGTTGCAGCCCAAAAATGGGTCAGCACATGGAATATGCTGGCAAGGTAACACATAGAGAGTAATGGAATGAAACAGCTATACTATATGCATATTTGGCTGGTGGAAAGCTCTATGGTTACAGTTTTTGCGTAAAGCCAATTTTTCCCTACTTCAAAGGAATAGAATTTATTTAACTATCATGGTAGTTGTTAAACATTGAGAATGGTTGACAGCATCCTCAATCCCAATTAAGCATCGTCACTAAACATAACCCAACAAAATTAATTTAGAGTAACATGTTGAGATTCACATGATAATCCAAGTACTAGATACTCAAGATGTCCATAACCGGGGACACGGCTAATCATGATTAGTTTGTTACACTCTGCAGAGGTTGCACACTTTTCCCCACAAGACTCGATCGCCTCCGTTTGGTTTCTCGCACTACAGGATGTTTGAGAAGACGGATGACCGAGACATAGTCTTTCAGAAGCGCTAGCACCTTACGATCGGGTAGACCATACCACCTACATCCCCTACATCTGCTAGTCTACCACTGTAAGAGTTCGCACAACTTAGTCAACTATGCTAGAGCCCATAATAGCTTGTGGCTGCACACGGAAGTTTCTAGTATGAATAGTCTTATGATCCCTTTGAGCCTGGGTGGCGGTCCAAAAGAAAACAGGCAAGTCCTGGAATACCCAGGTGCCTCAATCCACCCAGATGTGTGTTTAAGTTGCCACCTTAGATAAACCATTAATTAACAATTTCACATCTGTCAATGGATTTCACTCACCCAATCCACGTCTACTAGCATAGCATGGCATGATAAGCAAACGTAGAAGTAACTCCTAAAGGTTTTAAAAATAAACTGGTAATAGGTACTACCTCATCTACTTCCCATCCCATAATTTAATTAGATCCTAATCATGCAATGTGTGTGGATTGATCTAATGCAATAAAACTGGGTAGTAGAGAAGGTATGATCAAAGTGTTACTTGCCTTGCTGATGATCCGGGAAATCTAGCGATTCGAAGTAACAGGCGGCGCACTCCGGATATTCTATCGCAAACAAACAAACGAGCATACAATAAGTACTCATCTAATGCACAGGTAAAACTCAAATAAGAGATCTAACCAGAAGGTTCAACTTAAGAACTCCGGTTGGCAAAATAATCAAATCAAACGAAGCAACGAAAATCAAACGGCGAAAGAAAACAACTTCGTTCTAGCAATCTGGATCTAGGGAAATTTTTACAGTAGCAAAATCTTGTTTAGGTTGGTTAAATGGGTAGAGGGTTTCGAGACGAATCCCTAGGCGCTTGAATCGCCTGATTCCGATAAACGAGCGAAAAGTTAAACTAAAACGAAAATCGGATCAGGAATCGCGATCAGAAAAATCGCGGATTTAATCCGAGAAAAAGAAAAACGAAGAACAGATTAATGAACGAACGTTCGTTATCTGAAACTAAACGATGAACGCGTTCGTTAAAACGAACGAATCGGTGAATGTTCACTAATTAAGTAAACCAGAGAAATAAACCAATCTAGGGTTTCGAAAAAAACTGAGGCGGTTTCTTTTTTTTTAAACGAACGGCGAACAGCGGCGGCTATACCTCCGGCGAGGTACTCCGGTGGGCGGGGCGGGGCTCCGGCGGCGGCGGCTATGCGGGGCAGCGGGGCGGCTCGGCAGCGGCAGCGGTGGCGGCGGCGTGCGGCGCGCGGCGGCGGCGGCACCGCAGGCAGCGGGGCGGCTGCGGCTGGCGGGCGGCGGGGCGGCTCGGTATTTAAGAGAAGGGGGGTGCTGCTGCCTTGGGGGAGGGTGCAAGGCGGCGGGGCGGCGTGTCCGAGCCGGACTCGGTGGCGGTGGCGCGCTCGTCTCTTGGAAGGAGATGGCAGGTGGCGGGGAGTGGGCCGTCGGCTGGGCCTTGGCCCAGTCGGCGCGCGGCGCGTTTTAAAAAAAACATTACGCGCAGAAGAAAAAATAAAAATAAATACTAAACAGACTCCAAATTTCCCGAAATAAATTTTCCCGGGCTTCTAAAATCAAGCCCGACAAAGTGAACATTTATTAGGGGCCTAAATGCAATTTTGAAAAAACGCTTTTTTTCCTAATTCAAATAAAAACCGAAAAACTCCGAAATAAAAATCCTATTTGATTTTATTATTAAATCCTCAATATTTCTTTATTTTGGGAAAGTCATTTTATTCCCTCTCTCATATTTTTGTAATAGAAATATTTGATGATAAAATAAATAAAACCTAATGATCCTATTCTCAAATTTTGAGAGAACTCAAATATGAAAATATCGAAATCCCCAACTCTCTCCGTGGGTCATTGAGTTGCGTAGAATTTCTAGGATCAACCAAAAATGCAAATAAAATATGATATGCATTGATGATCTAATGTATAACATTCCAAATTGAAAATTTGGGATGTTACAAACCTACCCCCCTTAAGATGAATCTCGCCCTCGAGATTCGGGTTGGCTAGAAAATAGGTGAGGGTGGTCCTTGAACAAATCTTCCTCTCGATCCCAGGTGGCTTCATCCTCTGAGTGGTGGCTCCACTAGACTTTGCAAAACTTGATAACCTTGTTGCGAGTAACTCGGTTGGCAAACTCGAGGATCTTAACAGGCTTCTCCTCGTAGGTCAAATTGTTATCCAACTGAATAGTTTCCAAAGGCACTGTATCTCTCAACAGTATGTCAGCCATCTCCGTGTGACATTTCTTCAGCTGAGAAACGTGGAACACATCATGAACTCCTGATAATCCTTCGGGCAATTCCAACTTGTAGGCTACTTCCCCCATACGTTCCAATACTCGATATGGTCCTACAAATCGTGGTGCTAACTTCCCTTTGACTCCAAAACGCTTTGTTCCCCGAAGTGGGGATACTCGAAGATAAGCTCTATCTCCAACTTCGTAAACTGTCTCCTTGTGTTTAGAATCCGCATAACTCTTCTGTCTGGACTGGGCTACCTTGAGCCTATCGCTAATCAACTTCACCTTCTGTTCAGACTCCTTAATTAGATCAGGTCCAAACAACTGGCGGTCTCCAACTTCATCCCACGATAACGGTGTCCCGCACCTCCTTCCGTACAAGGCTTCGAAAGGGGCCATCTTTAAACTGGTTTGGTAACTGTTGTTGTAAGAGAACTCTGCATATGGCAAATTGTCGTCCCAACTAGATCCATAATCTAGCGCACAAGCTCTAAGCATATCCTCCAAAATCTGATTTACCCTCTCGGTCTGTCCATCTGTCTGTGGATGAAAAGTTGTGCTGAATTCTAGCCTGGTACCCAAAGTTTCATGCAACTGCTTCCAGAACTTTGAGGTAAACTGGGTTCCTCTATCTGATACGATACTCCTTGGAACTCCATGCAGACATACGATCCTGGTCATGTATATCTTTGCCAACTTAGCACTGGTGTAAGTGGTCTTTACTGGGATGAAATGAGCTACTTTCGTCAATCGATCAACTACAACCCAAATTGAGTCATAGCCTGAATGAGTCCCGGGCAATCCCGTGATAAAATCCATGCCTAGATTATCCCACTTCCATTCGGGTATCAGCAATGGTTGTAACAATCCTGCTGGCTTCTGATGCTCTGCCTTTACTCTCTGACATACATCACAAATGGCTACATACTCCGCTATATCCTTCTTCATTCCGGTCCACCAGAAAATATCCTTCAAATCCAGATACATCTTGGTATTTCCTGGATGAATTGAATATGGTGAATCGTGTGCCTCTTGTGAAATCAACTTCCCGATCTCCGGGTCATTGGGCACGTAAACACGGTCTTCAAACCATAGGGTGTCGTGCTCATCCTCACGAAATCCTTTAGCTTTTCCTTTGCTCAGTTTCTCCTTTATAGCGGCAATCTCTTTGTCAGCTTTATGAGCTTCTCTGATTCTATCCATCAAAGTTGACTGAATCTCCAATGCTGCTACATAGCCTCTCGGAACTATTTCCAAACATAGTTCACGAAGATTTTCTGCTAACTCCTTGGGTATTTCTCTCGTCATTAATGTATTGACATGGCTCTTGCGGCTTAATGCATCAGCTACTACATTAGCCTTTCCGGGGTGATAATGCAATTTCATATCATAATCCTTGATAAGCTCCAGCCATCTCCTTTGTCTGAGATTCAACTCCTTCTGGGTGAAAATGTACTTCAAACTCTTATGATCCGTGTACACCTCACAATGATTACCAATGAGAAAATGTCTCCATGTTTTCAACGCATGCACTACGGCTGCTAACTCCAAATCATGCGTAGCATAATTCAACTCATGAGGCTTAAGTTGTCTTGAGGCATATGAAACAACTCTCCCTTCCTGCATAAGCACTGCTCCAAGTCCTCGACATGAAGTGTCGCAGTACACCTCATAATCTTTGGTCTGGTCTGGCAAAATCAATACTGGTGAGGTAACCAAACATTTCTTCAACTCCTGGAAACTAGCCTCACACTCCTCTGTCCATATGAACTTGGTATCCTTCTTCAACAACTCAGTCATAGGCTTCGCAATCTTTGAGAAATTCTCAATAAATCTCCGGTAGTATCCTGCGAGTCCAAGAAAACTCCGGATCTCTCCAACTGTTGTTGGGGCTTCCCACATGGTCACGGTTTCAACTTTAGCGGGATCTACTGCTATACCTTCACCAGATATAACATGTCCGAGGAATCCTACTTCCTTTAACCAAAACTCACATTTGCTGAACTTGGCATATAGTTGATGTTCTCTGAGTTTTCCAAGTACCAAACGCAAATGCTCCTTATGTTCCTCCTCATTCTTCGAATAAACCAGGATATCATCAATGAACACTACGACGAACTTATCCAAAAACTCCATAAACACTTTGTTCATCATGTTCATAAAATAGGCAGGTGCGTTAGTCAGACCAAATGACATAACAGTATACTCATACAGCCCATACCTGGTAGTAAAGGCTGTCTTCGGAATATCCTGTTCTCGAATCTTCAACTGGTGGTATCCTGATCGCAGACCGATCTTGGAAAATACCTTAGCTCCTTGCAATCAATCAAACAGATCGTTGATCATTGGTAGTGGGTACTTGTTCTTGATCGTTACTTCATTCAATCCTCGATAATCAACAACCATCCTTAACGATCCATCCTTCTTCTCCACTAGAAGTACTGGCGATCCCCAAGGTGAAGAACTTGGGCGAATATATCCCTTATCCAGTAACTCCTTAATCTGCTTCTTAATTTCCACCAAATCCTTTGCTGGCATCCTATATGGTCTCTTTGATATTGGCCCTGTGCCTGGCAATAGCTCAATCAAAAACTCCATATCTCTATCCGGTGGCATGCCTGGCAACTCTTCTGGAAATACATCAGGGAAATCTCTTACCACTGGTACTTCCTCCTGCACAACTCCTGTTAGGCAATTTACTTGAGTCCTATTTGGCACATGCCGGGATACATACTTGATCCTTCTCCCTTCTAGGGTGGTAAGCAAAATTGACTTACTAGCACACTCAATATTCCCTTCATACTTTGATAACCAATCCATTCCTAATATCACATCCAATCCTTGAGATTCCAATACTATTAGGTCTGAGGGAAAAACATAGTTACCAATCCTTAATGGTAACCGATCACACCATAGACTAGCCACATACTCTGCTCCGGGCGAGGTTACTAACATGGGTGACCTAAGGGCTTGGGTTGATAGGTTATACTTATCCACAAATCCCCTTGAGATGTATGAATGCGATGCACGAGTATCAAAAAGAACTAGTGCAGTAAATGACTTAACCAAAAACTTACCTATTATTGCATCGGGCTGAGCTTCAACCTCCTCCACGCTAACGTGGTTCACCTGTCCCCTGTTGAAAGGGTTCGGCTTCTTCCCAGAACTTCCATTGCCATTTTGGCTTTTAGGACATTCATTGGCATAATGTCCGGTCTTCGAACACTTATAGCAAGTGACTTGGCTTAGGTCCTTCTTGGCTGGGGTTGAGGGGTTGGTGCGGTTCTGGCCGTTGCTTCCTCCATTGCCATTACCATTCTTGGTGCCATTGTGATTGTGCGAGCTACCTCCTCCATGGGTATGCTGAAAGTGTCCTCATGGTCTAGGGGTAAAACATGGCTTCTGCTGAGCTCCTGAATTATACTTTCCTTGTCCATACTTCCTCTTGCGATTCTCAATTTGCTGCTGCTTCCCTTCAATCATAAGAGCACGATCTACCAACTCCTGGTAGTTTCTGAAGGTGGCTACCATCAACTGCATGCTCAACTCATCATTCAGTCCTTCTAGAAACTTCTCCTGCTTAGCTGCATCCGTAGCGACATCATCTGGGGCATAACATGCTAACTTACTAAATTCCTCCACATACTGGCCAACTGTCCGTCCTCCTTGGCGCAAGTTACGAAACTCACGCTTCTTCATGGCCATAGCTCCTACTGAAACATGGACAGTACGGAAAGCCTGCTGAAACTGGTCCCATGTGACAGTGTCGACTGGGAAAGTAGCTGTGAAATTCTCCCACCATGATGCTGCGGGTCCTTCTAACTGATGTGAGGCAAACTTCACCTTCTCCGCATCTGTGCATCCTGCTGTGGTCAACTCCCTAGCTGTCTTGCGGAGCCAATCATCTGCTATTATCGGCTCGGTGCTACTGGAAAACACCGGTGGATTCAGCCTAAGAAAACAGGTTAAGTGGTCAACAGGTGGTGGTGGTGGTGGGTTGTTGTTGTTGTTCCCCTGATTCTGATTCTGGACTAGCAACTGCATCAATGTGTTCTGCTGCTGGATCAACTGGGTGAGCTCCGGTGGAAATGCAAATTCGGGGTCACGTCTCGGAGGCATTTGAGGGTTTAGAAAAGATGAGATGTAAGAATAGAGGGGGTCTAAAGAGAAAACACTACCCATATGCACATGAGGCAAAAGCAAACAATTCACTTCATTCAATCAAACAAGGGCATACAATCGATCTAACTATCGCAAAAGTGCTCGGGCTACTATATTTACATGGTGGACTACTACTACTGAGGAGGTGGTCTACTAGAAATATTCTTCGGTCGTTGACTCCATAATATCTGCTCCAGCTTCATCAACATAGTCATCATTGCTACTATCTGCTTCTGAGTCGGTGTCGTCGATGATGATGTAGTCTTCCGGGCTAATTTCCTTGGGTTCTTCGTCTTCATCTACTGGTGTAGGGCCTCCCGTAAATATTCCAATCTTCTTGATCAGGTCGTCATTCTTCTCCACCAATACTTCAATTTCCTCTTCATAATCTTCACGTGTAGCCTTGAGTTCTTCCTCCAGTTCCTTGATTCTAGTCTTAGCCTTCTTTAGATCTATCATGTCGGCACACATCTGGTTCTCCTGTCGTCGAATGTGCTGGTTTAATTCCTGGATAAAAGCTGCGATTGATCTATCCTTCCTGGTGCTGATCATCTCCTAGTGTTCATCTCGGCGCCCACAAATCTGGTAGATAGTATCTTTGAGATCCTTGCGGTAGACTTCTCCAATGCGTCCCATGGCTATGTGAGCTGCCATGCTCTTTCCTAGACTCCAAGTTGGTGCATCAAAAGAAAACTCCATGGGCTCAGTGACTGGCATGAACGTCCTTCCTGGAACTTGAACTTGAATCATCCAGCGCTCTTCTTCAGGTAAAGTGGCGTTGTAGGTTCCCGTGAAGCTTGGTACTCCTATATTCAGGTATCTAGTGACTTCCTTCAAGTGGCGTCCAAAGGGTGTATCTTCATCCGGTTGTGTGAACTTGTTCCTTGCATCCGCCATCCTAAAGAGTAGAAAATATGAGGAGTCGGAGAGGAAGAGAGTGAGTAGTGATCTAGGTCTCTTAGCTTAGTGGTCGTGTCCTACAGTCAGTGTGTGCTCTGATACCATCTCTGTAGCGACCAGACCTCAAACAGTCTGATCTCTGTGCTTTGGTGTCATCCCTGGATCAGTAATGCTGACACCACACAGTACTCGAAGGATTTATAGCAGAGTAGCAATCACACACTTATTACATCGAGTGTCTCAAAAGAGAACTTATTACAATAAATATGGCTTAAGGCCATCTAATAATGATAACAGCGGAAGGCTTGGAAGATAAGTGAGTCCATCAACTCCAACATCATCACTGAGTATAGAACCACGACCTAAAACTCCTTAATCGTCGTCTGAAAAGTCTGCAATATTAACGTTGCAGCCCGAAAACGGGTCAGCACATGGAATATGCTGGCAAGGTAACACATAGAGAGTAATGGAATGAAACAGCTATACTATATGCATATTTGGCTGGTGGAAAGCTCTATGGTTACAGTTTTTGCGTAAAGCCAATTTTTCCCTACTTCAAAGGAATAGAATTTATTTAACTATCATGGTAGTTGTTAAACATTGAGAATGGTTGACAGCATCCTCAATCCCAATTAAGCATCATCATTAAACATAACCCAACAAAATTAATTTATAGTAACATGTTGAGATTCACATGATAATCCAAGTACTAGATACTCAAGATGTCCATAACCGGGGACACGGCTAATCATGATTAGTTTGTTACACTCTGCAGAGGTTGCGCACTTTTCCCCACAAGACTCGATCGCCTCTGTTTGGTTTCTCGCACTACAGGGTGTTTGAGAAGACGGGTGACTGAGACATAGTCTTTCAGAAGCGCTAGCACCTTACAATCGGGTAGACCGTAGCACCTACATCCCCTACATCTGCTAGTCTACCACTGTAAGAGTTCGCACAACTTAGTTAACTATGCTAGAGCCCATAATAGTTTGTGGCTGCACACGGAAGTTTATAGTATGAATAGTCTTATGATCCCTTTGAGCCTGGGTGGCGGTCCAAAAGAAAACAGGCAAGTCCTGGAATACCCAGGTGCCTCAATCCACCCAGATGTGTGTTTAAGTTTCCACCTTAGATAAACCATTAATTAACAATCTCACATCTGTCAATGGATTTCACTCACCCAATCCACGTCTACTAGCATAGCATGGCATGATAAGCAAACGTAGAAGTAACTCCCAAAGGTTTTGAAAATAAACTGGTAATAGGTACTACCTCATCTACTTCCCATCCCACAATTTAATTAGATCCTAATCATGCAATGTGTGTGGATTGACCTAATGCAATAAAACTGGGTAGTAGAGAAGGTATGATCAAAGTGTTACTTGCCTTGCTGATGATCCGGCAAACCTAGCGATTCGAAGTAACAGGCGGCGCACTCCGGATATTCTATTGCAAACAAACAAACGAGCATACAATAAGTACTCATCTAATGCACAGGTAAAACTCAAATAAGAGATCTAACCAGAAGGTTCAACTTAAGAACTCCGGTTGGCAAAAGAATCAAATCAAACGAAGCAACGAAAATCAAACGGCGAAAGAAAACAACTTCATTCTAGCATATCTACTATCCATATTACACTTGTTACTTGCTACCTTGTTGTTTTTATATTTTTAGATTACAAAAACCTATATCTACTATCCATATTACACTTGTATCACCATCTCTTCGCCGAACTAGTGCACCTACGCAATTTTCCATTGTATTGGGTGTGTTGGGGACACAAGGGACTCTTTGTTATTTGGTTGCAGGGTTGTTTGAGAGAGACCATCTTCATCCTACGCCTCCCATGGATTGATAAACCTTAGGTCATCCACTTGAGGGAAAGTTGCTACTATTCTACAAAACTCTGCGCTTGGAGGCCCAACACGAGTCTACAAGCACTAGTAGAAAAAGGGTCAAACGTGAAGCACATTAGTGCCGGTTTGAATTTGAGCCGGCACTAATGGTACCATTAGTGTCGGTTCGAACAACTATGCATTAATGCCGGTTCGTGTTGAACCTTTAGTATCGGTTCATGCCACGAACCGGTAATAAAGGGGTGATGGCAGGCTGGTGTCAGGTTGGGGCCCCACGATCACCTTTAGTACCGGTTCGTGGCACAAACTGGTACTAAAGGGCTAACCTTTAGTACCGGTTTGTGCCACGAACCGGTACTAAAGGGGTCTGACCTATAGTACCGGTTTGTCGCCATTTCAGTTCTGAAAAAATCAAAAGAAAATGATAAAAACTTCAAAAAATAAAATCCTTGGAGAGGTAGTTATATTACTACATCTACTAGTTAGGAAAATTTGAAAACTTAAATTTGGACATTTTTTGCAAAAAGTGTATGGAAAATGTAAAACAGCTATAACTTTTGCATACGATGTCGGAAAAAACGTATAATATATCAAAAAATTCAGCATGAAAATTGGCATCCGATGGAGACTGCCTATGGCTTGTTTGCAATTTTTTAGAATCCTCAAATTCCAAAAGGAAAAAAAGATATGGTCAAATTTAAGTTTTTTTAAAAAAAATTGTTAAATCTGGTCAAACTACTTATTCAAGAAGTATTAATGTTACTACATAATTATTCAAGAATATTAGTGTTACTAAATAATTATTTCACTTTTTTGAATTTTGGTCAAATCTGGTCAAACTATGGTCAAACTATGGTCAAACTGTGGTCAAACTATGGTCAAACTGTGGTCAAACTATGGTCAAACTTATTCAAGAAATATTAGTGTTATTAAATAATTATTGTTTTTTAGAATAATAGTTTCAAACTCAAACAGTGAAATGTGTGACTTCATGCTCAAGCTAAACTCCTGAGGGTTAATAGGATTGGCATCTTACTATTGCCAGGAAAACAACAAGTGCAGACTTGGAAACGAAGGAGAATAGAACCCGAAAGTTAACCGTGCTCGGGCTGGAGTAGTGAGAGGGATGGGTGACCGATCGGGAAGTTAGATGATTTGGAATGAGTGATCCACACTTGAGCAGTTAAGAGAGGTGATTGGAGACTAAATCACCAAATAATTCAGAAAAATTAAAAATCAAAAAAAAATCCAAAATTTTCAAAAAAAACCTTTAGTACCGGTTGGTAACACCAACCGGTACTAAAGGTTCCCCATACTAGGGCACGAGCTCACGCCACGTGGTGGCACTTTAGCGCCGGTTCATGCCAAACCGGTACTAAAGGGGGGGGGCCTTTAGTGCCCACCAATTAGTGCCGGTTATGGAACCGACACTAAAGGCCCTTACGAACCGGTTTTAAAGCTCCGTTTTCTACTAGTGAAGAAGATAGGTTGCGTAGTAGGCATCAAGCTCTTTTCTGGCGTCGTTGCCGGGGAGGTGAGTGCTTGAAGGTATACCTTTAGATCTTGAAATTGAATCTTTTAGTTTCTTGTTTTATCACTAGTTTGGTTTATTAAACAAAACTACAAAAATATGGAATTGAGGTTGCCTCATATGCTTCATCTTTTTAATGTCTTTCGTGAAATGATGGAAAGGAAAATTGTGCTCAATTGTTAGAAGAAGAATTCATTAGAATGTTGAGCATGATTGCAATGTTGCTAGCATGAATTCTTTGAATATGATGATGCTAGTGATATGCAAAGAGGCTTGGGGATGCTATGTTTGATGAAGATGATATTTTTAGTCCCCCAAGTTTTGATGAGAAAATTTATTATGATGAAAGCATGCCTCCTATTTATGATGATTATATTGATGAAAGTGGTTTTGGAAGAGTGTCAACTCTAGGTAGTATTGATCCCACTATTTTGGAGGGTGCTGATTCTTATTTCAATAATTATGAAAGTGGATTTGGAGAGGTCGTGACTTTATTTAGTGATGAATCCACTATTTTGGAAGAGTTTTCAATTGATTGTGACAACAAAGTTGCTATCTATGATGATTATTGTGATGATATGCATGCTATAAACAATAATGATAACCATCGAAATTGTCATCATAATTTTAGTTCTCAATATGAGTATGTCAATCAAGTGTCACACGATAGTTATTTTGTTGAGTTTGCTCCCATTATTATTCATGAGAAAAAATTTGCTTATGTGGAGAGTAAAAAAAATTCTATGCTTGTGGATCATGAAACGAATTCTTTATGTGATAATTATATTGTTGGATTCATTCATGATACTACTGAAAATTATTATGAGAGAGGAACATATGCTCTTACATATTGCAATAATATCAAGTTTCCTCTCGATGTGTTGAAAGTTTTGAAGTCATGCTTGATTTTCCTTCCTATGCTAGTCGATTCTTGTTCCTATAAAAAAATCTCACAAAATTCCTATGCATAGGAAGTGGGTTAGACTTATAAGTGCTAGTCATATGCTTCATGATGCTCCCATTATGTTTCAATTCTTATCTTTTATGTGAGCATCATTGAAATCATCATGCCTAGCTAAAAAGGCATGAAAGAAAAGCGCTTGTTGGGAGACAACCCAATATTTCTACCTATTGTTTTTGTTTGTTCACATGATTATGCTACTTCAGTAATCATTATTCATAGATTTTGTTTCAATGAAGTGCCAAGTAAAGGCTTTGGGATAGTGTGGATGATAGTTGACTTGATTCTATGAAAAAATAGAAACTTTTGTGCCCCGTTCTGAAATTTTGTAAATTTACAGAAACGTGCTTTTGATCTGAATTTTTTACACATGATTGATATACAAATTTCCTATGTTTTCCTAATTTTTCAGAATTTTTGGAGTAACAGAAGTATGGTTATTGTCCAGATCTTTATAAATTGTTCTGCTTTTTACAAATTATGTTTTCAATGCATAGTTTGCTTGTTTTAGTGTTTCCATAGCTTATATTAAGTTATATAAATTATGGAAATGATAATGTACAATAGGCATTGTGTGAGAACAATTATGAATCTTATCTTGACAGTACCAAAGTGAATGATTTGTTTTTATCATATAATCTATCTCACGAAGTTCCGTTAAGTTTTGTGTGATTGAAGTTTTCAAGTTTTGGGTGAGACATCGATAAGAGAAAAATGAAGAGTGGCAAGAACCTAAGATTGGGGATGACCAAGGCACCCCAAGGTAATATTCAAGGAAGACCCAAGCAACTAAGCTTGGGGATGCCCCAGAAGGCATCCCCTCTTTCATCTTCAACATTATCGGTAATCTTACTTAGAGCTATATTTTTATTCGTCACATGATATGTGTTTGGCTTGGAGCGTCATTTTATTTTGTTAGGATTTACTTGCTGTTATTTAGAATAATGTTTTCCATCTTTTATTTCAATAAAAATGTCAAGTATAGTCTTTACCATGCTTATTTTGCAAGTCTATATGTTGCTGTTTGAAAACAGAAAGTTTGTCGTTATGTCTTGAATATTTGTGAATAGTCAGAACATGATAAAATCTTGAAATTTTTAGAAGGTAAGCTATAGCAAATTTTCGATAATGTGTTAATTTTTCAGAATTTTTGGAGTTATATAAGTATAAATCTTCTTGCATTCTTTACAGACTATTCTGTTTAGACGGGTTGTTGTTATGTTTGCATTGTTTGCATATGTTTGCTTGTTTAATGATTCTATTTGAGGTTCGGAGTATTAAATATGAAGAGGCATTTAGTATGCAATGTTAAATAATATTTTTAGTGATTTTCTATAGTAGAGAATGATAAGGTTTTGCAATTATCTGTACTAACTTATCTCACGAGTTTTTGCTGAGTTTTGTGTGGATGAAGTTTCTAAGAATTAGGGAAACTGTGATATGGTAGGAACTAAGGAGACACAAGCGCTCAATCTTGGGGATTCCCAAGGCATCCCTAGTTAATATTTTAAGAAGTCTCAAGCATCTAAGCTTGGGGATGCCCCGGTTGGCATCCCACTTTTCTTCTTCAACAATGATCGGTCAGTTTTGGTTGAGCCTAGGTTTTTTGCTTCTTCACATGATATTTACTATCCTTGGAATGTCAATTTATTTATTTTTCTTGTTGTTTGAATAAAATACTTAAGATCTAATTTTTTTATGAGAGAGAGTCTTCACATAGCTACTTAATTATTTGACTACTCATTTGATCTTCACTTATATCTTTTTATAGTAGTTTATCATTTACTCTCGTGCTTCAATTATATCCTATGAGTAAATGATTGAATGAATTGAATATCATAAATTTGAAATTATATATGTTTCATATGCTTATTCCATGGGTAGTAATGATTTCACATATAAGAAGTATAGATGGTAAAATTTATTGAAAGTTAGAAAACACGACATTGGTCACTTGAACAATTCAGGAAACAGTATTGAAGGAAGAGAGATTTCACATATAAATATACTATCTTGGACATCTTCTATGATTGTGAGGACCATTAATTATTTTTAAACTTGAGAAAATTCGTTGAAGTTGGACAAGGAAGGCAATGTAATGAGTTATGTTCGGGTATATTTGTATAGAAGTTATATTGTTATGGATCCTCCAATATGTGGTGCTTGCTTAGGATCTTTTGCTAGCCTTCACCTGTACTAAGCGGGAATACTAGTTGTGCATCCACTTCCTTAAACCCAAAGTTATTCCATATGAGTCCACCATACCTACCTATATGCGCTATTTACCTGCCGTTCCAAGTAAATTTGCATGTGCCAAACTCTAAATATTCAATTAATAATATATTTTGTATGCCCAAATCGCTCATGAGTGATAGGGGCGAGTAGTATCTTCCATGCTAGGTCGGTTATTCTGATGATGAGTGTTTATTTGCTTGTCATTCACGAGAAAGTGGCTGGTAATTGGGATGCCCGGTCCTTTGATCAAAGTCAAAATCAAAATATAATAATGAAACACAAATCCCCCGAATTGTTGTTGGTATGAAGGGCACCCGAGGATTCGGCTAGCCATGGCTTATGTTTGTTGGTGGAGGGGGAGTAAAAACTTTACCTTTCTATTTGGGAACCACCTATAATGTGTCTAGCATGGAAGATATTGGGAACTCTCGGTAATTACATTGATCATAAAGCATACCTCTCAAAATTATATTCATCTCTGTTTTAAAAACTTCGAGCTCTGGCACCTCTGCAAATCCCTGCTTATCTCTTCGAAGGGCCTATCTTTTACTTTTATGCAAGAGTCAGTAGTATTCCTTCTCATTTCAACCTCAATTATTCTCTAGTTGGCAAGTATCATGTGGTGGGGAAAGATCCAAGCATATATGGCCATTCAAATATATTTGATCATGAATTATTATTGTTCACAATTATCTATATGATAAATAAGTTGGGAGGCGAAACATTAAGACCCTATCTTTCTCTGTGTTGGATGGATGTTATTTGTTCTAAAAATATGCTTTCAGTGTCAGCAATCATGGAAGACTATATGATAGTTGAGTATGTGGAATTTGCTAAATCAAAGCTATTACATAGACCCTTCCTGAAAATAAGATGAATTGCAATTGTTTGATGACTGAGAACATAGTTTGTTAGTTTTCAAGAAAGTTTATTGTCTATGCTTTAACATGTGAATAGCTTGTTACTTGATCATCAGAAGTTTTATGAGACGAGCTATTGTTTATGATATATAATGATGTTAGAAAAAGTGTTTGGAACTAT
This sequence comes from Triticum aestivum, assembly GCF_018294505.1. Taxonomy (NCBI): domain Eukaryota; kingdom Viridiplantae; phylum Streptophyta; class Magnoliopsida; order Poales; family Poaceae; genus Triticum; species Triticum aestivum. The sequence goes on along the minus strand of NC_057797.1, from coordinate 439,058,628 downwards.
CATCGATCAAATTTATGCACTATGCTAGCATTCACACTTCATAAATTATTTCTTTTACCATTTACTTACTCAAGGACGAGTAGGAATTAAGCTTGGGGATGCTGATACGTCTCCAACGTATCTATAATCTATGAAGTATTCATGCCATGTTTACAACAATTTTATATGGTTTCGGTATGATTTGATTAGAACTAACCCGGACTGACGCTGCTTTCAGCAGAACTACCGTGGTGTCGTTTTTTGTGCAGAAATAGAAGTTCTTGGAATGGGCTGAAAATTTAGGTGATTTTTTATGGACCAAAAGAGACCCCCGAAGCACCGAAGCTGGACCAGGAGGTGACCGAGGAGGCCACAAGCCTAGGGGCACGCCCACCTCCTAGGGCACACCTTCCGAGCTTGTGGGCCCCGGGCACCCTCTTGACATGAGACTGACGCCAAAAATTCCTATAAATACCCAAACCCCAAGTTCCACCGCCACAAGCTTCTGTGGCCACGAAAAACCAATCGGGACCCCGTTTCGGCACCCTACCGGAGGGGGGAAATCATTACCGGAGGCAATCTTCATCATCCCAGCGGCCACCATGATGAGGAGGGAGTAGTTCACCCTCAGGGCTGAGGGTACATACTAGTAGCTATGTATTTGATCTCCCTCTCTTGTGTTCTTGATTTGGCATGATCTTGATGTACCACGAGCTTCGTTAATATATTTGGATCTTATGGTGTTCTTCCCACTCTACCTTCTTGTGATGAATTGAGTCTTGCTATTTGAGGTTTTGTTATGTTGGATTGAATACTGGATTTGAGGACACTTGATGTATGTCTTGCATATGGATACCTGTGGTGACAATGGGGTATTATATTGGTTCAGTTGATGTATGTTTTGGCACTCAACTCACGGATTCCCGAGGTGACATTGGGGTAATATATGCATAGTGGTTGATGCATGATTTCGTCCTACGTTCTCTGGTAGAAACTTTGGGGTGATTCTTTGTTGCACGTTGAGGGGTTGTTGTATGATCGAATTATGTTACCATTGTTGAGAGATTTTGCACTTATCAAAGTATGAACCCTAGGCCTTGTTTTCAGGCATTGCAATACCATTTTGTTCACTTTTGTTACTTGCTACGTTGCTGTTTTTATATTTTCAGATTACAAAAACCTATATATACTATCCATATTACACTTGTATCACCATCTCTTTGCCGAACTAGTGCACCTATACAATTTTCCATTGTATTGGGTGTGTTGGGGACACAAGAGACTCTTTGTTATTTGGTTGCAGGGCTATTTGAGAGAGACCATCTTCATCCTACGCCTCCCACGGATTGATAAACCTTAGGTCATCCACTTGAGGGAAAATTGCTACTTCCCTACAAAAATCTGTGCTTGGAGGCCCAACACGAGTCTACAAGAAGATAGATTGCATAGTAGACATCAGCCCACACACTGGGAAGCTTAATGTTGGTCTAGCCTCAAGGCCCAAGGGGCTGGTGGCAGCTCTGCTCTAGCATGCAATCCAGGGGGTTGCCCTGGAGGCGAAGCAATATATCGGCGTGTAAGTCAAGTAGCTCTTAACGAGGAGGTCGGTTAAGGACCTTGTAAACCCTAGCTCCCGTCCCCTTTATAAGGCAAGGCTAGGGGTAGCTCGAGAGATCTATTCCATTAGAGAAACTTCTTGCTAGTCATCATCGTCATCCTCTTGTAACCCCTCACACGAGGTGCTCCCATATCAATCAAAAACAAAGTAGGACACAGGGTATTACCTCAGCCATGAGGGCCCGAACCTGGGTAGACCCCACATGCGAACTCCCTTATGGTACTTTCGTCTATGCTTGCCACCCTACCGAGGGCACTTATGGTTTTCCGCACTGTCAAAGAAGTTTGGTTTTTCTTCCACCTTCTTGGCTTGCTTTAAAAAATAGAAGACTTTCATTAGCAGAAAGTAAGTAATTCATCGAAGGGGCCGACAGAGCCACTTGAAGTTACTAAGCTGCGATGACTGAGCACTATATTTAATAGACACCAAAGGCACTCTAGTGCTAGTAAAAAGAGATAGGTTAAAGAGCATTACCTTGTTGGATACCCTTGATGATTTCAATTCTTCTAACTTCTTCCCATTGAACATGAGTGATAAATGAAACTGATCTCACCATGTTCATAACCACATTATTCCACTGATGAGACAAGGCAAATTTATTCATAATTTTCTGAAGTTAGGACCATTCAACTCGGTCATATGATGTCATTTCCAACTTCAGAGCACAAAACATATGCTTCATTGGCTCGTCCTATTCATAAAATGTAGGCATTCATAAGCAGGTATGATATTTTCAATAATTAGTCGCCCATGAGCAAACACCGGTTACTCTTTTATAAAGTTATTTATGGAAGATTTTTCTTCATACGATTCGCCAAAACCTTGGAATAAACCTTGTACCACACATTACACAAGTTAGCAGATGGAATTGAGAGAGGCTAGAAGGATTGGATACCTTGGGAAATAACATCAAGATGGTGTTATTTATAATCACCACACTCTTGGTGCCCTAAATAATCTGAGGACATTGGTGACATACTCCCCGCATACATCCCAATGGTGTTGGACCTTTTTATCGGAACCCTTCTAGGATAGGAGCTTTAAGAGGAAACACCTGGAATCAAGCACTCTTGAACTCTTATTGTCTGCACAGTTAAATTAAAATGGTACTCATACATGGGACAATATCAAGAACCCTTTCCATCCCTGACATCCCTCAAAAGTAAAGAGACTACCTTAAAATTTTGTTGCCACCACATCCATCTGGGTAAGATCATCAATTATCTCCCCATCGGAGTTCAAAACGCTCTTAATTTTGCTTCTATGTCTTCTCATATTAGTCCTTTGGTGGAAGAAATGTGTGTTCTAGTCCCCTGCAACTAGCCATTCAACTTAGGATCTTTGCTTCCACGTGGTTTCTTCGTGATCATACATCTCCAGCAAATTATCATTGATCTTTATCTCCAAATGATCTTGACCAACTTGGTCGAGGAGGCTTTGGAGACATTCCAATACTGATTTAAGTTCCATAATATTTTTTCTAACACTTTCGAAAGAATTTATTTCCCACTGCCCAAGATCGCATGAGAGCTTGGAGCTTCCCTTTAACATCAAGACAATAGAGTCACACTGGGTGCCATGGCTCTTCGTTCGAAAAGGCGACCCCTAGGAGGCGCTTAGGTGCAAGTTATGGCACAATGCCTTGCCTAGGGTGTAAATAGTAGTCTAGGCAGTGCAAGCAAGGAAATGTCCATTCCAGTGAAAAATTGTACCATATTACACTGGTAGGCCTAACAGGTCATATTTTGATGGAAGTAGGTGATAATTTACTCATTTACATGTTACTAAACTTAATTCTATGCACATATAATACCCAAAATCGCCCTCAGCATTCAAAATAGCAAAACCACCTAAGCCACGATTTGGGTGCTTAAGCGTTGCCTAGGATCTAGGTAATGGCCAACTGCCTCACCTATGCCTATAGCTTTTTCCAACCTTTCCATGCACCGATTACAACCTTCCTTAGCTCGGGATGTGACCCCCACATAGCTTCATACTGAAATGGTTAAGTGGGGGTGGTGAAGATTCTGGTGTCAGCTTCATCAAGACATAATTGGATGATAGAATGGCTAGAGCATGTCATCACTCCATAGAAAATAACATGCTCCGCAACTCTAGTCTAGGGTCATCAGGGCCATGTCAAGCCGCATACGATTTTATGTATCGCTTACCACCTTGTTTTCAAAAGTGCAATTTTTTAATCTATAACCAAGGTCTTGGAAAGCATAATCATACACTGTTTCTCTAAAAGGTCATCCATTTGCACCTAACTATTTTTGTCGGCTGCTTCATACTCACCATGATTGTAAACTTCATTGGCTCGTTGAGGGCAACACAAGGAAGATTGCTAATTGAGGCGAGACCTTTGTTACCGTCCTAGTTCTTATATGTGATAGCCTGGCTTATTAGGGATGATAGACTACTCATATCAATAAGGAATTCCTTCTTTTCTGGGAGCCCATTCTGACAGAACTCCAAAGTTAAGTGCGCTCATCTTGGAGTAGTTTCAGGATGGGTGACCGACCGGGAAGTTACTCCCGGGTGCGCACGAGTGAGGACAAAGTGCGCAAAAAAGACTAGTATTGATCTGTGGGGCCAGTCTAGATCCCGCCAAGAGTAACGACCACCGGCGGGTGTGTCCGGGGCGTTAAAAGTTGGTATCAGAGTCGACCCTCGCGGTTACACGGATGGTTGCAGACAGGTGCGCGGTCATGTTGTTCATGACATTTGTGACCTGTCGTGGCACCCGGCATGGCACATGTACTGGACTGGAAGCACAGCCGTTTGTGCCAAGAGGGAACGTTCCTATGGCCCGACGAGGACGACGGTTCCTTTGAGTGGGGGTGTATGTGATAGCCTGGCTTATTAGGGATGATAGACTACTCATATCAATAAGGAATTCCTTCTTTTCCGGGAGCCCATTCTGACAGAACTCCAAAGTTAAGTGTGCTCAGCTTGGAGTAGTTTCAGGATGGGTGACCGACCGGGAAGTTACTCCCGGGTGCGCACGAGTGAGGACAAAGTGTGCAGAAAAGACTAGTATTGATCTATGGGGCCAGTCTAGATCCTGCCAGGAGTAACGACCACCGGCGGGTGTGTCCGGGGCGTTACATTATACCTCTCTAGAACTTGAGCATCACCATACACAAGAGTAAGGTGCTAAGGTTTAGATCCAACATCCTCAATCTTTGCATCTATGTGGTACTCAGAATAACACAAAACTTCTAGCTTTACTGAATTGTTTCAATACAAACCAAGAATACCGCTCCTACCGGAGCTACTAACGGCAAAACTACTATCAAACCCAGAGAAGGGGATAAAAGTTTGGCCAATGCTTTACTAATTTGTGTTTCAACAATTCCTAGCATGGATGGGGCTACCTTTCTCATGAAATCACGAAGCTCTCGAAATGTCGCTTGATGGCCCACACCATGACTGTTCCACATCAGAATATTCATTCTATCCAGCTGTACTCCTTGAGAGATCCTGCCGACCACACATTAGTGCATTTGTTTTTCCTCCAAATTCCTGCTTCTCTTATTCTCTGAGTTTGCGACTATCTTAGAGTGTTTGGATCACTCTTTAGGGAAGGGCTTAGCGGCAGAAGAGGCGTTGGAACTGCAAGAGTTTGGTTTCTGGCCCCAATAGCTTGGGTCCCGTGCCGAGCTGGACCAATAACCTTGGTTGAACATCTCTTCCTTTTTAGATCAACATCATCCATATTAGCACCAGTGTTCTCACATTTTGACCACTTCAGCACCCTAGCATTGCACCCCTTCCACGGAATGATCCACCCACATGTCTTCTAACAGGACCCTGTCCTCGGTCAACACACATGAATGAGGTGACACTGAGGTTCCTCAAGACCAAACCCTATGATGGATGGACACACCATCACCATGCTCCTTATGAACATGCCCAAGATTCCTGCAAAATGGTGCACCAATATGTAAGTCTTTCGTATTTTACACGAAATATCTAGCATTTGGTATCCCTCACCAGAGAGTCGTCATTCTTGAGTGGTTTGTTGACATTGATCTTGACGCAGACTCTAAAGAATAAGCCCCTGAAGTGATGTGATGATGGTTCTACATAGATAATTCTCCCACTTTCCCCATGAACGATTTCAGAAGGGGGGCACATCCATCTAACACATCATGGATCTGAATCCAAATTTCAATGGCACAAGCTTGATCAACGAAGGCTTAGTGAAGTCATCATAGGAAGCCAACAAAACTACATTGCTTCGGAGGGTCCAAGGGCATCCCACCATCACTATTTCCTAATCACCATGAAAAGAATATTGTAAGATGAACAAATTATCCTCCAGAGGCCAGATCTTGACGCCCTGAGCGAGGTCGCAAGCAGTTTAAGTGTTTTCGAAGGACCAAAACTGGGTGAAGGGTTTGATCATATGAACTCTTGCTAAAGCCATCCACTGAGAGGTTTATGTTGGCGGCACCACCCCCTGCATGAAGACCACATCATCTAGGTCTTCCTCCCTTAGGCCAAGTTAATTCATTATGGCCTCTACCTCGCTCACATCCTCACCAGATCCCGATGCCTGATCTGTTGGGTCACGTAGTATTTCAAAAAAGATTCCTACGATCACACAAGATCTATCTAGGAGAAGCATAGCAACGAGCGGGGAGAGTGTGTCCATGTACCCTCGTAGACCGAAAGCGGAAGCGATTATTAACGCGGTTGATGTAGTCGAATATCATCACGATCCAACCGATCCAAGCACCGAACGTACGACACCTCCGCGTTCAGCACACATTCAGCTCGATGGCGTCCCTCGAGCTCTTGATTTGGTTGAGGACGAGGGAGAGTTCCGTCAGCACGACGGTGTGGCGACGGTGATGATGATGTTACCGGCTCACCTAAGCACTACGACGATATGACCTAGGTGTGTAACTGTGGAGGGGGCATCGCACACGGCTAAGAGAAGACTTGGTGTGCCTTTGGGGTGCCCCCCTCCCACGTATATAAAGGGGGGAGGAGAGGTGGCCGGCCCAAGGAGGGGCGCACCAAGGGGGGAGTCCTACTTGGACTCCCGGTCCAAGTAGGATTCCACCCCCTCCTTTCCTTTTCGAAGAAGGGGAAAGGGGGAAAAGAGAACGAGGAGAAGAAGGAAAGGGGGGTCGCCCCCACCCCCCAAACCCTAGTACAATTCAGTTTGGGATTAGGGGGCGTGCGCCTCCACTTGGTCGCCTGCCTCCTCTCTCCTCAAGGGCCCATGAAGGCCCATTAACCCCCAGGGGGTTCCGGTAACCTCCCGGTACTCCGAAAAATGTCCGAACCTTTCTGAAACCATTCTGGTGTCCAAACATAACCTTCCAATATATCAATCTTTATGTCTCGTCCATTTCAAGACTCCTCGTCATGTCCGTGATCTCATCCAGGACTCCGAACAAACTTCGGTTCATCAAAATACATAAATCATAATACAAATCATCATCGAACGTTAAGTGTGCGGACCCTACGGGTTCGAGAACTATGTAGACATGACCGAGACACATATCCGTTCAATAACCAATAGCGGAACCTGGATGCTCATATTGGCTCCTACATATTCTACAAGATCTTTATCGGTCAAACCGCATAACAACATACGTTGTTCCCTTTGTCATTGGTATGTTACTTGCCCGAGATTCAAACGTCGGTATCTTTATACCTAGTTCAATCTCGTCACCAGTAAGTCTCTTTAATCGTTCCGTAATGCATCATCCCGTAACTAACTCATTAGTCACATTGCTGGCAAGGCTTATAGTGATGAGCATTACTGAGAGGGCCCAGAGATACCTCTCCGATACACGGAGTGACAAATCCTAATCTCGATCTATGTCAACTCAACAAACATCATTGGAGACACCTATAGAGCATCTTTATAATCACCCAGTTACATTGTGATGTTTGATAGCACACAAGGTATTCCTCCGATATTCGGGAGTTGCATAATCTCATAGTCAGAGGAACATGTATAAGTCATGAAGAAAGCAATAGCAATAAAACTAAACGATCATAATGCTAAGCTAACGGATGGGTCTTGTCCATCACATCATTCTCTAATGATGTGATCCCATTCATCAAATGACAACATATGTCTATGGTCAGGAAACTTAACCATCTTTGATTAACGAGCTAGTCTAGTAGAGGCATACTAGGGCACTCTATTTGTCTATATATTCACACATGTACTAAGTTTCCGGTTAATACAATTCTAGCATGAATAATAAACATTTATTATGATATAAGGAAATGTAAATAACAACTTTATTATTGCCTCTAGGGCATATTTCCTTCAGTCTCCCACTTGCACTAGAGTTAATAATCTAGATTACATAGTGATGATTCTAACATCCATGGAGTCTTGGTACTGATCATGTTTTGCTCGTGAGAGAGGCTCAGTCAATGGGTCTACAACATTTAGATCCGTATGTATCTTGCAAATCTCTATGTCTCCCTCCTTGACTTGATCGCGGATGGAATTGAAGCGTCTCTTGATGTGTTTGGTTCTCTTGTGAAATCTGGATTCCTTCGCTAAGGAAATTGCTCCAGTATTGTCACAAAAGATTTTCATTGGACCCGATGCACTAGGTATGACACCTAGATCGGATATGAACTCCTTCATCCAGACTCCTTCATTTGCTGGTTCCGAAGCAGCTATGTACTCCACTTCACACGTAGATCCTACCACGACGCTCTGCTTGGAACTGCACCAAGTGACAGCTCCACCATTCGATATAAATATTTATCCGGTTTGTGACTTAGAGTCATCCGGATCAGTGTCAAAGCTTGCATCGACGTAACCGTTTACGACGAGATATTTGTCACCACCATAAACTAGAAACATATCCTTAGTCCTTTCAGGTATTTCAGGATGTTCTTGACCGCTGTCTACTGATCCACTCCTGGATTACTTCGGTACCTCCCTGCTAAACTAATAGCAAGGCACACATCAGGTCTGGTACACAGCATTGCATACATGATAGAACCTATGGCTGAGGCATAGGGAATGACTTTCATTTTCTCTCTATCTTCTGTAGTGGTCGGGCATTGAGTCTGACTCAACTTCACACCTTGTAACACAAGCAAGAACCCTTTCTTTGACTAATCCATTCTGAACTTCTTCAAAAACTTTAACAAGGTATGTGCTTTGTGAAAGTCCAGTTAAGTCTATCTCTATAGATCTTGATGCCTAATATATAAGCAGCTTCACCGAGGTCTTTCATTGACCTTTTTTTCCTTTAAATATCCTTTTATGCTATTCAGAAATTCAGTATCATTTTTGATCAATAATATGCCATCCACATATAATATCAGAAATGCTACAGAGCTCCCACTCACTTTCTTGTAAATACAGGCTTCTCCAAAAGTCTGTATAAAACCATATGCTTTGATCACACTATCAAAGCGTATATTCCAACTCCGAGAGGCTTGCACCAGTCCATAAATGGATCGCTGGAGCTTGCACACTTTGTTAGCACTTTTAGGATCGACAAAACCTTTTGGTTGCATCATATACAGCTCTTCTTTAAGATATCCATTAAGGAATGCAGTTTTGACATCCATTTGGAAAATTTCATAATCATAAAATGCGGCAATTGCTAACATGATTCGGACTGATCTAAGCATCGCTACGGGTGAGAAGGTCTCATCATAGTCAACTCCTTGAACTTGTCGAAAACCGTTCACAACAAGTCGAGCTTTGTAGATAGTAACATTACTGTCAGCATCAGTCTTCTTCTTGAAGATCCATTTATTCTCTATGGCTGGCCGATCATTGGGCAAGTCAACCAAAGTCCACACTTTGTTCTCATACATGGATCCCATCTTAGATTTTATGGCCTCAAGCCATTTCGCGGAATCTGGGCTCATCATCGCTTCCTCATAGTTCGTAGGTTCGTCATGGTCAAGTAATATGACTTCCAGAACAGGATTACCATACCACTCTGGTGCGGATCTTACTCTGATTGACCTACGAGGTTCAGTAGTAACTTGATCTGAAGTTTCATGATTATCATCATTAGCTTCCTCACTGATTGGTGTCGGAATCACTGGAACAGTTTTCTGTGATGAACTACTTTCCAATTCGGGAGAAGGTACAATTACCTCATCAAGTTCTACTTTCCTCCCACTCACTTCTTTCGAGAGAAACTCCTTCTCTAGAAAGGATCCATTCTTAGCAACAAATATCTTGCCTTCGGATCTATGATAGAAGGTGTACCCAACAGTCTCCTTTGGGTGTCCTATGAAGACACATTTCTCCGATTTAGGTTCGATCTTATCAGGTTGAAGCTTTTTCACATAAGCATCGCAGCCCCAAACTTTAAGAAATGCCAACTTGGGTTTCTTGCCAAACCACAGTTCAAATGGTGTCGTCTCAACGGATTTAGATGGTGCCCTATTTAACATGAATGCAGCCGTCTCTAAAGCATAACCCCAAAACGATAGCGGTAAATCAGTAAGAGACATCATAGATCGCATCCTATCTAATAAAGTACGATTAAGACATTCGGACACACTATTACATTGTGGTGTTTCAGGTGGCGTGAGTTGTGACACTATTCCATATTGTTTCAAATGAAGACCAAATACATAATTCAAATATTCTCCTCCACGATCAGATCATAGAAACTTTATTTTCTTGTTACGATGATTTTCTACTTCACTCTGAAATTCTTTGAACTTTTCAAATGTTTCAAACTTATGTTTCATTAAGTAGATATACCCATATCTGCTCAAATCATCTGTGAATGTCAGAAAATAACGATACCCGCCGCGAGCCTCAACACTCATCGGACCACATACATCAGTATGTATTATTTCCAACAAGTTAGTTGCTCGCTCCATTGTTCCGGAGAACAGAGTCTTAGTCATCTTGCCCATGAGGCATGGTTCGCAAGCATCAAGTGATTCCAAAAGCCCATCAGCATGGAGTTTCTTCATATTCTTTACACCAATATGACCTAAACGGCGGTGCCACAAATAAGTTGCACTATTATTATTAAACTTGTATCTTTTGGCTTCAATATTATGAATATGTGTTTCACTACAATTGAGATTCAATAAAAATAGACCACTCATCAAGGGTGCTTGACCACAAAAGATATTACTCATATAAATAGAACAACCATTATTCTCTGATTTAAATGAATAATCGTCTCACATCAAACAAGATCCAGATATAATGTTCATGCTTAACGTTGGCACCAAATAACAATTATTTAGGTCTAAAACTAATCCCGAAGGTAGATGTAGAGGTAGCATGCCGATGGCGATCACGTCGACTTTGGAACCATTTCCCACGCGCATCGTCACCTCGTCCTTAGCCAATCTCGTTTAATCTGTAGCCCCTGTTTCGAGTTGCAAATATGAGCAACAGTACCAGTATCAAATCCCCAGGCGCTACTATGAGCATTAGTAAGGTACACATCAATAACATGGCACGATAGAGGTTTTCTTTGGTTTTTGTGAAAGAGGGAAGTTGGATGGAGAGGCTGGTGGAGTGGTGGTTATTTGTGCGAGGAGGGTGAATGAATGTAGTGTTTGTGTGGAGACTGTGGTTTTCTAGAGAAACCAAACGGGTGTAGTCAATCGATCGAACTGTCGCTTGGTTTTTTAGAAGAATCGTACGAGCAGAGCGAACGCGCCGGCCCAGCTTGCGAACCAGCCTAGCCTAGTAAATAGAAATAAGCGAATGCGCCGGCCCGACCCAATAGCTTCGTCTCAAGCGCTGAAAAAAGGACGGTCATGTTAGAGCTTGTAGTAGAGCTTTTGTGTTCTCGTTGTTGAAGATCTCTACAGAGCTTCGTAGAGCTTGGTAGTAAGGTACACCAATGACATGGGACCAAGCTCTGCAGAGATCTTCGACAACGAGAACACAAAGCTCTACTACACGCGCGGGGTGAGCACCTGGTACAACAGCATTGCAATCCTGAAGAATCATGTGCGCATGGTGAGGGCCTGCGCCACACATGAGGAGAGGTCAAGACTGCCAGACCTCCGCCGCTTACTCATTGAGAACTAGGTCTGCGCGGTGGAGCAGGCCAGGGATTCCCCGGATCCATTCCAGCGTTCACGTCGGTACATGTACCAGAACCGCGACCAACTCCACATGGACCACGAGCTCGATTGAGTGGTGCCAGTGCTGCCCGCCGCTCTGGTGGAGATGGAGCCGTCGTAGATGGAGCAACAAGTGGAGCAGCAATAGATGGAGCAGCAGGTGGAGCAACAGCAGATGGAGGTGGTGATTGGCACAAGCACTAGGAGGAAGAAGCAGCAGCTCCGCATCATGGGGGCAGTTCGTCGGTCACTCCGTCTGCTGAAGCTGCAACAAAAGTGAGTTTGATGCAACACCTAGGTCTTAGTTAGTTTCTGCAGCAAGATCTGAACCAATACATGGGTACAATTAGTTTGTGAACTTAATAGTTTGCTTGTGTCTAAAAAACTATGTGTGCTTTCTATCTGAATGGTGCTATGGTATCTATCTATCTAGAGAACTCATCTATCTATGACATCTATCTATTTATCTGAATGTTTGTGCTCATATTATCTGAATGTTTATGCTCATATTATCTGAATGGCATTGCTCATATTATCCATTGTAAATGTCAAACTTTGGCGCTCATATTATCTAAGTCTCAAACTTTGGTGCTTAGGTTTCAATGCAAAGAACAGGTCTAGACTTTCTTCAGTTAGCTTACTATGGAACTATAGGTGTGCTCTAAGTGTCAATGCAAAGATAAAATGTTATGAAACATAGAATTCTTCTATTTTGTAGTGTAGTTTGATTAAATAAAATCTGAACATTGTAAGTCTGAATATTGCAAGTCCTCTCCTAGTTAGGTACACTCGCAACCTTTAATCAACACAACTTTGAAACAATTTTGAACATTAAATTAAGCACACCAACTAACACTTCACATCAGCCAAAATCACTTAAAACCATGTATAATGACCCACTCCTTCTGTGGTCAACTTGTCCACTGCATCACTAAACCCAAATTTAACTCATGTACCCACTGCACAACACCCTGTAAATTTCAGTAGTGGCATTTATTATCAGTTGCATTCAATGCATAAGGATAATTCAAATGCAAACTACATCTATCAATTAGTAAAGAAACTAATCCTAGAATAATTAACCATTTGAAGGAACCTAGTTAGGTGAGTAGTCCAAACTGAAACTCTATTTCAGAACCCTAAAATTCAGTAAAAAAAGCACAGGTTTGAGTTAATTCAGAGTCCTAAAATTCAGTCAAACATGACATCAATATTTAGTTAATTCAGAGTCCTAAAATTCAGTCAAACAAGACATGAACATTTAGTCACAAACAACAACAGCAAGATAACTAGTTCCAGCAACGAAATTTGCTAGAATTCCAGCAAACCCTAGTTTCAAAATCTGAAACCTTAGAATTCCACCAACGAAATTTGCTAATAGAGAGAGGCGGGCAGCTCACCTAGGGGCTCGACCACCACGAGCGGGTGTCGGCGACATCTGGCGCCACCGGTAGTGGCGACCATGAAATACTTTGAAATGAATATGATGTGGCCGCAACAATCTTTCTCCTCGCCGCGGGTGCCCCCTGCCATGCCATCCAGCCACGGTGACCAGCTATGTCCGCCACGCCTTGTCCCCACCATTCCCTCGCCGATGGATCCGCAGCCACCACCGCGGTCATGCCCCGCGAGAGAGAGAGAGAGGAGAGGGAGAGGAAGGGAGGGGAGTGAGGAAGCGTTCGGGTTTGGTCAGGCCAGTCGCAGTCGCTTTAGACAGAGCCGTTAACGGCACGACGTCACTATTGCCGGACAGCGAGGGATCTGACAAGGGCTCAGTGTTTTTGCCATTGTAAAATTTTTGGTTCGGTGCAAAATATCATGAAACATAACGTGATGGCTTTGTGCATTTCACTCAAGTGATGGTTTTGTGCATTTAACTCCTCGACAAGGCCTTGTCATCTGGCGTATGCAGGTTCTACAAAAGATTTCATACGCTCAGTTCCGTATTTATTTTGTGAAATACTCCCTCCTTTGACAAATAAGATGTTCTGGATATAGACTATATATGAACTAAAATGAGTTGAGTGAACAAATAAACGGTTAAAAAAGTTAGAACACCTTATATCTTATATTTGTGAACGGAAAGAGTATTGATTTTGCTTTGCTTCAAGCACCTTACAAGCAACTGAACTCCTTAAATGAGGAAGCTCATCGTAGTTACATAGATCACCTGGGTGCCTGCAACGGAACTAGGTTCGCATTTTTGGAACGCATCAATTAATCCACCACAGCCTCACAGCAGAAGATTCAAAGCTAGTACAGTGTATATAGAATCAAGTAAAAAGAAGAGAGGCAGATGCACTATATGTAGCTTGAAATTAACTATGAGCCCTTACAGATTATTTCGTTCGCCTACACACACAGCGATACTACTACGTACGTACGTGTTTTGAGTTTTGACCCGTCATCGAGTAGCCAAGCCAGAGCAGCCAGGGATCCTCTCGGCTCAGCGCGGGAAGGCAGCGATCTCGACGCCCTTGTTGCCGAGCGAGGGCATGGGTGCGTCGTAGGCGCTGAAGAGGCGGTAGGACGAGATGAGGGAGAGGAGGATGTAGCAGACGACGGAGCCGAAGGTGATGGCCACCGACGTTCGGGCCTGCCTGCAGAAGCCGCCGAACACGCCGCACGCCTCGCTCCACGTCACCTCCTTGTCGCCGTTGTACGCCAGGTAGAGCAGCTCTGCCGACGCCGCGCCGGCCGCCAGGATCAGGTACGTGAACACCTGCATCCATCCACGCATCTTGCGGGTTAATTAGCATGAATAAATGGCCACCTGTTTCCCGTCACTGTGCAAGTTCTACAGTACAGGGAAGCTAGGATCTGGTGGTCGAAGTCGTTTGAGGGTGGACAAATCAATACCAACACTGACAGGTAAATTATGTCCGGGGCTAGCGTTTCTGTTTCTACCATGGCCTAATTTCTCTGCTGTATAAACACTCACTCCAACTATCTTATACGGAGTAGGATCTTTATATGAAAATTAGTAGATGACTCCTCTGTTCTAAAGCGGTTATTAGCCGGAACAAATCAAAAGTCTTACAAAATAATTCTAGTCATAAAACCTACTGATATACTATATCCTCTGCTCTACAAACTGTATACTCATGGATTTTGTACACGCATGGAGTAGTAACAAAATCGGAAAATTGACTGAATTTTAGCTGTGCTACATAAAAAGGCTCATAATTATCATAGCTAAGCTGCAAAATATTGTTCTAATTAATAGTACTCGTGAAGGCAGAGGAGAGGAACCAGTGAATAACCTGGTCTAGGAGGAAGACAATCCAGGAGCGGGACAGCGTCGCCGGCCGCGGCACGGCAGTGTAGAACGCGGATACCAGGGAGTAGGCCGCGCACAGCCCGTTGGCATAAACCAGGTACCTTCGATTTTGTGCCAAAAAACCACAGGGAGATGAATTGGTGAGGGAGCACGGCAAAGAGGGGAAATTACGGGGCTAATGAACTCCAGGGACGGAGGAGTCAAGATGCGAGGGAGCAACGTACTTGAATCCGCCGAGGTCGGAGTAGGAGACGGTGCCGTACTCGTTGGTCTGCGTGTCACGGAGCATAACGGCCATGGCGGCGACGCAGAGCCCCAGAGGCGCGGCGCGCAGCAGCGTCTCCAACGGACGGACCCGCGCCTCCGCGGCTGACAGGTCCCCTGCGATCAGCCCGTCCTCCCCTCCGCCGGTCGCCGGCGCCGAAATCACCTTCTCGTCCGCCATCTTCGACATCTCGACCAGCAGTCAGGGGCCAAAAACCAGCGTCGACGAAGAAAATAGCTCAACTTCCTCTCACTCCCGGTCCCGGTCCCTCTCCTCTGCTTGCTTGCTTGAAGGAAAGGGGATCGGGACGAGGGGAGGCGCGCATTTAAGGCGTGGAGCTGGGGAGGTTAGTTGGAGCGCAGCGGGGTGGCTTGAATGCGCGCAGTTAATGGCGCGGTGGCAGAGACGAGTCGAGTCGAGTCGACTGATCGGCAGCTGCGTGTTGCGTCGCGTTTCCGAATTCGCGCTACTCCCTCTACGCTCGCGGCGGCCGCGTGTGCCACATGCGTCGCGCGACCGGCACTCTTATCCAATGGTACTCCCACACGCATGGGCTGTTCAAAACATGTGATTTTTGTATTACTCCAAACATGTGATACTGTACAATTCAAATTTGAAGAAAAGTTTAAGAAGCAAAAATATAGACAAATCTAATATTGACATGAATATGTATATTAAGACAAATCCTTGGGACGTGGAGTATTTGCTCGCGAGCTCAAAATACTTCTTGATGAACAGTAAAATTAAAAAAATAGTAAACAAATTTTGAATTTTTTATGCTAAACTTTGACAAATGTTTTGCATGCTTTTGCAAAATTTCAGCACGAATTGCCATTCGTGGCAAAGAACAAAACCGATGTTCCAGAAATGCTTAGTTTCAAAAACATTTTAGAGTGCTGATTTTTTTGCTACCCTTCCACGAATGTCATTTCATGCTGAAATTTGACAAGCATACAAAACATTTGTCAAAGATTACCAAAAAAATCATTTTTTTGATTTTTTTACTATTTTATTTTATTTTACTTTTCATCGGGGAGCATTTGAATTAAGTATTTCTCGTGATCATAATAGGACTTCCGAAAATCCATGGCCCAATTTGATTTAAGTATTGAATTCCCCTTTTGTTTCTCGAGTTGTACATAAAATGGGTTAAACTTGAATTTAAAGTCTTGCAAGATACTTCTCCGTCCCACGATATAAGACGTTTTTGCAAGCTTAGGGAGTACAAGATACAAAACTGAATTGGAAGTGTAATTCGTTTTCGAAACTGATGTGCACATGAAATAGTGTGCACGACCATGGCACGATAGCCCTGTGGCAACCCGTTTGAGTACAATGAATTGCCATTGTATTCAGATGGGCGGTCGCACATGCTAGCCTAGAAAATCAATCTGGCGCGTGTTTTTACAATTCACGGGTAACAGTGTACAAACTATCAGATAAAAGAGTGCTTTATTGATCTACACAACTTTACAACATCGACTTATAAGGCTCCACGTCTCAACAATGCATGCGTTGAGGTCGGAACGGTCAAATTAGTCGTAGTGACTATTTCATATATAAGTGCAGCGGAAACTCTATCTATGGTAGCATGGTCCTAGCACGGCTTCACTCCACCGAGATCTGACTGGGTTACTCTTCTAGTGTTGCGTCAACTCCCTCTCCTTACTTGTGGGGAACATCTTCATACCTGGCCACGTTAAAAGCCATGAGTACATTGAATGAACTCGCAAGCCAAAACCTCATAAAATCACCCAAGAAACACTCCAATTATTCAAGCATGAAATTGCTCCAATACTATCAATCATCCACAACAACTTGACACGAACTACTATCAAGTTTAACTGTTGAAGTAAAAGCAGTACTACGACTATACAACTTAACTAGTAAATAATTGTCTCAACTATGATAAGCTTAAATTCAATCCCCAAACATGATCACTACTAGACTAAAGTTTGTCCACCGATTTGATCATTCTATGCTCTGATTACCATCTTAAGGTGATCACTACTAGGCTAAAGTCGTTTCCAAAAGGGTGATCACTTAGTCTAAAGTTATTCCTCCAATACTTCCAGTTTTATTACTACTAGGATTTACTTTGTTATCTTACCAAGCATCTTCAACTTTGAACTTACTAGCTCAAAACTATACTCCCAAACTATGACCACTTCTAAGCTAAAGCCTTTCCACCAAATGTGATCCATACTATGGCTAAGTAAAGATCTAAAAGCATAATAATGCAACAACAATAAGAAAAACAACGTAAACAACAATCATTCATGGTGGCGGCGGAGGAAGGCAACGCTATTGCTGCAAGAGCAGTCGGTTGACCAGGCGGTATGAGGCGACAATGGTTTTGAAGGAGCCCGACAACGTACGTGCACGACATGGAGCAGATGTCGGCCAGCGGATGTACAAAAACGATGGTGATGGTGGGCAGTGGCCATGGTGGCCCAGGGGGCTGAGGCATGCAGGGGCAAGGTCGGGTTGCGTTGGGGAAGAAAGGGGAAGGGAGTGGCGGCAGACGGTGGCAAAGGTCAGCTGGCGGTGGCGGGGACTCGTTGGCCGGATAAAGGCGCTAGCGCATGATCGGAAGAGAAGGGAGGAGGTGCACTAGCTTAGGGTAGGTCTAATCGGGCCAGCTAGGTTGTTATATAAGGGTTAGGCTGGCCGCTGGGACGTGATAACTGATGGGCGTTGCCGGATATGTTGTGCTCAGCACTTGCAAGTTATCCATCTCTCATGGGCTAGCCTAACTGAATTAAATGGGTTTTAACTAAAAGTGATTAGTCAACTTGTGATAAAATCATGAAATTTTTGTGTAGCTCCCAAATTCTATATACCTAAGAGAGTAAGCCCCACTAATTTATTTATCTCGACATGCAAGCATGCTACATGACCATAAAATTGTGAATGAGGTAAAGTGCAAGCATGCAACATCACCATAAAATTACGAATGGGGTAAAGTCCACCTCAATATGCAACCATGCATGAAAAAAGACCCATCCACCACATGCAACCATGCATGAAAAAAGACCCATCCACCACATGCAACCATGCATGGTAAATATTTTTCATTCAATTATTCTACTTTATATTTAATACATATTTTACAACTATATATAATTAAAATATAATAAGTCCTATTTTTTAAAGTCATATGTTATTAATCTAAATATTTATTTCACATAATCAAATCTCATTAAAATATATTGCAAGTCCCGCAGCAACGTGCGGATAAGGCCCACCACTATATGCAGTCGTGCATGAAAAAAGATCCACCACAATATTCAACCATGCAAGGGAAAATGTTTTCCATTCAGTTATTCTACTTATATTCAATAAATATAGTTACAACTATACATAATCAAATTCAATAAGTCATATGGATTTTATGTTTTGGATGCCAACCCAAATTTACATCAACCAATTCCAGCTACAACGCGCCGGGTATCTATAGAAGTCTATGGCAAAGTTTCAAGTGAAGACTAGAGGTAGAACATCAAAAAGGAAATAACCTAGTAAATTACTAATGAATAGTAAAATGGTAAAATATCTTAGGTTTTAGGGTTTAAATCAAATCAAATTTGACTTCTTTTAAACCGTAAAATTGTGTGTGTGTGTTGGGGGGGGGGGGGGGGGTCCACATATTAGTAAGTGGCTCTACGTAGATTATCTAGGGTTTAAAAATGTACGTTCCACATTTGGCATTAATTTTAGCATTTTCCTTTTGAAATATTTTGAGGGTTAATTAAATATTCATTTCCAAATAAAATGAAATGATGGCTCATGAAATTCTTATGCGATGATCATGATGCACAATTAATTTCTAAGGAAAGTGCTAATCTTGGGCTATTACAATGTACTGTATCGCGTGGACATGGTCCTAATTGTGTGGCTAGGCCCTTATCATTACTATGCCCATGCGCGGCTTTGTGATGATGGGTCGACATGTGGTGATAGTACATGGCGATGTCACTAGGTTGTGCTCTTTGAGTGCAGGAGATTGAGGTTCAGGGTTAAAACTCTAAATACGACCTTCATTAGTCAGACGTGACAATAGTGTGCGTGATGTTTCTCTGTTGAAGAAATTGCATAAAGTTTATCCAGACTGATTTCGGAGCTGAAAACCCACGATCTGGCCTTAGTCGTCGGGTCGAGGCACAACAACATTTGTATGTCGTTCGTCGTTGTTGGAGCATCTATTATATTACCCATGGTTGCCATCGTTGATGCATGTTAGTGTTGTTTGTTGAATTGTATGTTGGCCTTTTTTGATGTACTTTGGTTGGGTGCATCCGCAAAGCTACTCGATGATGGCGTAATATATTCCTTCTATTAGAAAAACGACGGGGCGTTCACTCGGTGCCGCTGGTTCAACTGGTTTCAGCATCAGTTGTAGGAGTACAACTGGGAAGGAGAAAAATAGACGCTGCATCAAACTGGAGCGGCAATCCACTGCGACGCCAAACAGCGGAAATTTCACGGCACAACGAAGTGGTACGACGCACCCTGTGCATACCGTGGGACTCCTCTCTTCTTCGTCAACAAAATACTATTCCCTCTGTAAAAATGATCTTATTATATTTTAAGACGAAGAAAATATTATATATAGGTGTGGTTAGACCTCAGTCGATTGGGACTTAACAAATGACACAACATATTAATAAAATAATAAAAAAAAATATGAATCTTATGAATCTTGTTCGCAAAAAAAATATATGAATCTTCACGTATGATCTTACAAATATACTATACTAGTATCTACCGCTTAAGTCACAGTCTACTGAAATTTAGCAATGCCGATTGTTTATAGCATGTGCTAGCGGCACGTCTCCGTCCGTATCCAGGCCCTCGGCCGCACGCTTAGTACCAGTAACACTTGTTTAATGGTTGTATAGTGCTACTCCCTAGATCGGACCATCGAGAAAGTGATGCCCATAAATGGAATTTATTCTCTGCGACAGTTCTCGAGCCTAACAATAGCGGCTGATTTATGAGGCAGCTGCACCACGTTCGTGTACCGGGAGAGAGGGCTGCATATCAGTGCATGGAAAGCAAGCAGCAACGAAGACTAAGAGACTAAGGCCTTGTTTGATTTCAAATAAGTCATCAACTTATATGTTGAAAAGTGAAAAAAATGATTTATTTTGTTAAACGGACCCAATTTATAAATCATCCCAACTTATAAGTCATAAGTTGTTCCACCCTAACTTAAAACTTATAAGTTACCCTTTTTTGCGTGGGTTCCATCATCTTTACATTAAAAACAAGGTGAAAATGTGTGATCAGATGACAACCAAACAAACGTGACTTATAAATCATTGGTTTTAAGTCACCTGACTTATAAGTCAGATGACTTATTGAAACCAAACAAGTCCTAAAGTTAAGGATGGACAGTACTAACCAACCAAAATCCGACACAAGAGAGTGAGTGTAGCGACCTACTATGATTTTCGAGAAACTGATGGAAGAGTGAGTATGGCGACCTACCATGATCTTCGGGAAACTGATGGAAGTTTGAGTGAAACGACCTACGGAAACCGATGGAAGTGTGAGTGTGACGACCAACTGTGATCTTACCGAAAAAGGCTTTCGCCCCGCTTTATAGATAAAGCCAAACATCCAACAAGGTTCGCCAACACACACACAGAGACAGAGGTCTAACATAGCAAGTAGTCAAATAGGGTTAATGCTGAGGGCACAACTCAACAAGCCCTGAAAAGGAAAAAAGGCACACACACGAAAGGTGCGGCACAACATCTAGTCTGGCTCCGGGGGTGGCGGGGGGAGCGGGGGCGCCAAGCTGAAGGCCATCAAGCGAAGGTCGACGATGATGTTGTTGATGACGTCCCGATCCTGGGGGCGGCTAAGCGGCCGCCAGAGCTGCAAGTATCCACACATTTTAAAGATGGCGTCAGTAGCACGTCGAAGAGGGACCTTCTGAATGACAAGCTTATTGCGAACGGTCCAGAGTGTCTAGGCAAGGACCCCAACGCAGAGCCATCTGATATGGTGGTAGCGAGGGGGGAGGAATGGATTTCCGCAAGCAGGTCAGGGAAGTTGGTGTTACACCACTGGCCCCCAACCGTCTCGCGGAAGCAGGACCAAAGGAATTGAGCCATAGAGCACGAGAAGAAGATGTGGTTAGCATCCTCCACCGTGTCGCACAAGGGGCACATCCCGTTCCCAGGTCCATTACGCTTACGGACCTCCACGTCAGTTGGAGGCGGCCGCGAATCCATTGCCACATGAAGATCCTGATCTTCAGGGGCAGGCGGATATCCCAAATCAAACTAAAGGGCTCGGGGGCCGTCGAGGGGGCGATGGCCGCGTAGAGGGATTTGGTGGAGAAGCAGTCGGAGGGCTCAAGCCACCAAGATGTGACATCCGGGGAGCCAACGCCGTCCATAGGGAGAAGGGCAATGTCCTGCATTAGGGCGTCCCAAGCGGCTACTTCAGGGGGGCCGAAGGGTCGACGGAAGGCGAGGCACCCTAAGTCAATAAGGGCCGTCTCGACAGAGATATGAGGGTCAACTGCAATTGTGAAGAGCGCAGGAAATCGCGCGGCCAAGGGAGAGTCGACAATCCACCGATCGAACCAGAACAGGATCGATGACCCGGTACCAACCGCTATGGATGTGCCAATACGAAGCACCGGAAGCAGCTGGACGACGGCCTGCCAGAACTGGGAGCCGCCCGAGCGTTGACAGAAAGCAAGGGGCTGTCCTCGAAGATACTTGTTCTGGATGATGGTGAGCCAGAGACCTCCATCGCCATTGGAAATGCGCCAGAGCCAACGAGTCAGGAGGGCTATGTTCATGCGGCGGGAGGACAGGATCCCAAGACCTCCATGGTCCTTGGGTTTGCAGATATCGGGCCAGCTAACCATATGGTACTTCTGCTTATCCCCCTTCCCAGCCCAAAGAATCTGGATTAGTACTTGGCGATCTCCTGATGGAGGGTCTCATGGAGGCTATAGAAGCTTATGAGGAACCACAGAAGGCTAGCAAGCGAAGAGTTGATAAGGATCACATGAGCAGCCTTCGACAGCCAACGCCCTTTCCAGGGTTCAACCGATGTTGCATAGGGGTCACCGTGGGGCGGAGGTCCGCCACAGTGAGGCGTGAGTCACTAATGGGGATCCCCAAGTATGTCGTGGGGAAATAACCCAACCAACAATTAAGTCGGTCCGCTATGGACTGTGCTTCCTCAGGGGGGAACCCGAGAACCATCACTTCGCTCTTATCAAAGTTGATGGTTAGGCCCAACATTTGTTGGAAGCACAGGAGGAGGAACTTTAGGTTAGCAATGTCTTGGGCGGTGCCCTCCACCATAATTATGGTATCGTCCGTGTATTGGAGGAGGGAGACCCCTCCCCCTCCGACTAGGTGAGGGACGACGCCGCGAATATGGCCAGCATCCTTGGCCTTATCAAG
This sequence comes from Triticum aestivum, assembly GCF_018294505.1. Taxonomy (NCBI): domain Eukaryota; kingdom Viridiplantae; phylum Streptophyta; class Magnoliopsida; order Poales; family Poaceae; genus Triticum; species Triticum aestivum. The sequence goes on along the minus strand of NC_057797.1, from coordinate 439,035,979 downwards.
GATGGATGCCAAGGCATCAACCACCATGTTCAACAGAAACGGCGAGAAAGGGTCGCCCTAACGAACCCCACAGAGGGTGGGGAAGTAGGGCCCGATGTCCCCGTTGATGTTCACAGCGATCCGTCCACATGAGACAAGTTGCATGACCCTAGTCACCCACCGGTCATAGAAGCCCTTGCGAAGCAACACTTCCCGCAAGAAGGGCCAGTGGACCGTGTCATAGGCCTTGTGAAAGTCAAGCTTCAGAAACACCGCCCGATGGTGTTTTAGTCGTACCTCATGGAGGACTTCGTGGAAGAGCAGAACCCCATCCAGAATAAATCGACCTTGTATGAAGGCGGATTGATTCGGGTGGGTAATCGCGTCCGCGAGCAGGGTCACCCTATTGGCGTACCCTTTGGCCAGGATCCGGAATATCACATTGATCATGGTGATTGGCCGAAATTGGCGGATGTCGGAGGCGCCCGGGACCTTGGGGATGAGGGTCATGATGCCATAGTTGAGGCACCCAAGATCCATAGAGCCCAAGAAGAATTCCTCGAACAGGGCCATGACCTCCGGCTTGATGGTCGGCCAGAACGTCTTAAAGAACGTTACTGGCAGGCCATCCGGACCCGGGGCCAAGGAGGGGTTCATTCCTTTAATAGCCGTGAGAACCTCGTCCTGGATGAAGGGGGCCACTAAAGCAGCATTGGCCGCATCAGAGACCAAATGAGCACCCGACCAAATGTCAGGGGCGAGACTAGCCCCACCCCGAGGGGTGGGGGTAAATAGGTCCTTGTAAAAGCCATCTACATGGGTACGAATGGCCGAGGGGCGAACAAGAGGTGTATCTCCATCCCAAAGGCAGTGGATGGAGTTTCTGTTGGGGAACGTAGTAATTTCAAAAAAATTCCTACGCACACGCAAGATCATGGTGATGCATAGCAACGAGAGGGGAGAGTGTGATCTACGTACCCTTGTAGATCGACAACGGAAGCGTTTGGTTGATGTAGTCGTACGTCTCCATGGCCCGACCGATCAAGCACCGAAACTACGGCACCTCCGAGTTCTAGCACACGTTCAGCTCGATGACGATCCCCGGACTCCGATCTAGCAAAGTGTCGGGGAAGAGTTCCGTCAGCACGACGGCGTGGTGACGATCTTGATGCACTACCGTCGCAGGGCTTCGCCTAAGCACCGCTACAATATTATCGAGGACTATGGTGGAAGGGGGCACCACACACGGCTAAGAATATGATCACGTGGATCAACTTGTGTGTCAAGGGGTGCCCCCTTGCCCCAGTATATAAAGGATCAAGGGGAGGAGGCCGGTCGGCCCTCTATGGCGCGCCAAGGAGGAGTCCTCCTCCTAGTAGGAGTAGGACTCCTACTAGGAGGGGGAAAGAAGTGGGGAGGGAGAGGGAAAGGGGGGCGTCGCCCCCCTCTCCTAGTCCAATACGGACCAGGGGGGAGGAGGCGCGTGACCCACCTTTGGCTGCCCCTCTCTCTCTCCACTAAGGCCCATATGGCCCATTACTTCTCCCGGGGGGGTTCCGGTAACCCTCCGGCTCTCCTGTTTTCTCCGAAATCACCCGGAACACTTTCAGTGTCCGAATAAAGCCGTCCAATATATCAATCTTTATGTCTCGACCATTTCGAGACTCCTCGTCATGTCCGTGATCACATCCGGGACTCCGAACTAACTTCGGTACATCAAAACTCATAAACTCATAATATAACTGTCATCGAAACCTTAAGTGTGCGGACCGTACGGGTTCGAGAACAATGTAGACATGACCGAGACACGTCTCCGGTCAATAACTAATAGCGGAACCTGGATGCTCATATTAGCTCCTACATATTCTATGAAGATCTTTATTGGCCAGACCGCATAACAACATACGTTGTTCCCTTTGTCATCGGTATGTTACTTGCCCGAGATTCGATCGTCGGTATCTCAATACCTAGTTCAATCTCGTTACCGACAAGTCTCTTTACTCGTTCCGTAATACATCATCTCACAACTAACTCATTAGTTGCAATGCTTGCAAGGCTTATGTGATGTGCATTACCGAGAGGGCCCAGAGATACCTCTCCGACAACGGAGTGACAAATCCTAGTCTCGAAATACGCCAACCCAACATCTACCTTTGGAGACACCTGTAGAGAACCTTTATAATCACCTATTTAAGTTGTGACGTTTGGTAGCACACAAAGTGTTCCTCCTGCAAATGGGAGTTGCATAATCTCATAGTCATAGGAACATGTATAAGTCATGAAGAAAGCAATAGCAACATACTAAACGATCGGGTGCTAAGCTAATGGAATGGGTCATGTCAATCAGATCATTCACCTAATGATGTGATCCCGTTAATCAAATAACAACTCCTTGTTCATGTTTAGGAAACATAACCATCTTTGATTAACGAGCTAGTCAAGTAGAGGCATACTAGTGACATTCTGTTTGTCTATGTATTCACACATGTATTATGTTTCCGGTTAATACAATTCTAGCATGAATAATAAACATTTATCATGATATAAGGAAATAAATAATAACTTTATTATTGCCTCTAGGGCATATTTCCTTTAGTCTCCCACTTGCACTAGAGTCAATAATCTAGATTACACAGTAATGATTCTAACACCCATGGAGCCTTGGTGCTGATCATGTTTTGCTCGTGGAAGAGGCTTAGTCAACGGGTCTGCAACATTCAGATCCGTATGTATCTTGCAAATCTCAATGTCTCCCACCTGGACTAGATCCCGGATGGAATTGAAGCGTCTCTTGATGTGCTTGGTTCTCTTGTGAAATCTGGATTCCTTTGCCAAGGCAATTGCACCAGTATTGTCACAAAAGATTTTCATTGGACCTGATGCACTAGGTATGACACCTAGATCGGATATGAACTCCTTCATCCAGACTCCTTCATTTGCTGCTTCCAAAGCAGCTATGTACTCCGCTTCACATGTAGATCCCGCTACAACGCTTTGTTTAGAACTGCACCAACTGACAGCTCCACCGTTTAATGTAAACACATATCCGGTTTGCGATTTAGAATCGTCCGGATCAGTGTCAAAGCTTGCATCAACGTAACCTTTTACGATGAGCTCTTTGTCACCTCCATATATGAGAAACATATCCTTAGTCCTTTTCAGGTATTTCAGGATGTTCTTGACCGCTGTCCAGTGATCCACTCCTGGATCACTTTGGTACCTCCCCGCTAGACTTATAGCAAGGCACACATCAGGTCTGGTACACAGCATTGCATACATGATAGAGCCTATGGCTGAAGCATAGGGAACATCTTTCATTTTCTCTCTATCTTCTGCAGTGGTCGGGCATTGAGTCTTGCTCAACTTCACACCTTGTAACATAGGCAAGAACCCTTTCTTTGCTTGATCCATTTTGAACTTCTTCAAAACTTTGTCAAGGTATGTGCTTTGTGAAAGTCCAATTAAGCGTCTTGATCTATCTCTATAGATCTTAATGCCTAATATGTAAGCAGCTTCACCGAGGTCTTTCATTGAAAAACTCTTATTCAAGTATCGCTTTATGCTATCCAGAAATTCTATATCATTTCCAATTAGTAATATGTCATCCACATATAATATCAGAAATGCTACAGAGCTCCCACTCACTTTCTTGTAAATACAGGCTTCTCCAAAAGTCTGTATAAAACCAAATGCTTTGATCACACTATCAAAGCGTTTATTCCAACTCCGAGAGGCTTGCACCAGTCCATAAATGGATCGCTGGAGCTTGCACACTTTGTTAGCTCCCTTTGGGTCAACAAAACCTTCTATTTGCATCATATACAACTCTTCTTCCAGAAATCCATTCAGGAATGCAATTTTGACATCCATATGCCAAATTTCATAATCATAAAATGCGGCAATTGCTAACATGATTCGGACAGACTTAAGCATCGCTACGGGTGAGAAGGTCTCATCGTAGTCAATTCCTTGAACTTGCCGAAAACCTTTTGTGACAAGTCGAGCTTTGTAGACAGTAATATTACCGTCAGCGTCAGTCTTCTTCTTGAAGATCCATTTATTCTCAATTGCTTGCCGATCATCGGGCAAGTCAACCAAAGTCCATACTTTGTTCTCATACATGGATCCCATCTCAGATTTCATGGCTTCAAGCCATTTTGCGGAATCTGGGCTCACCATCACTTCTTCATAGTTCGTAGGTTCATCATGATCTAGTAGCATGACTTCCAGAACATGATTACTGTACCACTCTGGCGCGGATCTCACTCTGGTTGATCTACGAGGTTCAGTAGTATCTTGTTCTGAAGTTTCATGATCATCATCATTAGCTTCCTCACTGACTGGTGTAGGTGTCACTGAAACAGTTTTCTGTGATGCACTACTTTCCAATAAGGGAGCAGGTACAGTTACCTCGTCAAGTTCTACTTTCCTCCCACTCACTTCTTTCGAGAGAAACTCCTTCTCCAGAAAGTTTCCAAACTTAGCAACAAAAGTCTTGCCTTCGTATCTGTGATAGAAGGTGTATCCAATAGTCTCCTTTGGATATCCTATGAAGACACACTTCTCCGATTTGGATTCGAGCTTATCAGGTTGAAGCTTTTTCACATAAGCATCGCAGCCCCAAACTTTCAGAAATGGCAACTTTGGTTTCTTGCCAAACCATAGTTCATAAGGCGTCGTCTCAACGGATTTTGATGGTGCCCTATTTAACGTGAATGCGGCCGTCTCCAAAGCATAACCCCAAAACGATGGCGGTAAATCAGTAAGAGACATCATAGATCGCACCATATCTAGTAAAGTACGATTACGACGTTCGGACACACCATTGCGCTGTGGTGTTCCAGGTGGCGTGAGTTGCGAAACTATTCCGCATTGTTTCAAATGTACACCAAACTCGTAAATCAAATATTCTCCTCCACGATCATATCGTAGAAACTTTATTTTCTTGTTACGATGATTTTCAACTTCACTCTGAAATTCTTTGAACTTTTCAAACGTTTCAGACTTATGTTTCATTAAGTAGATATACCCATATCTGCTTAAGTCATCTGTGAAGGTGAGAAAATAACGATATCCGCCACGAGCCTCAATATTCATCGGACCACATACATCTGTATGTATGATTTCCAACAAATCTGTTGCTCTCTCCATAGTACCGGAGAACGGTGTTTTAGTCATCTTGCCCATGAGGCACGGTTCGCAAGTACCAAGTGATTCATAATCAAGTGGTTCCAAAAGTCCATCAGTATGGAGTTTCTTCATGCGCTTTACACCGATATGACCTAAACGGCAGTGCCACAAATAAGTTGCACTATCATTATCAACTCTGCATCTTTTGGCTTCAACACTATGAATATGTGTGTCACTACTATCGAGATTGGAGAATTCTGTCAATGACGCAATCATCTGGAAGATTAACTCCCAATTGAATCAAGTGATTATTATACCCAGACATTTTGAGTATATGCTCACTAATAGAACTGTTCTCCTCCATCTTGCAGCTTTTAGCATTGTGAAGAGCTCGGGAATAGTCTTATTCATCCCTTGCATATTATAGTTCATCACGAAGCTCTTGTAGCTTGGTAGCAGTGATTGGAGAATTCTGTCAATGACGCAATCATATGGAAGATTAACTCCCAATTGAATCAAGTGATTATTATACCCAGACATTTTGAGTATATGCTCACTGACAGAACTGTTCTCCTCCATCTTGCAGCTATAGAACTTATTGGAGACTTCATATCTCTCAATCCGGGCATTTGCTTGAAATATTAACTTCAACTCCTGAAACATCTCATATGCTGCATGACGTTCAAAACGTCGTTGAAGTCCCGATTCTAAGCCGTAAAGCATGGCACACTGAACTATCGAGTAGTCATCAGCTTTGCTCTGCCAGACGTTCATAACATCTGGTGTTGCACCAGCAGCAGGCCTGGCACCCAGCGGTGCTTCCAGGACGTAATTCTTCTGTGCAGCAATGAGGATAATCCTCAAGTTACGGACCCAGTCCGTGTAATTGCTACCATCATCTTTCAACTTTGCTTTCTCAAGGAACGCATTAAAATTCAACGGAACAACAGCACGAGCCATCTATCTACAATCAAGCATAAACAAGCAAGATACTATCAGGTACTAAGTTTCATGATAAATTTATGTTCAATTAATTTACTTAAGGAACTCCCACTTAGATAGACATCCCTCTAATCCTCTAAGTGATTACGTGATCCAAATCAACTAAACCATGTCCGATCATCACGTGAGATGGAGTAGTTTCATTGGTGAACATCACTATGTTGATCATATCTACTATATGATTCACGCTCGACCTTTCGGTCTCCGTGTTCCGAGGCCATATCTGTATATGCTTGGCTCGTCAAGTATAACCTGAGTATTCCGCGTGTGCAACTGTTTTGCACCCGTTGTATTTGAATGTAGATCCTATCACACCCGATCATCACGTGGTGTCTCAGCACGAAGAACTTTCGCAACGGTGCATACTCAGGGAGAACACTTCTTGATAATTAGTGAGAGATCATCTTATAATGCTACCGTCAATCAAAGCAAGATAAGATGCATAAAAGATAAACATCACATGCAATCAATATAAGTGATATGATATGGCCATCATCATCTTGTGCTTGTGATCTCCATCTTTGAAGCACCGTCGTGATCACCATCGTCACCGGCGCGACACCTTGATCTCCATCGTAGCATCGTTGTCGTCTCGCCAATCTTATGCTTCCACGACTATCGCTACCGCTTAGTGATAAAGTAAAGTATTACAGCGCGATTGCATTGCATACAATAAAGCGACAACCATATGGCTCCTGCCAGTTGCCGGTAACTCGGTTACAAAACATGATCATCTCATACAATAAAATTTAGCATCATGTCTTGACCATATCACATCACAACATGCTCTGCAAAAACAAGTTAGATGTCCTCTACTTTGTTGTTGCAAGTTTTACGTGGCTGCTACGGGCTTAAGCAAGAACCAATCTTACCTACGCATCAAAACCACAATGATAGTTTGTCAAGTTGGTGTTGTTTTAACCTTCGCAAGGACCGGGCGTAGCCACACTCGGTTCAACTAAAGTTGGAGAAACTGTCACCCGCAAGCCACCTATGTGCAAAGCACGTCGGGAGAACCGGTCTCGCGTAAGCGTACGCGTAATGTCGGTCCGGGCCGCTTCGTCTAACAATACCGCTGAACCAAAGTATGACATGCTGGTAAGCAGTATGACTTATATCGCCCACAACTCACTTGTGTTCTACTCGTGCATATAACATCAACATATAAAACCTAGGCTCTGATACCACTGTTGGGGAACGTAGTAATTTCAAAAAAAATCCTACACACACGCAAGATCGTGGTGATGCATAGCAACAAGAGGGGAGAGTGTGATCTACGTACCCTTGTAGATCGACAACGGAAGCGTTTGGTTGATGTAGTCGTACGTCTCCACGGCCCGACCGGTCAAGCACCGAAACTATGGCACCTCCGAGTTCTAGCACATGTTCAGCTCGATAACGATCCCCGGACTCCGATCCAGCAAAGTGTCGGGGAAGAGTTCCGTTAGCACGACGGCGTGGTGATGATCTTGATGCACTACCGTCGCAGGGCTTCGCCTAAGCACCGCTACAATATTATCGATGACTATGGTGGAAGGGGGCACCGCACACGGCTAAGAATATGATCACGTGGATCAACTTGTGTGTCAAGGGGTGCCCCCTTGCCCCCGTATATAAAGGATCAAGGGGAGGAGGCCGGCCGACCCTCTATGGCGCGCCAAGGAGGAGTCCTCCTCCTAGTAGGAGTAGGACTCCTACTAGGAGGGGGAAAGAAGTGGGGAGGGAGAGGGAAAGGGGGGCGCCGCCCCCCTCTCCTAGTCCAATTCGGACCAGGGGGGAGGAGGCGCACGGCCCACCTTTGGCTGCCCCTCTCTCTCTCCACTAAGGCCCATATGGCCCATTACTTCTCCCGGGGGGGTTCCGGTAACCCTCCGGCTCTCCAGTTTTCTCCGAAATCACCCGGAACACTTTCGGTGTCCGAATAAAGCCGTCCAATATATCAATCTTTATGTCTCGACCATTTCGAGACTCCTCGTCATGTCCGTGATCACATCCGGGACTCCGAACTAACTTCGGTACATCAAAACTCATAAACTCATAATATAAGTGTCATCAAAACCTTAAGCGTGCGGACCCTACGGGTTCGAGAACAATGTAGACATGACCGAGACACGTCTCCGGTCAATAACCAATAGCGGAACCTGGATGCTCATATTGGCTCCTACATATTCTACGAAGATATTTATCGGTCAGACCGCATAACAACATACGTTGTTCCCTTTGTCATCGGTATGTTACTTGCCCGAGATTCGATCGTCGGTATCTCAATACCTAGTTCAATCTCGTTACCGGCAAGTCTCTTTACTCGTTCCGTAATACATCATCTCGCAACTAACTCATTAGTTGCAATGCTTGCAAGGCTTATGTGATGTGCATTATCGAGAGGGCCCAGAGATACCTCTCCGACAATCGGAGTGACAAATCCTAATCTCGAAATACGCCAACCCAACATGTACCTTTGGAGACACCTGTATAGCACCTTTATAATCACCCATTTACATTGTGACGTTTGGTAGCACACAAAGTGTTCCTCCGGCAAACGGGAGTTGCATAATCTCATAGTCATAGGAACATGTATAAGTCATGAAGAAAGCAATAGCAACATACTAAACGATCGGGTGCTAAGCTAATGCAATGGGTCATGTCAATCAGATCATTCACCTAATGATGTGATCCCGTTAATCAAATAACAACTCCTTGTTCATGTTTAGGAAACATAACCATTTTTGATTAACGAGCTAGTCAAGTAGAGGCATACTAGTGACACTCTGTTTGTCTATGTATTCACACATGTATTATGTTTCCGGTTAATACAATTCTAGCATGAATAATAAACATTTATCATGATATAAGGAAATAAATAATAACTTTATTATTGCCTCTAGGGCATATTTCCTTCAGTTTCGGCGCCGGCGGCCGTTCGCCACCGCCTGGAAATAGGCGGTGTTGGCATCTCCCCGAAGTACCCACCGCCGGGTACCACGCAGATGCCAGTAGGCCTCTTCATCAGTGTAGATGGTTGAGAGCTGGTCTTCAAGGTCATATCGCAACATCCACTCATCCGGGGAGATTCCAGACGTGTCAGCACGGGCATCCAGAGCTTGAATAGCTAGCAGGAGGGCCTTTTTTCGCTCTCGGAGATCCCGACCAAGGTTTGCACCCCACCCTTTCATGAATTGGCGGGCAAGCTTGGCACAGAAGTGCCACGAGTCAACTGCAGACATGGCGTGATGAGGAGAAGAGCGGGCAGAGATCCAGCGAGCGGCCATCGCCTCCCTGAAGCCGGCCTGGTTGAGCCAAAAGAGTTCGAACCGGAAACACAGTGGGGTGGGGGGCACTCGTCAGTAGTGGAGAGGAGGAGGGGGACATGGTCAGACCCAATCTGGGTAATCGCACGAAGCGAGGCTAGGGGGCAGGATAATTCCCATTCCGGAGAAACTAGGACGCGATCCAAAACGGATCGCGTCGGGTCAGCCTGACGGTTTGTCCACGTGAATCAGGCACCCGTCCGGTCCAGCTCACGGAGACCCGGCTCTGCGATCCAGTCATTGAATAACTGCATCCGGGGGAGGTTAATCCGGTCATTATTCTTCTTATCCGGGGATCGGATGAGGTTAAAGTCTCCGCCCACAACGACTGGGAGGAGAGAGTTGGAGATCTTCAGATGAAGCTCCTCCAAGAAGGCCGGGGAGCGGCGATGGTCTGCCGGACCATAGACAATCACGACCTGCCATTTGAAGTTGAGGGCCCGCTCGAAGATCTCCATACTCACGAAGAATCCCCCCCGATCCATGCCCCCAACCTCAAATGTGGCATCCTTCACTCCTAACAGGATGCCGCCAGAGTGGCCAGTGGTCCCACTAGAAGGGAGCCAATGCCAAGCGAAGAGGTGAGGACTAAGACACTCGAGCTCCTGGAGGGAGAACTCAGTGCACATGGTTTCCTGGATGGCAATGATGTCGATGTGTTCGTCTCGCATGTACTCGATGAGTTGGTGGCGACGGCCATCATGGCCGAAGCCGAGGATGTTCCAATAAAGGGCCCGCATCTAAACCCCCATAAGGGGCTGCTTGACCCCAAGATACGGGAGGCGCTTTGTGCACGGAGAGCGGTAGTGCGAGAGCGGGTGCATCCACGGATCACACCGTCGGCCACCGGAGGGCCCAAACCCGTGGGGGTCGCGGTCTAATCCACGGTGGGCCGGAGCAAGCGCGCCCGAGTCTCAGCCAGCTTGCATCTAAGATCTCGCGAGACCTAATGGCCGTGATCTGTTCTAGGGGGGACCAACCCCCCCTGAAAACTATGGCCGAGTCAGTAGCCACCTTGACGAGGTGGCCAAGAGGGACAGCCTCAAGCGCAGAAAAGGAACAACTGGAAGAACTGGGGGGGGGGACGGAAGCCACACCTGACTCGAGGTTCCGGACCGCCGCCCGAAGCTCTACACGCTCAGCGACGGACGGAGCCGGGGAGTCCGCCGGACGGGTCGCATCGAGGCGGGCGCTGCGGCGGGACGCCATCACCTGCGTCGATGTGGAGCAGGGCCGCCTGGCGTACGCCACCGTCGGAGGAGGGTGAGCGGCGGTCGGAGTGGACAGGGCCACGGCCACCGTCGCGGGCAGGGAGGATGGCAGAGCGAGGTGGGCGTCGGAGGCCACCGGCGAGGGGAGCGGGGCGACGGGCTCCAAGATGTCGCCATCCGCAACGCCCGCGGGTGGGGGAGCCGGAGCCGGCGCGCCGACGGGGAGGCCCCCACCGCCACCCGTGGGGACCGGGGAGGTCGAACCAAGAGTGGCCGGGGGGTCCGGGGCCGACGGCGAGGTGTGCAGGGCGGAGACGATGGAAGGGGAGCACGGCGACGAAGGCGGCATGGCGAGCAGGCCCACACTAGAGATGTCACTTGCCGACTCAGATGGAGGCGAAGGGGGCGCGACCGGCGTGGAGGCCAGGCGAAGCGCCACCGCGAGGTCAGTGGCCGACACTCGGGTGCGACCCGTCCCGGAGCCGCCACGGCCCAGAGGTGGGTTGGCGGGCTTGCGGGATGGGGAGCGGGAGTGCTCAGACAGGTCCTTGTTATCCTCAGGGTCCTCGAGGCGTGAGTGGCGGGACCGGCGGCGGCGGGAACCGTCGTCGTCAGCGGGGCCGCCCCCCAAGTGGCCGTCGTCAGAGAAGCGGGGGCGACAGATGTGGTTCGGAGGCTCGAGGCAGATCTTGAGGTCGTAGCCGTCGTCGTTGAAGAAGACCCGAATCGTGGCGTGGAGCTTGGAGGAGTCCAGGCATTTCACCTTGACCCGGACCTCCTCCTCCTTGCGGAGATAGAGCTCATCGGCCACCACCACCTTGCCCAGGAGCTTGGACATGCTGCGAATGACGCGCTCAGACCGGGCCATGTCCGGCAGGCCGGCGATGAGGATCCAAGCCGTGTCGAGGACCACCACGGCCTTGGGATCCCACTTCGGCTCAGAGATGTTCACCACAATCCCGTTGAGGGCCAAGGTGATATTGTCGGTGCGGGTACAGAAGCCCATGCTCAGAGCGTCGGGGAAGATCACCGTGAAGGAGTTGGCCGCAGTGGAGGTCACCTGCCAATCCCACTTGCATCTGCACAAGTGGTTGAGCTCGGCCTCAATCAGGGTGGCGACGACCTCGCCAACGATAGTCACGAGAGCCAGGAGTGAGAGGGAGGGAGGGGGCAACTCCGGGACCTCGATTTGGAAGAAGCCCATGTCCTCGATGCCGTGCCCGTACATCATAAGCTACTCCGTCACCGGGCGGTCCGGGTAGAGAATCGCGGGGTGGCCGACGTCCTTGCAGAGGTAGCACATCAGCGGATTGGGGCATGCCACCTGGAAGTGCCCGGTCAATCCGCAGTTGAAACAAGGCGGACCGTCCGAGGCGGAAGTGGAACCCGGATGTGGGGTGGCCGCGCCGGCCGCGGGAGTGGAAGCTGGGGGGCGGGGAGGTCCCTTCTTCTTCTTCTTCTTCTTTGCGCCCTGGCGCCCCCGGTTCCCGTTTCCCCCATTGGTCGGTGGGAACGAAGCTTGGGAGCGGGGAGGGGGGGTGGTAGCGGTTGGTGGCCGGGTTGGCGGTGACGGTGGAGAGGGGCTACTACTGGGGCGATGGAGACCGGCCCCGAGGCGAGACGGGAAGGAAGACCGCCGCCGGGAGGATTGTCGAGACCCCCCGGCCAGAGATCGGCCGCGCTCCCGCGAGTCAGCCGGGGGGGGGGGGGGCGAGCGGCGCGCCGGGGACCGGGAGCGACGGTCGTCGCGGGCAGGGGACCGACGGGCGGTGCGAGGGGGGGGGGGAAGAGCGGCGGGCGGGGCGGGAGTCAAGCTCCTGACGGAGGTCGTCTTCCCTCCAGAGGGCATCCGGCGACGAACGCGGAGGAGCCCGGCGGTCGTTCGCCCGAAGCTTGGGGCGGCCCATCCCGTCATCCCACTCGCGGGGCATGGCCGACGAGGTAGCAGGGGAGGGTGAGCGGGAGCCGGCAGGGGCGACGGGCCTAGCGGTGGCGGCAGGCGGGACATCGTCGGGGGGAGCGGCGGGCGATGCGGGAGAAAGTGGCTGGCGAGGGAACCCTAGAGGCGGCCAAATGGACCGCCTCATCGGGCCGAGGCCCACCCGGGGGCGGGGCTGGGCCGCGAGGGGGAGGAGGCCCAGAAGGCCCAGCCAGCGCGAGTCTAGCAGCCTGCGGAACCAGTGGCGGCCCAGGAGCCAAAGCCCGAGGGGGAGCGCTGGGCAGGCGGCCCACAGGGCGGCCCACCACGAGCGCGGCCCGGTTGGACCAGCCAGGGGACACCAATCGCGGGGCGAGGGTTTCCCCCTGCGCCGCCGCGGAAGAGGTCGCCGGCGGGGCATGGCGGGGCCAGGCCGAGGTGGGTAAGACGCCGGGACAAGGAGGCATGGGGGCGCCGAAGGCCGAGATGAATGGGCGGAATGGGGACCGCTTGTAGACCACCGACGAGGGCGTCGCCGGGGCGTCAGCCGGAACAGGGGAGAGAGCAGCGGAGGACGAAGTTGGACCGGAAGATCTCCAGGAAGCGCGCGCGAGGCCGCTGTCGGTCCGGCTGGTGACGCCCCACCCGCCAGATCGGCGACCCCGAGGGCGAGCGCCGGAGCCCAAGGCTGCGCCTTTCGCCTGAGCCGACCGCGACGAGCCCGCAGGCTGGCGCCGGCGCCGGCCATTCCCGCGGGCAGCTGGACTCCCACCCCTGGGAGTTGAGCCACCGGCAGGAACAGCCCGAGGCGACCGAGCCGGAGCCATGGGGAGGATGCGGTTGCGGCAGACGACCGGGCGCCCCGTGGCGAGGTCATCGGCCTCCGCGAGGTCGGCCCAGACCACGCGCCGCAAGGCGGCAGGGGGAAGGGGGGACGGCGACAGAGCGGCCGGGGAGGGCGTCGGCGAGCGGGTGGGGGCCGAGGAAGGGGAGGGGGGCCAAGACAACAACGACCCCGGCGGATCGCCCAGCGAGTCGCCCGAGCTCGAGGAAGCCATCTCCCAACTGTGATCTTCGGGAAACTGATAGAGTACTGTTTACCTTAGGCACAGAGACAAATTAGAGCCTGAGCATTTGGTTGGTTTTAAGAGCAAGTACTGTTAAAATAAAACCGAGGCATACCGTCGATCATCCGAGAACCAAGCAATCACACGAGGCACGACACCGAGATTTGTTAACGAGGTTCACCGATATGGCTACATCCCGGGGCTTGACTACGGGCGCTTCTCCCCGTGACACCGTCACAATACCGCACCCCGGCCACCCGAGCACCGGCACACACCGCCGGCTCCCCATACGTACCTGTGCTATTACGTTGGCATATGTTACATCGTGTGTCTAGCCCTGCTATATATGAGAGGCCTAGGATACAAGTGTCCTACTAGGACACGACTCCGTATCCTATCTAAACACAATACAACTACAAGTCCAACTGTAACCTACCTTGTACACTATATTCGACACAACTCCAACAAACTCCACCTTGGCGAATATACTCCACCATCCTGAATTTGTCCATGCGTCAAACTTCCATGTATATTGGACTTGAGCTTATTCTATGAGTATAGCCACAACTCCAAAGACTCCATGTGACTCCACCTGCAATTTGTAGTCCCTTCTTTTCTTGACCACAGTCAACACTCGAGCAAATTTAAGTTCCCCTTACTCTAGTTTGTGCTCCCAACTTCTAGAGTATCCATTCAGCACCATCACACACCGATCACTGACATGCGTGAAAATGAACAACTCACATATTGGATGCCGCACATAAGAGTTACCTGAACTCAACATCACCGCTCCTTTCTTGACCGCCTGTCTGAAACTTGAAGGAATTTCACCATTGCTTGTAGTCCTCCCGAGTCAAATTTGCAGTTGCCTCACCACATGTATGACCACCAGAGGCCTGGCCCGTCTCCATGCCCCGTGCATACCGCATGCCTCGCCGCTATTACCGCGTCGAGTCTCCGCTGTCCTGGTCGAGTCTCAAGGGCCGCGTACCCACACCACTCAACCCCCACTGCAGAGTACCATCGGTCATCACCGACCGATGACAAGTTTCACACTCCATCAGACCAGTGGTCTCCAGTCCAAACTACGTGACACTCGCTTTTTCCCGCTGAATAGGCTTCGATTCCCTGGATCCTTACACCGTAGCCCCTCAATCCAGCTCCACCTTCAACATGACTCCATGGTAGATGATCAGTCTACCCCGCGCCTCATTGACTTCAAACTCTGTGTATACACCACTTTGAATCAATCCCGCGCCATAGTCTTGTCGAAGCCACACAAGCCCTCGGGGGCTGCGCCGCATGTTGCCACGCCCAGAAATCGGTCACCATCAGCAGCACGCACCTATGTCGTCGTCGCCGATCCCACCACCGTCTTCTGTACCAATCGACTCGCGTCGATCCGTCAAACCGTCCAAGTCTGACCTCAGCCGAACTTCCCCGACTGCACGACACATTCCAGACTCCTCAAACCGTCACCATGACCATCACCATCACCATCTATACACAGATGTGTACCAACAAAGAAAACCAAGGCAAAGTCCACATAGCCTTACCGTGTCAACATACATGAAACCTGATTCATCACACGTCTGTAGCTGGACTTTACTTTTTTTTTCTTTTTTTTTTCATGGTAGCATCACGATCTGACTAAGTCCTTGTGCCATACTTTTTTTCCCAAACAAATCACTTGTCTTCAAGCTTAACCGCCTGTAGTCCTAGCGCACCAAGCTCAAACAAATCGCTGACTGCTACCACGCCTTGGGCCTTGGCGTTGCAGCCCACTTGCCTGCGGCCCCTCAAATTGGGCTACACGCCCTTCAGCTGCTAGCCTACCCGCGACGGCCTGCACGCCGCTCCAGCATGATGGATGATCCGGCCCTCGCCTGCACGTGCGTGTGCCACGCAAAGCTCTGCACCACCGCTATAAGCTAGGACCGATTCCGATCTGCTGTTGCTTGCCGAAGACTCCACGGCTCTGCTTCTCAATCTGATTACTGCTCGAAGATAACACAACACGACAGGTCTGTCTGGATCGTAACTCGCCGATGATACTCATCCCGTATTACAATCGCTTCCCGCAGATTTATGTCGACGCTTCTTCTTCCTCTAGATCAACGATCCCGACCTCCTTTAAACCTTGCTCATGATACCACTTGTTAGAATAAATCCAAGGCATATCGTCGATCATCCGAGGACCAAGCAATCACATGAGGCACGACATCGAGATTTGTTAACGAGGTTCATCGATATGGCTACATCCCCGGGGCTTGACTACGGGCGCTCCTCCGCGTGACACCGTCACAATACCGCACCCCGGCCACCCGGGCGCCGTCACAGGCCGCCGGCTCCCCCTGCATACTTGGGCTATTATGTTGGCATATGTTACATCGTGTGTCTAGCCCCGCTATATATAAGAGGCCTAGGATACAAGTGTCCTACTAGGACACGACTCCATATCATATCTAAACACAATACAACTACAAGTCTAATTGTAACATACCTTGTACACTATATTCGACACAACTCAAACAAGTACAATAATGGGTTTCTTCCTCCCAGATCTAGCACTCGCCCCCTCCCCTTCGTCCTAGCGGCCGGGTCACCGCTTCTTCCTCTCCCTTTCCTTCGTCGCTGCCGGTGGTCGGGAGCGGGCATAGCATGTGTGTGCGACGATCAAGGCGGAGGCACTCCTCCCTCTCGCGGGTCATAGGATGACGCGGGGCGCCCTGGCTCGAGGGTGTGACCTCGATCTAGACTGTAGCGGCGCCGATCTGGTTCATGACGGACTAGATCTAGACTACGGCGGTGTGGCGGCCGGCCGGCGTCCTAATGGCGGTTGTGGTGGCAGTATTGGCGATGGCGATGGCGATGGCTGTGGCGCGGCGGGGTTGGAGGCGGCGTGGGCTGCGGACGCGGTGGCCTATCCTATTCGGGCGGCGGTGGCGGCGCGCCATCGGCCTTTGGATCAGCGGCGGCGGCGGCGTGGAGGGCCTGATGGTCGCGTCGGCGGCACCTACGGTTAGATCTATTCTGACCGGTGCAGCCGGCGGTGTGGTCATCTCTTTGTCAGAGGTGGCCGGCCTGCGGCTGGGTGGTCGGATCTCGAGATTTGTCATCTAGTCTCGGCTACGAGTCGGAGAGACATAGCTGCCGGTGAAAATTGAGCCATTGGCGGGCGATGGTGGCGTTTTGCGTCGTTACCTTGATGAAGGCATTGCCGTGTAACTGTTGTCGACCCACTCGTGCTGCTTCAGGGGGAACCCCAGGATCTGGTTTCAGATCGGACGATGGCGGTACTACGGTGTCGTTTCTCTCTTGGAAGCATCGTTTGTGGAGCAGCGGTGAAAGACAGAGGTAGGAGATGGAGCGGCTTCGTCTTGCACGGAGCTTCGATGGAGATGTCAAGTCATGTCTGGCTGACAGGTGCTATGCTGAGTCATGCCTGGTTGGCATGTGCTACACACAACGGATCTTCCAGAGTATATGGATGAGCGCAGGGCGGTGGCACCGTTGGGCGACATGGTGGCGTCGACGGATGTCCGGTATGGCAAGGAAGATGCGGATCTCTCTTCTAAAGATGGGTCAATGGTCCGATGATAATGACGACTTCTAAAACGTATGCATGTGGTATGCGCTTTAGGTAGGCTGCACCGGCTGTTGATCCTGATACGTTATGTGAATGGATCGATGACAACATCGATTTTAGATATGGGGAGTGTGAGCACTCCACATTATCGAGTTGGTACGTGTGAGTGGTGGATGGATTAATGTATGTTCTTTTAAGACCTTTGTGGAATAACTAATAAAGATAGTTGCATGCATCAATTGATGCAAAGACGAGGGTTTAACTTCCTTTTAGAAAAAAACAATAATGGGTTTCTAGCCCGCTTACATGTTATTTTTATCTATGTAAAGAAAAGAGATGTGAAAAAATAAAGGAAGTAAGCTTTCATGCAAAAGCTTAACTATATTCGTATTCTTAAGCAAATGCAACTAATATGAAGAAAGAAAAAAAAAGATAGAAGATTGTTGTGCACACAATCTTTCATGCATGACTTGTGCACAACACGTTTTTCAAGCCACACATTTTTTTCCCAAAAGACAATCCAGTGGTGTACGTGACTTATCGTGTGTGGATGGTACATGAATTCATCGTCTGCCTAGCAGTGCTCAAAAAGATACTAATGTAAAAGCCAATTTTATAGCCCGTGTTATTATATAAATGAATATAAATGATGACTATATATGATATGGCAATTTGATATAGCCAGCAGGTGGCTGGGAGAGGCGTTGCAGCAACCGAGCTCCACTGCGCTCTATACATTTGAACATTTTGAAATTCAGGTTTTTGAAGTTTAAAAAAATGTGAATTTTTTTCCAAGGATAAATATATACATTCCGATTACACGCGTCAAGTTTCGGTAGAAATCTCGTTTTGTTTTGGGCTATAGGAAAATAAATAAATTTCTGACAGTATATAGGATAAAAAGGGTGTCATTTCTATCAGAAATTTCTCTTTTTGTATTTTTCAAAATACCAAGTATTTCTTTTCCATATATTTACTAGTCCTTAGGAATATGTGTATGTATCCACGTATTTGTTTTAAGATTTTTTTAGTACCAAAAGTGTGTTTAAAAAAAAAATTAAATACCAAGAGCAGTGGAGCTCGGTAGCTGGAAGCACTTTTCGGCGGTGGCTATACTGTTAATCGTGCTCTAAGAAAAATAGTAGTTAGCACCGAGTTTCAAGGAAATGGATTGTGCTCCAACGCACTAGTGCACTACGGATAGCAACCTACGGGTTTAGCACCAAATCAACTCGAAGCAAATATATGGTGTATTCGTACTTCTGACTTTGTTTTGTGGTTCAAAGAATTTCCATAAATTAGGCCTAGGGAGAGCACTAGAATCAGGAATTTTTTAATATTATTTTTTGTAACAAATTACAAAAATATATGACCTAATTCATAAATTTCACTAATATTACTCCATCGTCCTCATGTTAATTAAAGATGTACTCTTCGTTCTCGCCCAGACCAAAGAGGTCGTCTTCGTCCACACGAGGGTTCAATTGCACTCTTCGTTCTTAGCTGGACCGAAAACTGCCGCTTCAGAGCCCAAGAGGAGTCTTCAGCTATGGCTAGGACGAAGAGGCCAAAGAATGTTTTGGGGCTCACCTCTTCACGTAAACTGTCGACCAAAGTTGCAAGTCGTTCCTCTTCGGGACGAAAGGTCTTCTTTGTTCTTGGCATGGATAAAAGGTCGTTTGTATTCTTTTTTGCACTTTCATGTCCCGCCCTTAATTAATTTAGGGTCCTCGCTCTTTTTCCCCTGCAATCCTTTCCCGCCATTGTTCCCGCTCAAATTTCCCGCCATCGTTCCCGCTTAATTATTCCACCAACCCCTTACCTTAATTCCATAACCATCTCCCCTCCATGTTGTCTTCGACATCTTTGCTTAGCCATTTATCCAGTCTTGTAAGGGTGACAACTCCCAGGGTTTTACTCCATTGATGTCCGATTTTCTTTTGTGCAATGATGCAAGAATGCAGAGTCCTGGTAGGGAAGGTGTGCGTTTTGAAGAATTAGTTAGTAGTAATAGCCACCTGACGGAGTTGGGTAAGTATTTTTCCAAGCCCAGGCTTTCGGAGAAGCTCCCGAAAAGAAATCCAGAGGGAATTCGACAAGAACGTTTCCTGTTTCCTGGAAGGTGGGATAGGATTGTTGAACTCAAATATATGCATGCGCGCATTACTCGTTACCTTTTCTTCCTAACTATCCACAAATAACTTTTCCGTGGAAGCAATATGAGGACTACGTTAAGGTAATTGATATTTCAGACTGCACCTAGTTAGACCATATGTTCATCAATCTAGTCTTGTTTTATTATTGTTTGTAATTTCCAGAGGCACCCTAAGCATGCAGGGATATCTTCAACTTTGGGAGGATGAACGTTATTTGGGGCCCTTACCTAAGGTGAGAATACCGAGGTAGAGTGTTGCGTCGACGAGGGGTGCCACAATCTCAAAGAAAGTGAGCGAAGACGATGATGACTATATGGCAAGCAAATGAGCTCATGACAGATAGAAGGGTCAAGTCGCATCAGAGAAGGGTGCCAGTAGCTCTAAGAAAGTTAAGAGCGACGATGATGACTTTATGCCAAGCAACATAGCTCACAACACATCCAAGTGTTGTGCAAGCTCAAAGAGCGGTAGATCAAGTAAGATTATAGCATCATCAAAGGGCGGCGATGCTGATGATGATTCCGCTGATGATTTTATGCCAGGGAAACTAGTTCAGGTAACACCCCCCCGCCTCGACTGAGCTCCTCCTCCTCCACCTTAGCTCCCCCAACTGAGCTCCTCCTCTACTCCTCCATGCCCTCACCCTATAGCCCATGGATGGATCTAAGTCTTGGCCACCGAGAATAGCACTCCTCTACTATCTGGTCAGTGCTAGTGTCGAGGGCACGAAACGGAGGTGGATCCAGTGGAATTTGGAAGGAAAGAAAGAGAATGAGGATTGAGCAAGTCGGGAGGAAAAAGACGATCCCGAATCCCTTATCCAGAACTCTTCATTCAAGTGGTGGACAAAGACTACCTCTTCGGACTTCATGCAACCAAAGATCATCTCCCACTCCCGACCGAAGACATCTCTTCGGCCCAGACCGACTGGTCTTCGGCCCATAGGCGACCGAAAAGCGATCGTCAAATCACGCTGGATGAAGAGAGCCTCTTCGGCCTCGCGCTAGATGAAGAGGCCCTCTTTGCTTACGCAAGAACGAAGACCCCCTTCGTTCAGACATGACCGACAGGGTAATAAAAGTGAAACTTATGAATTATGCCATATATTTTCCGAATTTGTTATAAAAAATAATATTTCAAAAAAATCTAAAATCAGAATCATTCACAAGAACATATTTCTCTATCATGAAAACATGCACCTAGTTTGCCGTTTAACCAAGCAGAGCATTTTTCCCGTGTGCAGGTACTCCCTTCGTGTGGGATTATTAGACACCCTTTTATTTCAATGTTTAACTATAAATATAACTAGCTAAATGTAAACCATATGTCACAAAAATTATACCATGGAAAACCTCTTTCAAATATCAATCTAACAATATACCCCTCTATAACTTAAGGTAAGATGATTTTACATTTTAATTTTGAACTGCAAAAAATGTCTTACATTAAGTTAGACAGGCTGTACTTTTTGTAGCATATACTTTAGGTTTTTATTTTTATCAAAGTTGGACCCAAAATACAAAGAGCCTAATAAACCTGGACGGAGGAAGTACCTCGAAGCAGGCAGATGCATGCACCATCCCATTGTGATATTGGAGCGGAACACATTAAAATGCATGAACATGTGTAGCGACGTTCTCTTTAGATTTTATACAGTGTAGACTAAATTACGATGAACTTGTCTACCATTACTAGGAGTCTAGGACAACTGCCTTTTCTTGTGAATTGGGCAATTCCTCAATGAAATGCATGGATATGTGTGTCCATGCCATGTCAGGGATGGGCAGAGGGTCTAGTA
The DNA here is from genome assembly GCF_018294505.1 of Triticum aestivum. Lineage (NCBI taxonomy): Eukaryota > Viridiplantae > Streptophyta > Magnoliopsida > Poales > Poaceae > Triticum > Triticum aestivum. Next base: position 439,014,821 of record NC_057797.1, on the reverse strand, counting down.
GACTTGGTCTTGGGTAGTTCTCATGCTTAGATCTCTGTCAAGTGTGGCAATGAGCAACCAATTGTTGAGTGTCATTGTCGGTGTCAAAACCGGCGGATCTCGGATAGGGGGTCCCGAACTGTGCGTCTAAGGCAGATGGTAACAGGAGGCAGGGGACACGATGTTTTACCCAGGTTCGGGCCCTCTTGATGGAGGTAAAATCTTACGTCCTGCTTGATTTATTCTTGATGATATGGGTATTACAAGAGTTGATCTACCACGAGATCGGAGAGGCTAAACCCTAGAAGCTAGCCTATGGTATGATTGTCTGTTATTGTATGGACTAAACCCTTCGGTTTATATAGACACTGGAGAGGGTTAGAGTTACACAAGGTCGGTTACAAAGGAGGAGATATCCATATTCGTACTGCCTGGCTTGCCTTCCACGCCAAGTAGAGTCCCATCTGGACACGAGATGAAGTCTTCAATCTTGTATCTTCATAGTCTAACAGTCCGGCCAAAGGATATAGTCCGGCTATCTGGAGACCCCCTAATCCAGGACTCCCTCAGTAGCCCCTGAACCAGGCTTCAATGACGATGAGTCTGGCGCGCAGTATTGTCTTCTGCATTGCAAGGCGGGTTCCTCCTCCGAATACACCACGGAAAAATTTGAATACAAGGATAGTGTCCGACCATGCAAAATAAGTTCCACATACCACCATAGAGAGAATAATATTTCCACAAATCTAATCTGCTGACTTGTTTTGGCAACATGACATTAAGCCATGACCCAGTGATTATTCGAACCGTCTTTCTTCAACCAACTACACACATAACGCGAGGCGGTTTGTTGACACGTCTTGTCAAAACAGAGATCGTGTTCCCCTAATTACGGGATTCTCATCAATACGGTCGTGGATAATCCAACCGTGCCTAGGACTCCTAGATTTTAGGCAAGTCCCAAACGGCCACTAGGAGGACGCTTGATATTCACCCTCTTCATAAAGGGACAAGGCTTTTACTTTTTCCCTCCCGTGCTCAATCGAATCCTTCCCCCGCCTCGAGTCCTAACACCCAAAGCCCAGGTCAGGTGCTTCGGACCTTCAATCATGTCCGGATCTAGCCTTCAAGGCCGGTGGATGCCCTCCTCCGTTACGGAAGAGGATATCAAGAAGTTGAGGGAGGCCAGATACCGGACCGCCGAGGTTTCACATCGGCTGCCTGCCCGAGGGCAGGTCGTCCCTACTCCTGAACCCAACGAGAACGTTGTGTTCATATCCCATTTCCTCCGAGGTCTAGGCCTCACTCTGGATCCCTTCGTTAGGGGTTTGATGTTCTATTACGGGCTAGATTTCTACGATCTAGCCCCGGACTCCTTTCTCCATATCTCGGTGTTTATTGTCGTATGCGAGGCCTTCCTCCGCATTACCCCTAACTTCGGCATGTGGCTCAAGACCTTTGATGGGAAGCCGAAGATGGTCGAGGGGAAGCATGTAGCGTGCAGAGGCGCATTAATAAGCAAGATCGCTGGAGCTCCATGGCCAAAGGGTTCCTTTCCAGAGGTGTCCGGATTATGGCAACGGGAGTGGTTTTACATCACAGCTCCCAGAAGTGCCAAGTTGGTGGCTCCCCCTGCTTTCCGCTCGGGCCCTCCACCACAACTGATGTCATGGATTAGCAGAGGGCTGAGCTGGGGCCCAGCCAAGGACGTGCCTATACCGCAAAGCCGCATTCAAGATCTCTTCGAAGGAGATTTCAGTCTGGTTACGGTGGTGCAAGTCATGCTGGTTCGTCGAGTCCAGCCTTGCAAACACCGGCCCCTCCGCATGTGGGAGTTCAACCCAGAAGGACCGCGCACTATTCAGAATTTCCTCGGCCTGACGCACGAGGAGATGTATAAATCATTTTTAGGACCCCAAATAGAGTGTCCGGATACTACCGAGGACGTGGGCCTGAGCAGCAACCGCACCGCCGACCAAGTAAGTAATCCTCCAGCCGAACACACCGTCTTTCATTTATCATGATGTCATTCTGAGAAATCGCTCTTTGACCAGGACTAGCTAACAAAGGCGAAGATGATTCGGTGTTCGGCCCCCCTTCCTGAGGGTTTGGACAATCCGGTACTGGAAAAGATGCTCGAGCTAGCACCTTGCTCGGAGCCCTCAAAGGAAGATAAAGGGGGGAATAATGAGGGCGAAAGCGGGCCCCCATCGCTACCAATTTCAACCGAGGGAATGAGCGCCTCCGTGAAGGAGGATAACCAAGGGGAAGAATCTGACCTTCTCTCGCTTTGGGAAGGAAGAGGACTGCCTCTGAAGATCCGGAAACCAAGGTTTCCAAACGGGAGAAGAAATCTCCACCAGAGGGTCCTGCCTTGGAGGGTGCTCTTGCCGCACAAAGTCCGCGCGGGGATCAGCCCTCTAACGAGCTGTAAGTAATCAAAAAGTACTTTAATAGTGAAGATACACTACCTTACCTCTGAGGAAAATAATCGAAGCATTTATCTTGCAGTTCGGATCTTCGCCCTTCTCAGCAAAGCTCCTCTTCGGGGGATCTTCTTCTAGAGATGATGGAGAGCGAAACGCCTCCCCCGGACTCCTCCGCTCAAGAAGCGGGCGACCTTGAAGTGTCGTCTCGGAGGGCCTCCCCAGAGCCGGTGAGGCCAAAAGATATTCCTATGGTCACCCGTAGTCCCCAGTATCCAGCTCTTGAAGAGAGCAAACAGAAGAGTCCGGCACCGTCTGGTATGCGGTCGGACGTACTGAGGGGGCTGTTGGAGCGAGCGGCCATCTCAGAAGAACACCGTATGTTGATGGGTACGGTGATGGAAAGAATTTCGTCCGCCGAAAGCGGGTTGCATGAAGCCTTTATGAGTCTACTGACGGGCTTTGAGGTACGTGAAATGATATACTTTTTGATAGTACTGCACATTTTTAGGTGTGCCTTGTGTAGATAGTAGCCCTTGAGACTCTGGTTGTCGTCGAGAATGGCGGCGAACAGAGGATTGTAGTCCCAGGTAATAACCAAATCGCCTTCATGTGCAGGTGGTTGAAGCTCCAGTGACTAGCCAGGCTAAAGAGTTTGCCGAACTAAAGCGGCAACTGGATGCAGCAGATGCCGACATTGAGCTTGTTAACAAGCGGCTTGACGAGGCACAGGGTAAGTGATGTTTTCTGGTGAATGTCACATAGGAAGAGCAGCGTAACGCCAGTATCTTTAATATGTTGTGACTGCAGATGGAGCTGCCACCGTGGAGACCCTTCGGGCGGAACTTGCCCGAGCCAAGGAACAAGCAAGAATTAGTAATGCAGCCGCTTTAAAGGCGGCCGGAGAGTTAAGAGCCGAAAAGGCTGCACATTGCGAGAGCAAAGATAAAATGGCCAAGATGGCTGTAAAGTTAAGAGACACTGCCGACCGTTGCTAGTTCCTTGAAGAAGAGAACTGAGCGAAGGCAACGGACCTCGGAAAGGCCACGATGGCGGCCAAAGACACCCGCTCTGCCATGAGGGCAAAGAAGGAAGAGCTGCGTGAAGCTGGTGATATTGTGGCTGGGAAGCCCTTTTTGCTGTGGAGGAAGTTCGGAGATACGCGGTATGCCCCTATGAATCGGCTGTGGAGTTCGGCAGACGCATATCTGGATTTGACAGCGAGTGCTGTCGATGCGGCCGAATACTTCCGAGATCAAACAGATCGTGAAGTGGACAAGCTATTCTGGTCGCAGTTTAACGTTCCAGAGCGTCCGCTTCCACTAACTGATGGGCTTGCCGAATGGGCCGAACTCAATAGATTGTCCGGACTTGCCATGAGGTCCGTCGTAGATCATCTGTGGCCGGAAAAGCCGAAGCCGAACAGCTATTTCAGCTTAGTGCAGCAGTTCCTTGGTGCGGTGCCGCACATCAATGCGATGAAGAGGTCGGCGTGCATAGAAGGCTCGTGGATGGCCCTTGCCCGTGTCAAAGCATACTGGGCGGAGATGGATGCTACCACTGTTGCGGCGCAGGGTTCGGCCATAGGCCGAGTGGCTGCCGAGCACTATTTTGAAGAAGTTCTTGAGGGTGCTCGTTTGATAGAGGCCTAGTGCTCGAAGAATATTATGTTTGAGTGACATGTATTCCCATTGTAAAAACAATGTTTTTATGAAATTTATCAAGGCTGTATTTATACTTTTGCCCGAAAGTAATATGATGCCTCCTGTGCGGCCGTTTATGTATACATGTGTATAACCTGAAAGATTGCAGTCGTCGGCTTCAGCCCCCACGCATATAATGCGGGGGTGTTCGCAGAAGACGCGTATTCACACTTAATCCAACGTCTTGGTCCTAATAAGGAGGTGATAGCGCAGCGAACTAGGCAACCGAACTATAATGCTTTAACACTTTCACTTAGCCATAGGAGTTTGACAGTGGGGCTACTATATAGCCCCTGGTGGCTCCGCACTCATCCGAATTCGGGGTGCGTACATGCCTGGCCGGGAAACGGCCCTTCGTTAAGGCGGAGGAATTCTAACATTCCGATAGGTCATCGAGTGGTTGACCAGTCTCACGCTATATCATGACAGTCAGTTTTCGGCTTTCTCTACTCAGGTGCTCGTCCGGATGAACCAGGGCACAATCGCAGTAGTTCTCCTGGTGCCGCCTTAGCCGATAGAGCAGAATGTAAGGCAGCAAACCACAGGAGCCGGGCAAACCCAACATTTGACCAAAGACATGATTCGGAGCTGATGCATATAAGGCCAAACTCGCGACGCCGAACACTCCCTAAGGTATTCGGTCTTTATGGTGTAAACCGGGCCTAAACAGTGCCCTTTGTAAGAAGCCCCTGGTGTCCAGGTACGTGCATTATTCTGACGTGGCCACATGCCAAGACGTCAGCATCCTTCTCAATAGTACTGAGAATCCGAGGGATGTGTATCAACAAGAGACAGTAAGAAAGGTTTACGCAGGGTCTTAATCTAAAAAGAATCCTTGGAACGGGTCCCTGCTGCACGTCTGCGCCTGTGTCTCCGTTGTGCCGTATCCTGGACGGGTGTAGCACGATGGTCATCTGTAAAAGAGAGGAACTTAGGTGAAAAGTTGTCGTGCAAAAAGGTAGGTTTAAAGAAACCATGTACAATTCAAGATGAGTAAAAATTGCCACTTGTCTGCGCGCGTTGAGCCCCTTGTATTTGTAATAGGGGTGTGGCCATCAAACCTGTATGAATTACATATAGCTGCGTCGGACTCGTCTAACCGTGTCCGTAGTCTTGACGACCTATCGAATGCTTTAGTTGGTGAGGCCGTTTTAGTGTGCGGCTGCCAAGGCAGCCGCACTCTCTTCGGCGCGCAGGGATCGCTCCATATTTCCATTTACTATAATGATGCCATGTGGACCGGGCATCTTAAGCGTGAGGGAAGCGTAATGCGGTATTGCATTAAAGCGAGCGAAAGCTTCGCGTCCAAGTAGTGCTTGATAGCCACTTTGGAACGGAGCAATGTGGAAGGTTAAATTTTCACTACGGAAGTTATCGGGGAAGCCGAATATAACCTCTAGTAGCAGGGAGCCCGTGCAATGAGCCCCTGGGCTTGGCGTTACTCCTTTAAAGGTAGTATTGCTGTGGCAAATTTTCGTTGGGTCTATCCCCATTTTGCGGATTGTGTCCTGATATATCAGGTTTAGACTGCTGCCACCGTTCATTAGGACTCGTGTGAAGAGGTATCCGTCAATTATTGGGTCTAATACCAAGGCAGCCCATCCTGCACGCCGGATACTTGCTGAGTAATCCCGATGGTCGAAAGTGATCGGTTGAGACGACCAGTGGCAGGACTCCGCGGTGATAGGCCCTTGGGCATATTTCTCTGGGAGTGCCGCTTTGTTTCTCCCCTTGATCATGTGTAACACGTTTACTGTTTTGACTTCTGGTGGAAATTTCTTTTGTTCCCCAGTGTCTTGCTTGAGAGGCTCATCCTCGTCTTTGCTTGGTTTATCCTCCCCCTTGTGTACGGCGTTGAGCTTGCCGGACTGCTTGAAGACCCAACATTCTCTGTGGGTATGATTAGCGGGTTTACCAGGGGTGCTATGGATCTGACATATTTGGTCCAGAATTTTGTTTAGGCTGGACAGTTCATCTCTGGCGCCTTTAGAGGGCGGCTTTTGCTGACCTGGCCGAGAGCTTCTGAATCCGGTGTTTACCGCCATGCTCTTCGGGCTGTCTTCTTTATTCCGGCGCTTATTATTTTTGCTGCGTCATGATTTCCCGTTTCCATCTCTAACTTCGGATGTACTTGGGTCGCTGGTGCTGCATCGGGCTAGCCAGCTGTCCTCGCCCACGCAAAAGCGGGTCATGAGGCTTGTTAATGCTGCCATTGTTCTCGGCTTTTCTTGGCCGAGGTGTCTGGCAAGCCATTCGTCTCGGACGCTGTGTTTAAAAGCTGCCAAGGCTTCGACGTTCGGACAGTCGACTATTTGGTTCTTTTTAGTAAGAAACCTGTTCCAAAGCTTTCGGGCTGACTCTCCGGGCTGTTGAGTTATATGACTTAAATCGTCCGCATCCGGAGGTCGGACATAAGTCCCTTGAAAATTTGCCCGAAAAGCGTCTTCGAGCTCTTCCCAGCTTCCAATGGAGCTTTCGGGGAGGCTTTTAAGCCAGTGCCGAGCTGGCCCTTTGAGTTTGAGGGGTAAATACTTAATGGCGTGGAGATCATCTCCTCGAGCCATATGGATATGGAGGATATAGTCCTCAATCCAGACCCCAGGGTCTGTTGTTCCGTCGTATGCCTCTATGTTTACGGGTTTGAATCCCTCTGGAAATTCATGGTCCAGCACCTCGTCGGTGAAACATAGGGGGTGTGCGGCACCCCTGTATCTGGGTGTACCGCGTTGTTCGGATGTTTGTTGTGTTGCATCGTATGCTGGAGCGCGCTTGCGTGGTCCATAGATGGATCTGGTTGCGCCGTCCTTTTGATGCGAGCCCTCGCGTGGATCGCGTATTGGCTTATGTGCGGCGTTGTTTGCCGCTCTATGTTGGCCGTGAGGTCGTCTATCCGGCCAGATGGCCGTTTTAATTTTTGGTTGCGGGGGATCTAAGGCCTCCTCATCGAATTCAGGTAGCAACTTCCGCTTCGGGTAGCTCTTGGTGGGGCGATTACCGCCGTACTTCGCTGCTGTGTTGAGTACTTTACTCCATCTGATTCTGAGTGTGTCTTGCGCAGCCTTGAGCCTTTGCTTCTGCTTTTTTAGACTCCTCGCGGTGGCAACAAGCCTTTGACGGGCATTCTGTTGCTCCGGGTGTCTGTCCGGTGTGATGTCGTCCGGACTATTATCTTTGACAGAGTCGGGTTGTTCGGTTTGATTCTCCGTGTTGCCGTGGTTCGGCGATGGTTCACCCTGCTCTAATGCTGGGTCTATATGATCGTTGTTTCTGGCGAGGCGGGATTTGGAGCGGCGCTTACGCCGTCGCTTTGACTTCTTCTTGAGGGGACAACCCTTTGTTGCGTCCTTCCGTTCCTCGTCGTCGTTTTCTTTTGGTGTGTCCACCATGTATACGTCATGTGATGAAGTGGGCGTCCAGTGCCCTGTGGGCAGTGATTCCTGTTCGTCTCCTGCATCGTTGTCCATACCGTCGATGTCTTCGGAGGCGAAGTCGAGCGTGTTGGTTAATTCATCGACAATGGCTACTAAATGGGTGGTGGGTGGGCGGCGAATTTCTTCGTCATACGCATCCCAATCCTGCCGGACATAGTTCGGCCAGGACTCTCCTGACAAGGAGAGAGACTTTAATGAATTCAGTATGCCGCCGAAGGGCGAGTGCTGAAAGATATCCGCGGAGGTGAACTCCATGATTGGCGCCCAATTGGATTTGATAGGCACGGGCGCAGGCGGCTCGGAGTCCATGGCTGGGGAAGGATCTGACAATTTGGCAACACGACTCTCATGATGGGTAAGGTCGATATTCGGCTCGATCGCCGCTGAGGATACGACCTCCGTGACGGGGTCTATCCACCCGTCCATGGATGGAGCAACTGGCTCCGAATTGAGGCTCGGAGTGGCTGCTGGTGTGATTTCCTGAATACGGTCCGATGATAGAGCTAAATTGTACTCATCGTGACCGCGTGGCGCACAAGGCAGGGGCTCGAATCCGTCGAAGATCAAGTCTCCATGGATATCGGCCATGTAATTTAAGCTTCCAAACCTGACCTGATGGCCAGGGGCATAGCTTTTGATCTGCTCCAGATGGCCAAGCGAGTTGGCCCGCAGTGCGAAGCCGCCGAACACAAAGATCTGTCCGGGGAGAAAAGTCTCACCCTGGACTGCATCGCTATCGATGATAGAAGGAGCCATCAAGCCTAACGGCGACGACACAGAGGAACTCTCAATGAAAGCACCAATGTCGGTGTCAAAACCGGCGGATCTCGGGTAGGGGGTCCCGAACTGTGCGTCTAAGGCGGATGGTAACAGGAGGCAGGGGACACAATGTTTTACCCAGGTTCGGGCCCTCTTGATGGAGGTAAAACCCTACGTCCTGCTTGATTTATTCTTGATGATATGGGTATTACAAGAGTTGATCTACCACGAGATCGGTGAGGCTAAACCCTAGAAGCTAGCCTATGGTATGATTGTATGTTTGTCCTACGGACTAAAACCCTCCGGTTTATATAGACACCGGAGAGGGTTAGGGTTACACAAGGTCGGTTACAAAGGAGGAGATATCCATATCCGTACTGCCTGGCTTGCCTTCCACGCCAAGTAGAGTCCCATCCGGACACGAGACGAAGTCTTCAATCTTGTATCTTCATAGTCTAACATTCCGGCCAAAGGATATAGTCCGGCTGTCCGGAGACCCCCTAATCCAGGACTCCCTCAGTCATGCTTAAGACTTGGCCAAAAAACCATATGCTTGACCCACATATAAGTGGCTTTCATGCCAGAGTGACCTCCAATGAGAGAAGAATGTAATGTTGCAAGTAGTTTGTTTGTCATCTCAGTGTTGTTGTCCACTACTATGGTTCCTTTGTATCTAATGATGCCAGCAAAAAAAGTATAGACAATGCCCTTTCTGGTGTTTGTGCTATTAAATTCTACACTAGTGGTCTAAAAATTTCATCTTGGGTATACCTTTCTGCAATCTCTTGGGCCCAAACAAGAATGGCTTGAGTCACGGAGAAAATTTCCCGGATAATTCATCCGCCACTTTGTTACTAACCCCTTTTTGTATTATATGGTTAAATGATAAGCACATTTCATATTCATAATTTGTCACACAAATAAACCATTTGTTATGATCTGGCCATCAATTCTAGCTATGAATTATTGCGTATTTGGATTAAAATCATATAAAAAGAACATTTAGTCGTCACTTGTTTATTTTGCAGAAAAAGTGCAATAAGGCACTATAAACCTCGAGAGTCTGACTAAGAGGCCGAAGAAAACAAGACAAGGGCAAGAAAGAAAGAATGGAGGGATCAACTTGTGAAGTAGGAAGAGAAGTAGAAGGGTCTAGCTGCAAAAGTGCAGATCTGATCGAGGGGACCAAGCCTTTACATAATTGAAACTACTTCCCGTGTTTTGTCCCTTCTAATTTTTTGCTCGATCGGGGGGTGAGGGAGAGAAGGAGAATATGACAGGCCCAAGGGGAACAAAATTAGAAGGGCCAAAACAGGGGAAGTAGTTTCAATTATGTAAAGGCTTGGTCCAGTTTCACAGTCCACTTACATAAATTGTACTTTCTTCAATTTATCATGTAATGGCCAACAACTGAACTGTATTTTTTATGAATCTTTTCTAATAAAAATACAAATCCAATAAACTTATTAACTGAGTTATTGAAGTAAGTGTTTGCTAGTTAGCTAGTGCATGAACCTTAGTAGGTTCAACATAGGCTCCTTGTGCAGAAGTAACATGTCTAGGATATTCTAGTTGTGTGACTGCAAAGGCACATTTAGAGAGTTTTGGAACCAATGTATGTTCTTCTAGTAAAGCTAGACTAGACTACTTCTAAGTGTTCCAGGTGCTCCTGGTAGTTATTGTTGTATATCAGTATGTCATCAAAGAAAAAAATCTCTTGATGTGGGGAACAAAAATCTTGTTCATGCGAGCTTGAGACCAAAGATCTCCCACAGGAATTTGATAAGTCAAATGGCATGACCATACATTCATAATGTCCAGATGATGTCCTAGATGATATTTTTTGGATGTCCTGTCATTCATCCCGATTTGATAGTAATCACCCCTTAAAGTCGATTTTGGAGGATATCTAGGCCCATGCAATTCATCCAACAGATCTTTAATCACAGATATAGGAATTTTGTTTTTGATAGTGACGTCATTGACTTTCCTAAAATCATTGCAAAGAGCGAATGAACTGCTTCTTTGTGGCCAATATAGTAGGGGATATGAGAGGGCTTTGACTGAACCTGATAATCTTGTTAACAAGAAGATCTTTAAATTGATTTTCCATTTCATCCTTTTGATAATGGGGCGGTGAAATAACGGTTAAAGGGTTTGAATCTTGGCATGTCCCGGCTGTAATGAGCATGCCAATTGTCTTAACAGGACCCACTGATAACCCAAAGGTATAGGGGATCATTTGTAGTTTTTTTGATAAATAAGAGTGTCAGACCAAACAAGGAGCTAAAGGTGGAATTTATATTCTCTTTAAGTTCTATCGACCACCGATACAACTCTACACACAATTAACTCTTGCTTTACCTAGAACAAGTATGAAACTAGAAGTACTTTGTAGGTGTAATGCTGGAACTACTTTGTAAAAATAAACTAGTAGTACTTTGCGAGATAATAATAGTTAGTTGTTTAGTAGAAAAAAATTACAACACAAGATAAGTATTTTCTCCATAGGCAATCGCTAACTAGACCGGTAATCATTATTGCAATTTTATATGAGGGAGAGGCATGAGCTAACATACTTTCTCAACCTGGATCATATGCACTTAGGATTGGAACTCTAGCAAGCATCCGTAACTACTGAAGATCATCAAGTTAAAACCCAACCATAGCATTAAGTATCAAGTCCTCTTTACTCCCATACGCAACAACCCCCTTACTTAGGTGTAAGCTTCTGTAACTCTAGCACTCCACCATAAGCGAATCATGAATGTATTGCAACACCCTACAGCGGGGATCCCACATGCTTGTGCAACGCGGAGGGCAACATAGGACAACACCAAAATAAAACATACAACTTGTCGTGGAATTGTCACGGTAGATGTCCTAGCAAAAGGACTTAGTCGTAGGGCCATCGCAACAAGGAAGCTTAAAGGGGTTAATCGGGACAAAGGACATGACGGCTTTTTATACTAGTTCGGCCTCTTACGATGAAGGTAAAAGCCTACGTCTAGTTGTGTTGGAATTGCTAGAGTTTCGATTACCAAGAGGCTAATAAACCGACTTGGTTATCGATCTCTTGTTTCTTGCCCTAAGCCGCCACCGGGTCGTCCCCTTATATACACGGGTTGACGCCTGGTGGCCTACAGAGTCCCCGCCGGCTCATAAATCGTGTCCGGCTCGGTGACTTCTTTTACATGCCTTTCTTTACAAGTCTTTCCTTATATACGGCAGTTTATAATATTGGGCCTTAAGCCGCCTCTAGGCCTTAGGCCTTCTATAAGCTTTAATAAACTATCATCTTGAATGTTTATTGGGCTTCCTTCGTGACCCGCCATTGGGGCTGACCCGGCCCCTCCTGGGCGGGTCATAACTGATATCTATACCCCCAACATTAGGCCCTAGGTTGACTTTGAACTTTGTTCTTTGTCAATCTTCAACACTTAGACAAAATCCACCTTCTTATCCTCGCAGGGTTTTTTTATAACCCGCCATGACGCCATCTCTTGAAAACACAAAAACTTTTATGATGTCATCTCTCAACGGATCTTCATCTTTAATGCCTCCCGAGAATCGAGGCGTCCATTTTGTTGGATAACCATTATTTGGGTCTTCCTCGATTTTCGCGCCTATCTGTTCGCTTTTTCCTTATAAATACGCACGCGGCCGATTTTTCTCATTCTCCTCTCTTCTTTATCTTCCTCCTCTCGCGACCTCTGCTGCTGCTTGAGCTCCGCCACCATTGCAGAGCATCTCGTCATCGTCGACCTTGGCCGCTGCATCAACCAGACTCAGTTCAGAGAAAGGCAGTGACCTTTCGTAGAGGATCCGTGGCCGTAAGTATTCACCTTCCGTTCCTCAGATTCACATTTAGAGCTTCTAGGTTTTCCTGCATGTTCTTCGTAGTTCTTCGCAGTTCTTCGCAGTTCTTCCACTGCCGCCTCTACTTGATCCAAAAAGAGATGTATTATTATGCGGTGGCTATTTTGGTGCCTACTCTTGAGTTTAGTAGACCCTTTTTCCTGGTACGAAGGCGGCATTAGAACTGATGAACTCATCCGGGCTATATTTTTAGGTCTAGAAATTTTTTCATTTTGAACGGCCATTTGATCCATAATAATATCTAGAAATTAAGAAACCTGTTTGTCTCCATACTTAACCAATTTCTGCCGCTTGTACTTCTAAAATGCCTGTAGTCATGGCGGCTTACTGTGCCGGCTTACTTTTCCTTATATGACATTAGCCCTCAATTAATCCACCATCACACCTCTGTATCATCTTGTACTTTCATCATATTTATTGAATTGAACCGGCATGTTACCTTCCTTTCAGTGCGTTTTTGAACACCATGCCGTCCAAAACGCCGACTGTCTACAATTGGGTTCCCTCAACCGTGACTGAGGAATGTTTGAAGGAGTTCTTCTCCATAGGATTTTTCCCAGGAAAAATGTCATGTCTTACCGTGCACCTGACCCGGACGAAGAACGACCCAATCCAAAAGATGGTGAAGTCATTGTCTTTACTGACCACATGAACCGTGGCTTTTCACCGCCCGACTCAAAGTTCTTCAAAGATGTCCTCCATTTTTTCAAACTCCACCCTCAAGGTATCGGGCCCAATTCCATATCCAATATCTGCAACTTCCAAGTGCTCTGTGAGGTGTACCTTCAGGAAGAGCCGACCATGGAACTGTTTAGAGAGTACTTTTATCTGAACCGGTAGAAAGAGTGCACCAACGGCCCTAGCTTGGAGCTTGGAGGCATCTCAATTCAGCGTCGGCAGGGCGCTGTCCTCCGCCTCATAGTCTTGTCGAGTCATCCAAAAGACTAGAATCAGACTTGGTTCTATTGTGAAGACACTTCACCAGCAAACAAGAAGCCACTGCCGAGTTATCGTGCCTAGAGTCTTGACTCCAAATTTGCGCTCCCTGACAAGCTTACGGCTGCCGAACGCAAGAAGCTGATCCCATCAATAAAAAGGATTAGTGCCTTATTAGGGAACGGCTTGACCGGAGTTGACCTGACCCGCTGCTGGATCTCATGGCGGGTTATCCCTCCAAGCCGTCGATCAAAATTGATGTACGAGTATGGTGGAGGCCCAGATGACTCTCTTCGTCACAGCTCCGTTCCATTAACGGAAGAAGATATTGTTTCAATGTCAACCCTTCTGGTGAACGGAAAATACGAAGACTGCAGTACCGTCGGGTTAAACCCCTTCTGCAAGCTTAACCCGGTGCCAGAAGTAAGGAAACTCTAATCTCTCTCCTTTGTATTTTTCCCAGCCGTATTGTTTAATACTTGCCCGACCTTTCATCTTGTTTTTACATGTTTGCAGGCCAAATCTGATTTCTGAAAAGTTAAATATGACCATGAAGCTGCTAAGAAAGCGAGAGTCGCCGCCATAACCGCCAAGAAAACGACCCGGAGGTCTAAAAAGAAGAAGAAGAGCACCGCTGAAGACATGATGAATCTTGACGATACTTCTGAGTCGGAGGTAGCCCTTGACTCCCTTGGACAACTTTTTAATAATATTATTAACACTGATCATTACTAGGATGACACTGGGTCCAGTCAGGCCGTGGCAGAAGAGGTAACTATTTCCTTCGACTCATCCCATTTGCCAAGACAGAAACTTTGAGTCGTAACCAGGAAAGTAAGGTTTTCACACCCTTTGGCTTATCTGGATCCTCACTTTCTTTTGAAAATGCAGCAACATGAGAGCCGCCGTCAAGCCCGGAATGAAGACGAACCGCCTGTTATTCTTCAACAAACTCCTCAAAAGCGCCGGAATGAGGTTTACTTCTTTGTTTTTGACTTTTTGTTTAATGGATCCTTTCCCTTGCATTACTTAACTTTACTTTATCTTTGCAGGAGGTGTCTCGTCTTCTGGCGACTCATCTCAGACCCAATTTCCGGCCTTCAAGAATGCCCCTGGGTAAGGAAAAAATCCTCTTTCCTCCGTGTTTTTCAAACTGTATCTTTATACTGACAGTCTTATAATATATTCTCTTAGTGGTCAAGCTAGGTCCAAGAAGGCAAAGGCAACTAAGCCGGTGGAAGACCCGCCAATTCCTATCCCTGAACCGGCCATGCCATCTTCTCCTCCGTTAACTGATACTCCAGAAGACCCGCCTGTCAGTGCAGAAGCAAATCCTCCTGAGCCGTCGTTTGACAAAACCACCATTAACCCTTCTGCCACTGGGCCATCCAGCTCGGCTAACCCGCCATCACCGTCTGCTCAAGACGTTCTAATCACTAGGAGCCGCTTCGTTGAGCCGGGGAATCCCACTGTGTTGGCTCGTCATACTGCGAAACAAGTGCATTATGATATTTCACATTATGACCATCTGAATGCGAATGATATATTATCCGGCTATCTCAGCCATGTGCACTCAAGCCGTGACTTGGAGATTGAAATGGTCAAGAAGTTGCAGCTGAAGTATGAGGTACGTTCTTCCAACTTATATTCTGCCAGTCCCCAAGTCTTCAGATTATGAGAAAACCGGAATGATCTGTAGACTTTATGATATAGGCTTAGACTTTACCTTTAGATTTTTCTGGAGTTCAATAAAATAGAACAAAGCTTCACCTGTAGTCCCCAAGGGCCGGTTCATTTGACCGTAAATGAGCCGGTTCTTTGAATTTTCATAACCGTCTCGTACCGAACTCAACAAATATTGTAGTCCGGCTTACCCTTGAGATACTTGCTGAATATCATACATTAGCCCCCAAGTGCCAAGTGTTGTTACTTTGTAAAGTACTTGGGACTTGAAGTATAGTAGAGTCATAAAAATTGTTTTGGCATACATTAGCCCCCAAGTGTCAAGTGTCTTTGCAGTGTAAAGGCACTTGAGACTTAAATTTTGAATCTCGAGCTTTGACACACCTGTATATGTCTTGCAGAATGCCCTATCTGAATTGGGTTCGCAATTGACTGACGCCAAGACCCGGCTGGCGGATCGGGAGGCAGAGATCAAGTTTGCTGACTCCAAACTGCAAGCAAGTCTCTCTGAGACGAAAAAATTAAAAACCAGCTTTACTGCCAAGAAGAAAACCTGGGCTGAAGAAAGAACGCTTCTGACACAATGTGTCGAGAAGGCTGAAGCAGCCCTTGAAGAGGTTATGACGGAGCTGGCCGGTTTAAAGAACTGGGTGTCACAAATGGTGTCCGCTATCTTTGGTAGGCCATCTGTACTGACTTTTTACCTTCTTTTGACCCAGACTGCAAGCCGCTAGCTGACCCATCGTGTTCAAAACATATGCAGGCCCTCGAAGCAAGAATCTGAGTCAAGACCACATGATTAAGCTGAAGACGGTCTATACCTTAGTAGAGCAGTTGTACATTAGCGCACAACGAGCACTCACCGCTATCTCTCCTGCCAATCAAGGAACCAACTGGCTCAGCGATGTTTTAAAGAAGCTGTCAATCTTGCCCGCCAGGTTCCAAGAAGTCAAGCGCTCCTGTGCCAGAGCTGGAGCTTTGACTGCCCTGAGCCACTCCAAGGCTTGGGTGCCAGATCTAGACCCGACGGATGTAGCCAGAGGGTACCCCACGGTAAAGGAAGATGGGTCACTGTTTGAACAGGACGACTTCGTTGCTTGCATGAGGGAGGTGCGACCTCAGGCCACCATTCTTGGGGATGAAACAAATATCGATAAATACCAGCCGGGTTTTGACTTGGATAATAAGAAGATGGTGATACGTCTCCAACGTATCTATAATTTTTGATTGCTCCATGCTATATTATCTACTGTTTTGGACATTATTGGGATTTATTATCCACTTTTATATTATTTTTGGGACTAACCTATTAACCGGAGGCCCAGCCCAGAATTGCTGTTTTTGCCTGTTTTAGGGTTTCGAAGAAACGAAATATCAAACGGAGTCCAAACGGAATGAAACCTTCGGGAACATGATCTTCTCAACAAACAAGAACCGGGAGACTTGGACCCTACATCAAGAAAGGAAACAGGAGGCCACGAGGTAGGGGGGCGCGCCCACCCCCACCAGGTGCGCCCTCCACACTCGTGGGCCCCCTGTTGCTCCACCGACGTACTCCTTCCTCCTATATATATCCACGTACCCCCAAACGATCAAATACGGAGCCAAAACCCTAATTCCAACACCGTAACTTTCTGTATCCACGAGATCCCATCTTGGGGCCTGTTCCGGAGCTCCGCCGGAGGGGGCATCGATCACGGAGGGCTTCTACATCAACACCATAGCCTTTTCGGTGAAGTGTGAGTAGTTTACTTCAGACCTACGGGTCCATAGTTAGTAGCTAGATGGCTTATTCTCTCTTTTTGGATCTCAATACAATATTCTCCCACCCTCTTGTGGAGAACTATTTGATGTCATCTTCTTTTTGCGGTGTGTTTGTTGAGACCGATGAATTGTGGGTCTATGATCAAGTCTATCTATGAATAATATTTGAATCTTCTTTGAATTCTTTTATTTATGATTGGTTATCTTTGCAAGTCTCTTCGAATTATCAGTTTGGTTTGGCCTACTAGATTGATCTTTCTTACAATGGGAGAAGTGCTTAGCTTTGGGTTCAATCTTGCGGTGTCCTTTCCCAGTGACAGTAGGGGCAGCAAGGCACGTATTGTATTGTTGCCATCGAGAATAACAAGATGGGGTTTCCTTCATATTGCATGAGTCTATCCCTCTACATCATGTCATCTTGCTTAAGGCATTACTCTGTTTTTAACTTAATACTCTAGATGCATGCTGGATAGCGGTCGATGAGTGGAGTAATAGTAGTAGATGCAGGAAGGAGTCGGTCTACTTGTCTCGAACGTGCTGCCTATATACATGATCATACCTAGATATTCTCATAACTATGCTCAATTCTGTCAATTGCTCAACAGTAATTTGTTCACCCACCGTAGAATACTTCTGCTCTCGAGAGAAGCCACTAGTGAAACCTATGGCCCCCGGGTCTATCTTTATCATATTGATCTCCTACTACTTAGTTATTTCCTTTGCTATTTACTTTGCCTTTATTTTACTTTGCATATTTTATCATAATAATACCAAAAATATTATCTTATCATACCTATCAGATCTCACTCTCGTAAGTGGCCTTATAGGGATTGACAACTCCTATTTGCGTTGGTTGCGATGATTTTTTTTGTGCAGGTATGAGGGACTCGCGTGTAGCCTCCTACTGGATTGATACCTTGGTTCTCAAAAACTGAGGGAAATACTTACGCTACTTTGCTACATCATCCCTTCCTCTTCGAGGAAAACCAACGCAGTGCTCAAGAGGTAGCAAGAAGGATTTCTGGCGCCATTGCCGGGGAGTTCTACGCAAAAGTCAACATACCAAGTACCCATCACATACCCTTATCTCCCGCATTATATTATTTGCCATTTGCCTCTCGTTTTCCTCTCCCCGCACTTCACCCTTGCCGTTTTATTTGCCCTCTCTCTCTATCCTCCCTCTCTCTCTCTTTTTGCCTCTTTTTGCCCGCTTGCTTTCTGTTTGCTTGTGTGTTAGTTTGCTTGCTTGTCACGATGGCTCAAGATAATACTAAATTGTGTGGCTTCACCAATACCAACAACAATGATTTTATTAGCACTCCGATTGCTCCTCTTACCGATGCTGAATCTTGTGAAATTAATATTGCTTTGCTGAATCTTGTCATGAAAGATTCATTTTCCGGCCTTCCTAGTGAAGATGCCGCTACCCATCTAAATAGCTTCGTTGATTTGTGTGATATGCAAAAGAAGAAAGATGTGGATAATGATATTGTTAAATTGAAGCTATTTCCTTTTTCGCTTAGAGATCGTGCTAAAGCTTGGTTTTCGTCTTTGCCTAAAAATAGTATTGATTCATGGAACAAGTGCAAAGATGCTTTTATCTCTAAGTATTTTCCTCCCGCTAACATCATCTCTCTTAGAAACGATATTAAGAATTTTAAGCAACTTGATAATGAACATGTTGCACAAGCTTGGGAGAGAATGAAATTAATGATACGTAATTGCCCTACTCATGGTTTAAATTTGTGGATGATTGTTCAAAATTTTTATGCCGGATTGAATTTTGCTTCTAGAAATCTTTTAGATTCGGCAGCGGGAGGCACTTTTATGGAAATCACTTTAGGGGAATCTACTAAACTCCTAGATAATATTATGGTTAATTATTCTCAATGGCATACTGAAAGATCTACTAATAAAAAGGTGCATGCGATAGAAGAAATTAATGTTTTGAGTGGAAAGATGGATGAACTTATGAAATTATATGCTAATAAGAGTGTTTCTTCTGATCCTAATGATATGCCATTGTCTACTTTGATTGAGAACAATAATGGATCTATGGATGTGAATTTTGTTGGTATGAACAATTTTGGTAACAACGCGTATAGAGGAAATTTCAACCCAAGGCCTTATCCTAGTAATCCCTCTAATAATTATGGTAATTCCTACAACAATTCTTATGGAAATTATAATAAGATGCCCTCTTATTTTGAATATAATATTAAAGAATTTTTTATTTCGCAAACGAATTTTAATGCTTTGATTGAAGAAAAATTGCTTAAGATTGATGATTTGGAAAGGAACGTTGATAGAATTTCTCTTGATGTTGATTCTTTGAAACTTAGATCTATTCCACCTAAGCATGATATCAATGAGTCTCTCAAAGCCATGAGAATTTCCATTGATGAGTGCAAAGAAAGAACCGCTAGGATGCGTGCTAAGAAAGATGCCTTTATAAGAGCGTGCTCTTCTAGTTCCTATGAAAATAAAGATGAAGATCTAAAAGTTATTGATGTGTCCCCTATTAAATCTTTGTTTTGCAATATGAATCTTGATAATGATGGGACTGAATATGATCCACCTTTACCTAGAAGGCGTTCCAAGAATTCAAAATTTGTTGATCTTGATGCTAAAATTGATAAAAGTGGGATTGAAGAAATTAAAACCCTAGATGTTGCTAAACCCACTCTTAGCCAAGCACTGGCCCGGGGGGGCTAAAATAAAGATGACCCTCGGGAGCGCGACTCCCAAGGGACCCTCGGGAGCGCGACTCCCAAAGGTAGTGAGGTGGAGCTGCAGCAAGCACTAGCATATATGGTGGCTAACTTACGCAAATAAGAGCGAGAAGAGAAGCAAAGCACGGTCGTGAACTAGAAGTGATCAAGAAGTGATCCTGAAGCTACTTACGTTCAAGCATAACACCAAAGCCATGTTCACTTCCCGGACTCCGCCGGAAAGAGACCATCACGGCTACACACGCGGTTGAGGCATTTTAATTAAGTTAAGTGTCAGGTTTTCTACAACCGGATACTAACAAATTCCCATCTGCCCATAACCGCGGGCATGACATTCGAAAGTTCATAACCCTGCAGGGGTGTCCCAACTTAGCCCATCACAAGCTCTCACGGTCAACGAAGGATATTCCTTCTCCCAGGGAGACCCGATCAGACTCGGAATCCCGGTTACAAGACATTTCGACAATGGTAAAACAAGACCAGCAAGACCGCCCGATGCGCCGACATCCTGATAGGAGCTGCACATATCTTGTTCTCAGGGCAACACCGGATGAGCGCTCCGTACAACTAAAACCAGCCCTCAAGTTTCCCCGAGGTGGCGCTGCAAAGGACTCTAGTTCGGCCCAACTCTTAGACAAGCACAGGCCCGGGGGGCTAAAATAAAGATGACCCTCGGGAGCTCAACTCCCAAGGGAAAAGGTAGGTCATGGTGAGGCAAATGGTAAAACCAAGGTTGGGCCTTGCTGGAGGATTTTTATTCAAGGAGAACTATCAAGGGGTCCCCATAACACCCAACCGTGTAAGGAACGCAAAACCAAGGAACATAACACCGGTATGATGGAAACTAGGGCGGAAAGAGTGGAACAAAACACCAGGCATAAGGCCGAGCCTTCCACCCTTTACCAAGTATATAGATGCATTAAATTAAATAAGAGATATTGTGATAACCCAACATATCCATGTTCCAAACATGGAACAAACTTCAACTTTACTTGCAACTAGCAACGCTATAAGAGGGGCTGAGCAAGCGGTAACATAGCCAAACAACGGTTTGCTAGAAAAGGTGGGTTAGAGGCTTGACATGGCAATATGGGAGGCATGATAAAGCAAGTGGTAGGTATCACGGCATAGCAAAAGAGCGAGCAACTAGCAAGCAAAGATAGAAGTGATTTTGAGGGTATGGTCATCTTGCCTAAGATCCCGCAAGGAAGAAGAACGAGTCCATGAAGAAGACAAACGGACGTAGATGAACAGATCCTCACAACTCCAAAACGAAGCCGAAGCTAACGCGAGAAGTAACCCGGAAAGAAGCAAACAACATAGTAAAAAACCACCACATAAACATGGCATGATGCACAACCAAGTATGATGCATCTCCAGTTTAATGAGGCATGGCATGGCAAAATGCACAAACAATCTTAGAAATTAAGTGGAGCTCAACATGCAACTCCGTTGCATATTGACAAAACACCACATTCAAGTTATTTAGTTCGATCTCGTTTATGTACCCAACAATATTAAATGTTGATTAACATGGCAAGAGGTGAAGCAAATGAAAACTACCTATCTAGGGAAGTTTAAATGAGGCCGGAACAACAAAACAACAAGTCCGGAAACTCGTCATGTGCATATATTAGATTTGGTACTGTTCTGCCCTAAACATAATTTTAGAGTTGTTGAACATTCAAAGTAAGGTCACCATGTTAAACTAGGCATTTTTCTACCCCATTTACATATAAAGTTTGTCAGGTTTGGAGCTACTGTTATTAAGTTATGAATTAAAGCATTTTAGCATGGCATATGGACAAAAATTACACAAACAACATTTTAAACATGGGTGAAAGTGACATATTATGAAACTAGACAGAATTTTAAGCATTTTTCATATATAAAGTTTTTACATATGATGCATAGTTTGAGAGATATGATATGTATGAACATGAGGGTCTTTTCTGTAAAACAGAGTTCTCTGAATAAATAGACAAAATCGCAGAACCCCAAAAAAACTATACGGGCCGAAACAAAGTCTAGCCCAACATGCACAGGAGGGGCTTGGGGGGTTCCTCACCATGGGCTCGGCCCAGGTTGGTAGAGCAGAGGCAGGCCGGTGCCGCTGGACCGGGCCGAGGCCGGACCATGCGCGCGCGAGGGAGGCAGCCCAACAGGGGCGCGCTCGTCCTCTCCTCTGCTCGATGCAGAGACAGGTTTAGGGCGCGGCGGTTGCCGGCGATGAGAAAGACGACACGGTGGGAAGCGGCTCCGGCGAGGTCAGGGACTGGCGGAGACGGGCGAATCTGGACGGCAGCTTGCCGGATCCGGAGAATCCGGGCGACACCGGAAGCTGGGTGGCAGCGAGGAGCTCCGGGCGGCGGTGTTGTGCAAGGCCAGAGATAGAGAGCTGTAAGAGAAGAAGGAAGGGAAACGGAGGAAGGGATGAGAGGGGCGGCCGGGGACGCGACCTGGGCGATGTTCGAAGCAGGGGGGTCGCCAGCGATGAGGTGGGTTCCGGTGGCCGGCGGGGTTGCGGGAGCTCGAGTGGCGGCTCTCTCCCGATCCAGATCCGATCAAGGAGGTACACGGAGAGCGAGCGGGCGACGACTCGGGCTCGGGCGGGCATCCCAGGTCCCGATCCGGGTCCTGGCAGGCCCGCGTGCTTCGCGGCGGCGCGGGGAGGCTAGGGGGCGACATGGGTGGCTCTGGATGGCCAGAGCGGCGGCTGGCGGCGGCGCTGGCTCGCCTGGAACTGCCAAGTGGCGGCGGTTGGGTGGCCAACGCTGAAAACAAGGAGGAAGGTGGCCGCTAGCTGCGGAAAATGAGGAGGAGGGTAGGTAGGAGGCCAAAAATGGCAGGGGGCGTCTATTTATAGTAAGGGGCTAGGGTTAGGGGGTTTTAGGCCGTTACGGAGCCGTTCGATCTCGATTGGACGGTCCGGAGCGGAGGGGTAGGTAGGAGGGCTATAAGGATTGTGCCAGTGGACTAGTGGGCTAGGAAGAGAGGAAGATGGGCAGCCCGGCACATGTTTCCGGAACCCGGAAACGTCCGACGATAGACCGGCTACTATTGTCGTTATAGTAATCCGTTGGGGCATCAAATAGACTCCAAATGCGATGAATCTTGACAGGCGGTTTATCCACAGTACAATAAGACCACACTCCAACTTTCACCCCATTTCGAGAACATTTTTCCGCCACTTATAAAATAATATTTCGAAGGTGCCGCAGGCGCGTGCAAGTGTGTCTGGGATCAGAACGGACAACGGACGGAACTAGGGGAACCCGAACGGATGCATGTTTTAAAAACATGATGATGCAATGCGGATGATGACATGGCAAGAAGCAAAACACAAGCAAACGACATGGCAACGATGGCGAATAACTGGGAGACATCTGCGCAACGGTCTCGGGGCGTCACAACACTCCACCACTACGAGAGGATCTCGTCCCAAGATCTAGGATGGCACCGGGGAAAACGGAAAAGGAAGGGGAAAAGGTAAAGCTAAGCTGCTTCTTTGACAAATGAGTGAAACCAAAGAACCTTGCGAGGTTGAACAAATTGAAATAAAGAAAACAACGAATATGAACAAAGTTGAAAACACTCCGTTAGGAAAGCGGAACAAGGAACATTACTAGAACCTTGTAGGTTGAGAGACATAAGAAAAGTGTCACCAAGGATAAGAAGTACATGCAAGCACTCCGGCTGAAATGAGATGTACAAGGAACGATAAAGATCAATTACGACAACACTCCGGTTGGACATGGAAGGTAAAGAATATAAACTTTGCCAAACGAAAGCACTTGGATGAGACTCTGGTTAGAAGAGGAATGATAAACATGACACTCCGGTTAAAACAAGATAGAGAAGGGAAAAGAATGATATAATTTGGGCAGCATTCCAACTGTAAATGGAAGGAATTTAACATGAACTTGACAAGATGAGACTATGCTTGATGAAATCAACAACACACTGTCTTCGGAACTATTGAAAGAATGGCACAAGGGGTAAGAACGATTTTAGACAGCACTCCGATTGAGAAGGGATGGACAACTTGATAAGATGAGAGAACTTGAATGAAGGACACGACACTCCGGTTAAATGGATAAGCACAAAATTAACACGATCTTTGACCAAACGAGATGATGGGTGAAAATAGCAACAACATCACAAAGCCTCCGGAAGAAATAAAAGAATAGAATAAAAAAATGGAGAAGAAAACAACATCTTCTACCTCAAATGAGCTTGAAAAAGCATCTTTAGGAGAAGGTTCGAACGGAGTTGTTGGAAAACCAACAATGAAATGATATACTCCTCGTGGACTTATGAAAACATCTCAAAGTTGAGGTCAAATTTTGCCACTAACGGAAAACAATAGATTGGATTGATATGAACAAGGAGGCGAGAAACTTATTTCACCGGGAGGATAAATGAAGAACTTGGGTCATTTATAAGCACCATAATTAGCAATAATCCTTAGGAATGCTTTAGGTGAAATATAACCCAAGATAAGTCCAATGAAGAGGTTGATGGATTTACAATATCTCATTCTTGACAAAATGTGAATCATGAAACACGAACTGAAATTGTCAAAAATGACATAACACCACCTCAAAAGATAAGAGGGAAAGAATTGCGCTTCGGAATACAAGATGAAGAAAACTTGAGCTACTCTGAAAAGAATCTTGATGAACACTTCGAGAAGGAATTAAACCCTTGATGAGCCATCATGTAGAGCCTCCATGAAGAACTCCGGTAACAAAAGGATGATCAAACGAAAGGAAGGAGAAATTGAAACACAAGGTGAAGCCTTGCGATGATTTAGAAAGGATCTTCGCAACGAGATAATGCGGAAAATCTTGGAACTCTGGAAAAGAAAGATGAACAAATGAAATCAAGAATTTTGATGAACCTCCGGAATAAGAAATTAATCACTTGGATGAAACAAGAATAATAATTACATTATGCTTATTTGAAATACTGCTTATTCTCGTAGAAAGGATTAAGATAGATATATCGCAAACTTGAGAAGGTCTTCCACGAACCACCGGTAGGATTGAAGCAACGAATAAATTGATATGATAGCCAAGGAATAAAACTCTTGAATGAACCACCGTAAGAATTAAACATGAAAGTAGCAAAAGCACATTTCACCGGGAAGAATTGGAAAACAAATGAAGATACTTCAGAGAATTTAGATGCAAGTGAACAAAGAGATCCTGAGCTGATTAGAGAATACTTGAATGATGCACCGGTAAGATTTGGAGAACGATAGCGACACACTGAGAATGAATAATTTTGAGATGATGGGCTCCGGAGAAACAAGCTAAAGGACTCCTGAAATGCTCTGGATGGGTGAAAAGAATTTTTACAATCGAAACAAATTATGAGAGGATGTCATCACGCTTGAACTGAGAATCCTCGAGAAAAGGCACAAGATTTAGAGGAAACACTTCTTCAGCCTTCAAATCCGAGAATGACGTCGAGAAACACCACCAAGAATTGTTGAGGCACTCCGGAATGAAAATTACAAAGGTTGAACCAATGATGAAAAGAATGTGGAAGATCTTGGAGAAGGCATTTGACTGATGATAACTCATTCTTACGTCAAACTTGGAAAAGAATTTGAGAAGCCTCGTGAAAATTAGAAGAGTCAGGTAAGATCCTGGAAAAGACATGTGGGTTAGGGCCCACTCAAGAGAAAAACACCGTTGAACGATTACTTGAAAAGGAGATAGCACCGGTTGAATTAAACGGCTTGAAAGAGATAACAACCTCGAAATAAGTTGAACGGATCTTGAATGACAAGACGAGCCTTCTGAGATATCTTTAGCACTCCCAAACAAACGAATAGCGAGAAGTGAATGATTATGAGGTGTACCGGCATGAGGAGGTATTTGAAACGAGGAAAATGGATATGATCAACAACAAAAGCTTGATTTGAATCTACCGGAGAAGATAAAAGAAACGAAGAATGATGAACTTGAAGCTCCATTAGTATCTTCCCGAGAATCACCGGATAAGAATATTGACGAAAAAGAATGAAGAAACTTCACATCCATAATATGATAGTTGATTAAGAAATCCTAATCCTTGAAGAAAAAGGGTGGGAGGGAGGGAAAACAAAGACAACTTGGGGGCGGATGAAACGAACAACGTTGGGAAAACCAAGAGGTGATCTTGCAGATGTTGAAATGATCGGATCCATTTGGAGAGAAACACGCCGGTTGAAAAGGATTGACAAGACAAATTCGATTATCATGAAGGATTTGTATTCACATAGGAGTATGAGAACAACATTTGGGGAAGGTATGGAATCCACACTTGACATTGAAGCAACTCGAATACCACAAACCAAAACAAAAACAAAGGATTGGCTTGCAGAATAAGCCGGAACAAACATATGATAGAGACTTCGTCCGAAGTTTTCATGGTGGGGCCCACACGGTCTCGATCGTACATCACCATCATGTACAAGGCAGTGCACATGACATATGAAGTGTCCCCGAGTCTGCATAGCCAAGGACTCTTTAAGACACAACGAGACCACTGTAAAACCAACCATGGATAGGCGGACCACTAGATGTCGAACCCCAATTTCATAACATACATCTGTCGGAAAGATATCCTAGGAGCTACTTGAATTCCCACTTATAAACTCCCGAAACTTTCTGGTTATGCAATCAGGTGTTGGGGATACAGGGGAAGCATAATATCTCACCCAAACTAACAAATCCTACATCCAGCTGTATCCATCCTTCAACACATAACCAAGAAACCTTCGGAAATCATTTACCTCAACCTTCAAAAAGCATCCGTTATACGAGTTATGGCAATACTCCCGAACTCCCGCCCCAGTACTGGGTGGCGTCGAGGTTATCTCACCAACAACTGCATAAAAGAGATTTTCGATGTCGATGGAACTCAGGTATTCCAGAACTGCAACGATAAATTTGTGGCAACAACACCTCGGAGCTCAACTCCCCGGGACACTGCCACAACCCCTAAATGTCAGGAGGCACCAAGAACAATGTTCTCGTCACAAAACCATTCGAACGATTCCAAGATACCCGTGTGATCCTAATTTTTTTTCGTGAAATTTGAGGAGAGAAGAGTCAAAACTTCTACGTCAGGAGGCCTCACTAGTGCGACGAAGGGGCTGAGGAGTGAATCCTACTCTCCAATATATATAATCCTATAAGACTCAAAACATTTTTCTAGACTCAACAACGCCAGTGATTCGATCAAGAAGGGGGCTCCTAAGTCGGGGAAGGCTCTGATACCAACTTGTAACACCCAAGATGCGGCTATATCTCCCAGGTGTCGGAGCACGACTTAGAGGCATAACCGCATTGTAGGCATGTCGCAAGAGGGGTAATGTTTACACATCCCATGTACTGAATAAGAAAGGGATAAAGAGGTGGCTTACAATCGCCACTTCACACAATACAAGAATATATCATTACATCATCCAGAATACAATCAAGGTCCGACTATGGAACCAAATAAAGAAAGACAACCCCTAATGCAATAGATCCCCGATCACCCCGACTGGGCTCCACTACTGATCAACTGGAAACGAAACAACACAACACACACGATGTTCATCGAGCTCCTCCTTGAGCTCGGCTGCGTCATCTGCACTGGTATCAACGACACCTGCAACTAGTTTTGGAAGTAGTCTACGAGTCAGGGGGACACAGCAATCTCACATCCTAGCGATCAAGACTATTTAAGCTTATGGGTAGGAAAAAGGTAGTGAGGTGGAGCTGCAGCAAGCACTAGCATATATGGTGGCTAACTTACGCAAATAAGAGCGAGAAGAGAAGCAAAGCACGGTCGTGAACTAGAAGTGATCAAGAAGTGATCCTGAAGCTACTTACGTTCAAGCATAACACCAAAGCCATGTTCACTTCCCGGACACCGCCGGAAAGAGACCATCATGGCTACACACGCGGTTGATGCATTTTAATTAAGTTAAGTGTCAGGTTTTCTACAACCGGATACTAACAAATTCCCATCTGCCCATAACCGCGGGCACGACATTCGAAAGTTCATAACCCTGCAGGGGTGTCCCAACTTAGCCCATCACAAGCTCTCACGGTCAACGAAGGATATTCCTTCTCCCAGTGAGACCCGATCAGACTCGGAATCCCGGTTACAAGACATTTCGACAATGGTAAAACAAGACCAGCAAGACCGCCCGATGCACTAACATCCTGATAGGAGCTGCACATATCTCGTTCTCAGGGCAACATCGGATGAGCACTCCGTACAACTAAAACCAGCCCTCAAGTTTCCCTGAGGTGGTGCTGCAAAGGACTCTAGTTCAGACCAACTCTTAGACAAGCACTGGCCCGGGGGGCTAAAATAAAGATGACCCTCGGGAGCGCAGCTCCCAAGGGAAAACGTAGGTCATTGTGAGGCAAATGGTAAAACCAAGGTTGGGCCTTGCTGGAGGAGTTTTATTCAAGGAGAACTATCAAGGGGTCCCCATAACACCCAACCATGTAAGGAACGCAAAATCAAGGAACATAACACCGGTATGACGGAAACTAGGGAGGCAAGAGTGGAACAAAACACCAGGCATAAGGCCGAGCCTTACACCCTTTACCAAGTATATAGATGCATTAAATTAAATAAGAGATATTGTGATATCCTAACATATCCATGTTCCAAACATGGAACAAACTTCAACTTCACCTGCAACTAGCAACACTATAAGAGGGGTTGAGCAAGCAGTAACATAGCCAAACAACGGTTTGCTAGGAAAGGTGGGTTAGAGGCTTGACATGGCAATATGGAGGCACGATAAAGCAAGTGGTAGGTATCGCGGCATAGCAAAAGAGCGAGCAACTAGCAAGCAAAGATAGAAGTGATTTCGAGGGTATGGTCATCTTGCCTGAGATCCCGCAAGGAAGAAGAACGAGTCCATGAAGAAGACAAACGGACGTAGATGAACAGATCCTCACAACTCTGGAACGGAACCGAAGCTAACGCGAGAAGTAACCCGAAAAGAAGCAAACAACATAGTAAACAACCACCACATAAACATGGCATGATGCACAACCAAGTATTGATGAAACACCACATTCAAGTTATTTAGTTCGATCTCGTTTATGTACCCAACAATATTAAATGTTTATTAACATGGAAAGAGGTGAAGCAAATGAAAACTACCTATCTAGGCAAGTTTAAATGAGGCCGGAACAACAAAACAACAAGTCCAGAAACTCCTCATGTTCATATATTAGATTTGGTACTGTTCTGCCCTAAACATAATTTTAGAGTTTTTGAAGATGCAAAGTAAGGTCACCATGTTAAACTAGGCATTTTTCTACCCCATTTACATATAAAGTTTATTAGGTTTGGAGCTACGGTTATTAAGTTATGAATTAAAGCATTTTAGCATGGCATATGGACAAAAATTACACAAACATCATTTTAAACATTTTAAACATGTGTGAAAGTGACATATTATGAAACTAGGCAGAATTTTAAGCATTTTTCATATATAACGTTTGTACATATGATGCATAGTTTGAGAGATATGATATGTATGAACATGAGGGTCTTTGCTGTAAAATAGGGTTCTCTGAATAAATAGATAAAATCGCAGAACCCAAAAAAACTATACGGGCCGAAACAAAGTCTAGCCCAACATGCACAGGAGGGGCTTGGGGGGGGGGTCCTCACCATGGGCTTGGCTTAGGTTGATGGAGCAGAGGCAGGCCGGTGCCGCTGGACCGGGCCGAGGCCGGACCATGCGCGCACGAGGGAGCCAGCCCGACAGGGGCGCGCTCGTCGTCTCCTCTGCTCGATGTAGAGACAGGTTCAGGGCGCGGCGGTTGCCGGCGATGAGAACGACGACGCGGTGGGAAGCGGCTCCGGTGAGGTCAGGGACTGGCGAAGACGGGCGGATCTGGATGGCAGCATGCCGGATTCGGCGAATCTGGGCGACACCGGAAGCTGGGCGGCAGCGAGGAGCTCTGGGCGGCGTTGCTGTCCAAGGCCACAGAGAGAGAGAGAGAGAGAGAGCTGTATGAGAAGGAGGAAGGGAAACAGAGGAAGGGATGAGAGGGGCGGCCGGGGACGCGACCTGGGCGGCGTTCGGAGCAAGGGGTCGCCGGCAATGAGGTGGGTTCCGGTGGCCGGCGGGGTTGCGGGAGCTCGAGCGGCGGCTCTCTCCCGATCCAGATCCATCGAGGAGGTACACGGAGAGCGGGCAGGCGACGACTCGGGCTCAGGCGGGCATCCCAGGGCCCAATCCGGGTCCTGGCGGGCCCGCAGGCTTCGCAGCGGTGCGGGGAGGCTAGGGGGCGACATGGCCGGCTCTGGATGGCCAAAGCGGTGGCTGGCGGCGGTGCTGGCTCGCCTGGAGCTTCCAAGTGGCGGCGGTTGGGTGGCCGGCGCTGAAAACGATGAGGAAGGTGGTGGCTGGCTGCGAAAAATGAGGAGGAGGGTAGGTAGGAGGCCAAAAATGGCAGGGGGCGTCTATTTATAGTAAGGGGCTAGGGTTAGGGGGTTTTAGGCCGTTTCGGAGCCGTTCGATCTCAATCGGATGGTCCGGAGCGAAGGGTTAGGTAGGAGGGCTATAAGTACTGTGCCAGTGGACTAGTGGGCTAGGAAGAGAGGAAGATGGGCAGCCCGGCACATGTTTCCGGAACCCGGAAACGTCCGACGATAGACCGGCTACTATTGTCATTATAGTAATCCGTTGGGGCATCAAACAAACTCCAAATGCGATGAAACTTGACAGGCGGTCTATCCACACTACAATAAGACCACACGCCAACTTTCACCCCATTCCGAGAACATTTTTCGGCCACTTATAAAATAATATTTCGGAGGTGTCGCGGGCGCGTGCAAGTGTGTCTGGGCTCAGAACGGACAACGGATGGAACTGAGGGAACCTGAACGGATGCAAGTTTTAAAAACATGATGATGCAATGCGGATGATGACATGGCAAGATGCAACACACAAGCAAAAGACATGGCAACGACGGCGAATAACTGGGAGACACCTCGCGCAACGGTCTCGGGGCGTCACATGTTGATCTTGATGCTAAATTTGATAAAAGTGGGATTGAAGAAATTAAAACCCTAGATGTCGCTAAACCCACCATTATGGATTTCAAGAAATTTAACTATGAAAATTGCTCTTTGATTGATTGTATTTCCTTGTTGCAATCCGTGCTAAATTCTCCTCATGCTTATAGTCAAAATAAAGCGTTTACTAAACATATCGTTGATGTCTTGATGCAATCTTATGAAGAAAAACTTGAATTGGAAGTTTCTATCCCTAGAAAACTTTATGATGAGTGGGAACCAACTATTAAAATTAAAATTAAATATCATGAATGCTATGCTTTATGTGATTTGGGTGCTAGTGTTTCCTCGATTCCAAAGACTTTGTGTGATTTGTTAGGTTTCCGTGATTTTAATGATTGCTCTCTAAACTTGCACCTTGCGGATTACACTATTAAGAAACCTATGGGAAGAATTAATGATGTTCTTATTGTTGCAAATAGTAATTATGTGCCCATATATTTTATTGTTCTTGACATAGATTGCAATCCTTCATGTCCTATTATTCTTGGTAGACCTTTCCTTAGTACGATTGGTGCAATTATTGATATGAAGGTAGGAAATATTAGATTCCAATTTCCATTAAGGAAAGGCATGGAACACTTTCCTAGAAATAAAATTAAATTACCTTATGAATCTATTATGAGAGCTACTTATGGATTGCCTACCAAAGATGACAATACCTAGATCTATTCTTGCTTGTTATGCCTAGCTAGGGGCGTTAAACGATAGCGCTTGTTGGGAGGTCACCCGATTTTATTTTTATTCCTTGCTTTTTGCTCCTGTTTAGTAATAAATAATTTATCTAGCCTCTGTTTTGGTTGTGTTTTTTGTGTTTAATTAGTGTTTGTGCCAAGTAGAACCGTTGGCAAGACTTGGGGAAAGTCTTGTTAAACTTGCTGTAAAAAACAGAAACTTTAGCGCTCACGAGAACTACTGCCGTTTTTATTTTGAAAGTGATATTTAGTTAATTATTTTTGCAGATGATTAATAGATAAATTCCTCACGTCCAGAAATTTATTTTAGAATTTTTGGGGTTCCAGATCTTGCGGTAGCTACAGATTACTACAGACTGTTCTGTTTTTGACAGATTCTGTTTTTCGTGTGTTGTTTGCTTATTTTAATGAATCTATGGCTAGTAAAATAGTTTATAAACCATATAGAAGTTGGAATACAGTAGGTATAACACCAATATAAATAAATAATGAGTTCATTACAGTACCTTGAAGTGGTCTTTTGTTTTCTTTCGCTAACGGAGCTCACGAGATTTTCTACTTTGAGTTTTGTGTTGTGAAGTTTTCATGTTTTGGGTAAAGATTTGATGGATCATGGAACAAGGAGTGGAAAGAGCCTAAGCTTGGGGATGCCCATGTCACCCCCAAGATAATCTAAGTACACCTAAAAGCCAAAGGTTGGGGATGCCCCGGAAGGCATCCCCTCTTTCGTCTACTTCTATCGGTAACTTTACTTGGAGCTATATTTTTATTCGCCACATGATATGTGTTTTGCTTGGAGCGTCTTGTATTATTTGAGTATTTGCTTGTTAGTTTACCACAATCATCCTTGCTGTACACACCTTTTGAGAGATCCATATATGATTTAGAATTTGTTAGAATACTCTATGTGCTTCGCTTATATTTTTTGAGTTATATAATTGTGCTCTAGCACTTCACTTATATCTTTTAGAGCACGGTGGTGGATTGTTTTATAGAAACTGTTGATCTCTCATGCTTCACTTATATTATTTTGAGAGTCTTAATAGCATGGTAATTTGCTTTAAATCCTAATATGCTAGGTATTCAAGAAGAAAAAAAATTCTCTTATGAGTGTGTTGAATATTATGATAAGTTTGTTACTTGATAATTGTATTGAGATATGAAGATGGTGATATTAAAGTCATGCTAGTTGAGTAGTTGTGAATTTGAGAAATACTTGTGTTTAAGCTTGTGATTCCCGTAGCATGCATGTATGGTGAACCGTTATGATGAAGTCGGAGCATGATTTATTTTTTGATTGCCTTCCTTATGAGTGGCGGTCGGGGACGAGTGATGGTCTTTTCCTACCAATCTATCCCCCAAGGAGCATGCGCGTAATACTTTGCTTTGATAACTTGTAGATTTTTGCAATAAGTATATGAGTTCTTTATGACTAATGTTGAGTCTATGGGTTATACGCACTCTCACCCTTCCACCTTTGCTATCCTCTCTAATACCGCGCACCTTTCGCCGGTATCATACACCCACCATATACCTTCCTCAAAACAGCCACCATACCTACCTATTATGGCATTTCCATAGCCATTCCGAGATATATTGCCATGCAACTTTACACCGTTCCGTTTATTATGACACACTCCATCATTGTCATATTGCTTAGCATGATCATGTAGTTGACATCGTATTTGTGGCAAAGCCACCATTCATAATTCTTTCATACGTGTCACTCTTGATTCATTGCATATCCCGGTACACCACCGGAGGCATTCATATAGAGTCATATTTTGTTCCAAGTATCGAGTTGTAAGAAAAATTAAAGTGTGATGATCATCATTATTAGAGCATTGTCCCAGTGAGGAAAGGATGATGGAGACTATGATTCCCCCACAAGTCGGGATGAGACTCCGGACGAAAAATAAAAAAGAGAGAAAGAAAAGAGGCCGTAAAAAAATAGAAAAGACCCAAATAAAAAAAGGAAAAAATGTGAGAAAAAGAGAGAAGGGACAATGTTACTATCCTTTTGCCACACTTGTGCTTCAAAAGTAGCAGCATGATATTCATAGTAGAGAGTCTCTCATGTAATCACTTTCATATACTAGTGGGAATCTTTCATTATAGAACTTGGCTTGTATGTTCCAATGATGGGCTTCCTCAAAATGCCATAGGTCTTCATGAGCAAGCAAGTTGGATGCACACCCACTTAGTTTATTTTTGAGCTTTCATATACTTATAGCTCTAGTGCATCCGTTGCATGGCAATCCCTACTCACTCACATTGATTCTATTGATGGGCATCTCCATAGCCCGTGTATATGCCTAGTTGATGTGAGACTATCTTCTCCCTTTTTGTCTTCTCCACAACCACCACTCCATTACACCTATAGTGCTATATCCATGGCTCACGCTCATGTATTGCGCGAAGATTGAAAAGTTTTGAGAATGTCAAAAGTATGAAACAATTTCTTGGCTTGTCACCAGGGTTGTGCATGATTTAAATATTTTGTGTGGTGAAGATAGAGCATAGCCAGACTATATGATTTTGTAGGGATAACTTTCTTTAGCCATGTTATTTTGAGAAGACATAATTGCTTTGTTAGTATGCTTGAAGTATTATTATTTTTATGGCAATATGAACTTTTGTATTGAATCTTTCGGATCTGAATATTCATACCAAAATTAAGAATAATTACATTAAAATTATGCCAAGTAGCACTCCACATCAAAAATTCTGTTTTTATCATTTACCTACTCGAGGACGAGCAGGAATTAAGCTTGGGGATGCTTGATACATCTCCAACGTATCTATAATTTTTGATTGCTCCATGCTATATTATCTATTGTTTTGGACATTATTGGGCTTTATTATCCACTTTTATATTATTTTTGGGACTAACCTATTAACCGGAGGCCCAGCCCAGAATTGCTGTTTTTTGCCTGTTTTAGGGTTTCGAAGAAAAGGAATATCAAACGGAGTCCAAACGGAATGAAACCTTCGGGAACGTGATTTACTCAACAAACAAGACCCGGGAGACTTGGACCCTACGTCAAGAGCAAGGAAACAGGAGGCCAAGACGTAGGGGGGCGCGCCCTCCACCCTCGTGGGCCCCCTGTTGCTCCACTGACATACTCCTTCCTCCTATATATATCCACGTACCCTAAACGATCAGATACGGAGCCAAAACCCTAATTCCACTGCCGTAACTTTCTGTATCCACGAGATCCCATCTTGGGGCCTGTTCCGGAGCTCCGCCGGAGGGGGCATCAATCACGGAGGGCTTCTACATCAACACCATAGCCTTTCCGATGAAGTGTGAGTAGTTTACTTCAGACCTACGAGTCCATAGTTAGTAGCTAAATGGCTTCTTCTCTCTTTTTGGATCTCAATACAACGTTCTCCCCCTCTCTTGTGGAGAACTATTCGATGTAATCTTCTTTTTGCGGTGTGTTTGTTGAGACCGATGAATTGTGGGTTTATGATCAAGTCTATCTATGAATAATATTTGAATCTTCTCTGAATTCTTTTGTGTATGATTGGTTATCTTTGCAAGTCTCTTCGAATTATCAGTTTGGTTTGGCCTACTAGATTGATCTTTCTTGCAATGGGAGAAGGGCTTACTTTGGGTTCAATCTTGCGGTGTCCTTTCCCAGTGACAGTAGGGGCAGCAAGGCACACATTGTATTGTTGCCATCGAGGATAACAAGATGGGGTTTTCTTCATATTGCATGAGTCTATCCCTCTACATCATGTCATCTTGCTTAAGGCGTTACTCTGTTTTTAACTTAATACTCTAGATGCATGCTGGATAGTGGTCGATGAGTGGAGTAATAGTAGTAGATGCAGGCAGGAGTTGGTCAACTTGTCTCGGACGTGATGCCTATATACATGATCATACCTAGATATTCTCATAACTATGCTCAATTCTGTCAATTGCTCAACAGTAATTTGTTCACCCACCGTAGAATACTTATGCTCTCGAGAGAAGCCACTAGTGAAACCTATGGCCCCCGGGTCTATCTTTATCATATTGATCTCCTACTACTTAGTTATTTCCTTTGCTATTTACTTTGCCTTTATTTTACTTTGCATCTTTTATCATAAAAATACCAAAAATATTATCTTATCATATCTATCAGATCTCACTCTCGTAAGTGGCCTTATAGGGATTGGCAACCCCTATTTGCATTGGTTGCAAGGATTTATTTGTTTTGTGCAGGTACGAGGGACTCGCGCGTAGCCTCCTACTGGATTGATACCTTGGTTCTCAAAAACTGAGGGAAATACTTACACTACTTTGCTGCATCATCCCTTCCTCTTCGGGGAAAACCAACACAGTGCTCAAGAGGTAGCAGATGGCGACTCCCTCCTACAAAGTAACTGATTTAATCCCGCCTGTTCGTGAACATACATTTGCTCCGGAAGTTGATCCGGCCGGCCTAATTGACGAAGAAGCAGAATTTATTGCCATGAACAGTTTTGATTGGTCAAAACCCAGCTTCCAATCAGCAGAGGGCGGTGAACCAGCGAGGGAGGAGTGATGACCATCTTCATGGGCTTGTAAAAGCCTTGTAATAGATTAGTTTTGAAAACACTGCATATTCTGCCTATGCCATCGTGCATAAGACACCGTGTGTTACTCTGTGCTTTCTGATGTTAATATATGCATCATATTTATGGTTGTCCCTGCAATACTTGAACTCTGGTCCTGTAGATAAAAAAGGAAAAAACTTGCTTGGCGGCTTAGTACCGAACGGGTCAGAACACCCGGTTTATAGCCAATATGTTTATCATATTAGAAAACAGAACTAGGCGTAAAAAGAAAACAATGGTTGAAATAACCTTTGATTAATATAGAAGGAAACTGTTCATAAAAAATAGCGATACCTGTATCTTTTGACCTCCGGACCACCGGTTTATATGACCCGGGTGATGAGGTTGATAATCAAGTCTTTGCGAGAAGTCGATGCTTCTGAATACCTGATGATTATCATGGCCTGGCGGCTTGTTGTCAGATAGTCAAGCCAGTGAATAGACTATGATTGATTATTTTGAAATTGAGACATCAAAAAACCAATAAGACAAATAACAGGTGGTAAACAACATTAGCCTTATAACTAAAGATTGGGGGTTTCTGATTCGAATACGATCAGTAAACCGGACCAAAGGGGTTAAGCTAAGGTTCGAATACGACCATATAGCCCCAGTGGCTTTGGTGTTGTGCCGATCAAGAGGGTACCGACAACTATGTTCTCTTTGGTTCGAATACGACCTATGTTTGAACAGGAAGCCCCCAAATGACCTTGAGAGGTTTTTAACGACCCTGATTCAAATACGATCCAAGTCAGACCCAAAAGGGGTTAAGCTATGATTCGGATACGATCAAGATGCCCCCTAGTGAGTTTGGCTTTGAGCCGATCAGAAGGGTTATGACAGCTATGTTCTCTTTGGTTCGAATACGACCTATGTTTGAACAGGAAGCCCCCAAGTGACCATGAGAGTTGTAGCTAGATTCGAATACGATCATAAGCCGGACCAAAAAAGGTTAAACCTGATTCAAATATGATCATCTCCTTAATAGTCATTTGAAAATAATAACAAAAAATAATGAAGATGTGTAATCTTTCTGAAAAGAAAAAGAGACCGATGGTCCTGCTTTATTACTTATCATGATCAGCGTATGTACATGATGAGAGCCGGTGGCTCAGGTGTAGTATGGCTGAAGTTGAGCAATGTTCCACGGCCGGCAGGTCTCCTCTTCCGACTTACGTGAGTCTTTGTGCTCTCGAACGTCAATGAGGTAATATGACCCATTGTTTAAGTTCTTGCTGACCACAAAGGGTCCTTCCCAAGGCGGGGATAGCTTGTGTGCATCTGACAGATCCTGGATGAGCCGGAGCACCAGGTCACCTTCTTGAAAAGTCCTGGATTTAACCCGGCGGCTGTGATAATGGCGCAGGTCCTGTTGATAAATTGCTGACCGAGCCTCTGCTAAGTCTCTTTCCTCATCTAACAAGTCAAGTGCATCCTATCTGGCCTGTTCATTGTTAGCTTCAACATAAACCGCCACACGGGGCGAGTCATGACGGATGTCACTAGGCAACACTGCTTCTGCTCCATACACCATGAAGAAAGGTGTGTAACCCATAGACCTGTTAGGTGTGGTGTTGATACTCCGCAGCACCAAGGGTAATTCCTCTACCCAACAACCCGGCATTTGCTATAAAGGAACCATAAGCCGGGGTTTGAGACCTTTTAAATTTTCCTTATTTGCTCTCTCAGCTTGACCATTGGATTGAGGATGAGCTACAGAAGAAACATCAAGCCGAATATGCTCACATTGACAAAACTCCTCCATAGCCCCTTGGGACAGATTAGTGCCATTGTCGGTGATAATGCTGTGTGGAAAACCAAAACGGAAGATCACCTTTTTCATGAACTGAACCGCCGTGGCCGCATCACACTTACTCACCAGCTCTGCCTCAACCCACTTTGTGAATTTATCAACTGCCACTAGAAGATGTGTCTTTTTATCCTTAGACCTTTTGAAAGGTCCCACCATGTCAAGCCCCCAGACCACAAATGGCCAAGTGATTGGAATCATCCGAAGTTCTTGAGCCGGCACATGTGCTTGTCGTGTGAACTTTTGACATCCATCACATCTGCTGACCAGATCCTCTGCATCAGCATGAGCCGTCAACCAGTAAAAACCGTGACGAAAAGCCTTGGCCACCAAAGATTTTGACCCGGCATGATGACCACAATCGCCTTCATGGATCTCATGAAGTATTTCTTGGCCTTCTTCAGGGGAAACACACCGCTGAAACGCTCCAGAGACGCTGCGATGGTATAGTTCTCCGTCAGAAATCGTCATTGACTTAGACCGCCGGGTTATGTGTCGAGCCAGGGTCTCATCCGCTGGCAACTCTCCCCGGGTCATGTAAGCCAATAACGGCACTGTCCAATCTGGGATGACATGAACAACCGCCACCAACTGTGCCTCCGGGTTAGGAATGGCTAGATCTTCTTCTGTGGGTAACTTAACAGACCGGTTATGCAAAACATCTAAAAAGGTGTTAGGTGGCACCGGCTTACGCTGAGATCCCAACCGGCTTAGAGCATCAGCCGCTTCATTCTTCCTACAGTCAATGTGTTCCTCCTGATATCCTTAAAAATGTCCTGCAATAGCATCAACTTCACGACGATAAGCCGCCATGAGAGGGTCTTTGGAATCCCACTTGCCTGACACCTGTTGAGCCACTAAATCTGAGTTGCCAAGACACCGGACCCGGCTCAGGCTCATCTCTTTGGCCACTCGAAGACCATGGAGCAAAGCTTCATATTCCGCTGCGTTGTTAGTGCAAGGAAACATTAGCCGCAACACATAACAAAATTTGTGACCTCGAGGGAAGGTTAAAACAACTCCAGCCCCCGAGCCTTCCAACTGTCTGGACCCATCAAAGTGAATACTCCAATATGTGTTGTCTGGTTTCTCCTCTGGCATCTGCATCTCTGTCCAGTCATTAATAAAGTCAATCATCGCCTGAGACTTGATTGAAGTGCGCGACACATACTTCAACCCATGAGATCCAAGTTCAATGCCTACTTGGCGACTCGTCCAGTGGCCTCTCTATTTTGGATGATGTCCCCCAAAGGCGCATAGCTAACCACAGTGATCAGGTGACCCTGAAAGTAATGCTTGAGCTTCCGGCTTGCCATGAACACCCCGTACATGAGGTTCTGCCAATGTGGATATCTTTGTTTAGAATCGATCAGTACCTCACTGACGTAATAAACCGGCCGTTAAACCGGATGTTCTTTGCCAACCTCTTTGCGCTCCACCACAATTGCCACACTAACAGCCCGTGAGTTAGCGACTACGTATAACAATAATGGCTCTTTCTCAATTGGAGCAGCAAGAACCAGTGGCTCAGCAAGCTGTTTCTTAAGATCCTCAAAAGCAGAGTTCGCAGCATCACTCCAAACAAAATCATCTGTTTTCTTCATCATCTGATACAAAGGCATTGCTTTCTCCCCTAACGGGCTTATGAACCGGCTTAAAGCAGCCACATGACCCGCCAGCCGTTGAACGTCATTGATGCATGTTGGTTTGGCCAGGGATGTGATTGCCTTAATTTTCTCCGGGTTAGCTTCAATACCTCGGTTGGACACCAAAAAGCCTAAGAGCTTGCCGCTGGGACTCCAAAAACACACTTAGCCGGGTTAAGCATCATTTTGTAGACCCGGAGGTTATCAAAGGTCTCTTTCAGATCTGTGACGAAGGTTTCCTCTTTCCTGGATTTTACCACTATATCATCCACATAAGCATGAACATTCCGCCCAATCTGATTGTGAAGACAATTCTGCACACACCGTTGATAAGTCGCCTGGGCACTCTTAAGCCCAAAAGGCATAAACACATAGCAGAAAGCTCCAAATGGAGTGATAAAAGCTGTCTTCTCCTGATCTTTGACTGCCATCTTGATCTGATGATAACCTGAATAAGCATCCAAAAAACTTAAACGTGCGCAACCTGCTGTAGCATCGATGATTTGATTAATACGGGGGAGAGCAAAAGGGTCAGCCGGACAAGCCTTGTTTAAATCAGTGTAATCCACACACATATGCCAGGTGCCATTATTTTTTAGTACAAGCACCGGCTTGGCTAACCACTCTATGTGAAAGACTTCCACAATGAACCCGCCCGCCAAGAGCCGAGCCACCTCTTCTCCAATGGCCTTACGCCTTTCCTCGTTGAACCGTCGGAGAAACTGTCTAACCGGTTTAAAGTTTGGATCAATATTGAGAGTGTGCTCAGCGAGTTCCCTCGGGACACCCGGCATGTCGGAAGGTTTCCATGCAAAGATGTCCCGGTTCTCACGGATGAACTTGATGAGCGCGCTTTCCTATTTTGGATCCAAGTTTGCACTAATGATGAACTGCTTGGATGAGTTGCCGGGCACAAAGTCAACCATCTTGGTGTCATCAGCTGATTTGAATTTCAACACCGGCTCATGCTCTGTTGTTGGTTTCTTTAAAGATGTCATGTCTGCCGGGTCAACATGATCCTTATAAAACTTTAACTCCTCGGTTGCACAAATAGACTCAACATATGCAGCATCACCTTCTTCACACTCCAAGGCTATTTTCCGGCTTCCATGTACTATAATGGTGCCCTTATAACCCGGCATCTTGAGCTGCAAATACACATAACACGGCTGAGCCATGAACTTGGCAGAAGCTGGCCGTCCAAACAGAGCATGATATGGGCTTTTGATCTTAACCACCTCAAAGGTTATTTTTTCTGCTATGGAGTCATACTCATCCCCAAAGGCTACTTCCAGTTCAATCTTACCAACTGGGTATGCCGACTTGCCAGGTACCACACCGTGAAAAACAGTGTTGGATTGCTTAAGACTCTTATCAGTCAACCCCATCCGACGGAACGTCTCATAGTAGAGGATGTTGATGCTGCTTCCTCCATCCATGAGCACCTTAGTGAATTTATATCTACCAACCTGAGGCACTACTACCAAGGCCAAGTGACCCGGATTATCAACCCAGGGTGGATGATCCTTTATGCTCCACACAATAGGCTGTTCTGACCACCGTAAGTAACGTGGAATCGCCGGCTCAACGGCATTGACGGCACTCTTGTGAAGCTTCTGGTCCCTCTTACATAAACTAGTGGTGAACACATGGTATTGCCCACTATTCAACTGTTTTGGGTTACTCTGATATCCGGACTGTTGCTACTGATTACCTTGGCCGGGTTGTGGATTATAGCCTCCTTGGTTACCTAGATGGCCCTGATCGTGAAATCCTCCTCCACCTGAACCGGCGCCCGGGCCATGGAAACCGCCCCCACCTGAACCGCCGCCTGGGCCGTGACCTCCATCAAATGCATTTGAATTTTTAAACGCCTTCATGATTGTGCAATCCTTCCATAGGTGGGTGGCTGGCTTCTCCCGGGTGCCGTGTCTCGGACAAGGTTCATTCAATAGTTGCTCAAGGGTGGGACCTGACCCACCCGACCGAGGGGGTTGCTTTCCCTTGCGCCGTTGATTGCCTCCCTGCACATTGGTGTTAGCGACAAATTCATCAGCCTTACGTTTATTACCTCCTTGATTTGCCGGGTTATGCTGGTGACCCTTGCCGTTGCCGTTCTTCTTTCCCTTTGCTGTCTTTTCTGCGTCAGACACCGGGTCCTTAGTACTATCATAATCAACATACTTGACGAGAGCCGCCATCAACTGGCCCATGTCATTGCAGTCACTCTTGAGCCGCCCCAACTTCTGCTTCAGAGGTTCAAAACGACAGTTTTTCTCCAACATCAAGACTGCTGAGCCGGCATCCATCTTATCAGATGAATGTATTATCTCCTTGACCCGGCGCCCCCAATGGGTTGTAGATTCACCATCCTCTTGTTTACAATTAGTCAGGTCCACAATTGACATGGGTTGTTTACATGTGTCTTTGAAGTTCTGAATGAACCGGGCCTTCAACTCCGCCGATGAGCCGATAGAATTGGGTGGCAACCCCTTCAACCAAGTACGAGTTGTTCCATCCAACATCATAGTGAAATACTTGGCCATTGCCATGTCGCTAACCTCCAACAACTCCATAGCCATCTCATAACTCTCAATCCAAGCCCCAGGCTGCAAGTCGGCCGTGTAATTAGGCACCTTATGAGGCCCCTTGAAGTCCTTTGGCAACCGCTCATTACGTATGGACGACACCAGGCAAAGGACACCTTCGGTTCTTGTGGCCACCTCTACCTCAACCGAGGTTGCTGTATAAGCCGGAAAAGTCTGATGAGCCTCCTGCTCCGCTGCCAGTTGAACCGCTCGCTCAGCCTCTTGTCGGATCCTCTCCTGATCCGACAAGTTAAGGGCTCCAGCCTGTACCGGCTCGTGCCTGTGCGGCCGGTTGCGGCGTTGAGCATTGCTTGACATGTCGGCTGAGTCCATCTGCCTACTGTAGCTCGGGCTCCGGCTCGGGCAAGGAGTTGAATGGATCCTGTCTCGACTGTAGGAGTATGCATCCTGTTGTGCCAGAGCTGTTTGAAGAAGTTCTCTCACCCTTCGCGTTTCGATTGCCACTGGCGAGTCTCCTTCCATCGGGAGAGCCGCCAAACGAGCCGATGCTGCAATGAGGTTTTCCAAGGAATTGGAGAAGTGACCCGGCGGTGTTGGTACATAATGAGGCGGAGCGGCATGTACACAAGGTGGTTCCATGGCGCGCGGTTGAACCGGTGCCCCGGGCGTCGTGATCCGATTTGCCTCCATATAACACCCTCGATGCGACTATATCTCCCACGTGTCG
This sequence comes from Triticum aestivum, assembly GCF_018294505.1. Lineage (NCBI taxonomy): Eukaryota > Viridiplantae > Streptophyta > Magnoliopsida > Poales > Poaceae > Triticum > Triticum aestivum. The sequence continues at coordinate 438,972,415 of NC_057797.1, read as the reverse complement.
AGGCACGACTTAGAGGCATAATCGCATTGAAGGCATATGTCGCAAGTTAGGCAATCTTCACAACATCCCATGTAATATGAATAATAAAGGGGAGATAACATAGTTGGCTTACACTCGCCACGTCAATCAAGTACATAAATAACATTACATCATCCAAACACGCATGGCCCGACTACGGCGCCAAAATAAAAGAGAACCCAACATGCGACATGGTCCCAATCACCCCCAACTGGGCACCACTACTGATCATCGGGAAAGGAAACATAGTAACGTTGAGAGTCTTCGTCGAACTCCCACTTGAGCTCATACGCGTCTCCTGGAGTGGAAACATCAGGCCCTGCATCTGGTGTAATAGTAATCTGTGAGCCACAGGGACTCAGCAATCTCGCACCCTCGCGATCAAGACTATTTAAGCTTATAGGCAAGGCAAGGTAAAATATGAGTGGAGCTGCAGCAAGCGACTAACAAGTATGGTGGCTAACTTATTCGCAAAAGAGAGCGAGGAGAGAAGGCAAAGCGCGAGCGAAAAACTAGAGAGCAACCTGCGCAAACATTACTCCAACACCGTGTCCACTTCCCAGACTCCGCCAAGAAGAGGCCATCACGGTAACACACTTAGTTGATTCATTTTAATTAAGTTAAGGTTCAAGTTATCTACAACCGGACATTAACAAATTCCCATCTGCCCATAACCGCGGGCACGGCTTTCGAAAGTTCAAATCCCTGCAGGGGAGTCCCAACTTAGCCCATGACAAGCTCTCACGGTCAACGAAGGAATAGACCTCCTCCCAAGACGTTCCGATCAGACTCGGTATCTCGGTTACTCAAGACACTTCGACAGGTTAAAACAAGACCAGCAACACCGCCCGAATGTGCCGACAAATCCCGATAGGAGATGCACATATCTCGTTCTCAGGGCACACTCAGATGAGACTAGCTACGAGTAAAACCAACCCTCAAGTTTCCCCGAGGTGGCCCCGCAGGCATCTTAGTTCGGACCAACACTCAGAGGGAGCACTGGCCCGGGGGGGGGGGGGGTTAAAAATAAGATGACCCTTGGGCTTCGGTAACCCAAGGGAAAAAGAGGCTATGTGGCGAATGGTAAAACCAAGGTTGGGTATTGCTGGAAAAGCTTAAATCAAGGCGAACTATCAAGGGGTTCCCATTATAACCCAACTGCGTAAGGAACGCAAAATCCGGGAACATAACACCGATATGACGGAAACTAGGGCGGCAAGAGTGGAACAAAACACTAGGCGAGAGGCCGAGCCTTCCACCCTTTACCAAGTATATAGATGCATTAAGATAACAAGATAATATAATGATATCCCAACAAGTAAATAAATGTTCCAACTAGGAACGACCTTCAATCTTCACCTGCAACTAGCAACGCTATAAGAGGGGCTGAGCAAAGCGGTAACATAGCCAAACAACAGTTTGCTAGGACAATGGTGGGTTAGAGGTTTGACATGGCAATTTGGGAGGCTTGAAAGCAAATGGTAGGCATCATAGCAATGGCATAGCAAAAGAGCGAGCAAACTAGCATAGCAAAGATAGTAGTGATTTCGAGGGTAGGATCATCTTGCCTGCACAGTTGTCAGAGTTGACTGGATCCTCGAAAGCAAACTCAACGGGATCCTCATTAGCGAACTTGTCTCCCGACTCTACCCAAATAAGACAAAGAAGCAACAAGGATACAATCAACCACGTGCAAGACCAAGCAATATGATGAAATGATGATATGCTATGCGGAATGCGATGCGGGATGCAAAATGCAAGATATGACAGGAAATGCATGAACCTGGCCTCAACATGGAAATCCAAGTGTGCCACTGGAAAGATGAGATGAAATCGCTTGAAAACGATATAAAGAACGCCGGAATCGGAGTTACGGTTTGGAAATAGCAAGCGATTCAAAAATGACACCGGTCTGCGATTTACAGCAAGTAGGCATTTAATGCAATGCAATGAACATGCTACAGCCACCAAATATGACAACAAAATACATGGCAGGGATGCACACAAGATGCTTAACAAAAGTCTAGCACTGAGCTACGGCCAAATCATCCATTAACAGGTTCAAACAAGCATGGCAAAAATGCATATGAAGAACAGATCTCAGACTTAGTGAAATTAACACTCGCTTGGAATTTCAGATCAGGTAGCCCTCTTCGGAGCAACAAAACTACATGCTACAGGACCTGAACATGGCAAAGTAAAGCATGGCATGGAGCTACTCAAAGAGCTTAACAAAAGTCCCTTAGTGACCTTGAGCCAAAAGGGATCAGAAAATACAATTGCAAGCATGTGAACATAGCAAAAACATAATCAGTTTTCAGACTTAGTGAAAAACTGACACATGCTGAAATATAACTCAAGTAGGCATGTTTACGAGCTCGATCCACTCACTATAGAGGAAGTCATGGCAAGACAAGCATATATCCGTCAAGAAGGCACAAAATTAAAGCTAGACATGGCAAGAACAATAGCATAGCATGCACGGATCAACTACAACATCACCGGCAAAATGGCAAACAAGTTGATAATCTGCCCAGATTCACAAAGTAGAAAAAGTAGAGCTCGATTGACTCAAGCTAGGGTGCTCCATAATTGCAAACAAAGACCTGGATGGATAGAGCACTACAAGGTTAACAAAACATCCTTACTGATCATCCTCAAAAGAGGCACGGATCATTAGGAAACAACACGAACATATGGCATCATGAGATAAACCGCTCCAGGACTTAGTAAAATTACTAAGTCCCTGAAAACAGGATTAGCAAGTGCACCTCTTTGCATGCTTGCACTAGTCACCACACACATCCTAAAAATACATGGGTTGCACCTCTGGAGAGATGACAAAACCCTTAACAAAGCATATGTAGAACTCACGGGCATATCATGCACACAATAATCATGGCAAAAATGACAAAAGTGCTAAACGGAGTAGCACATCTGACAATTAACTTAAGTAGCCCTCTTCTAACAGCATTTCGGGCATCAAGATGAGGTCAAATGAAAATGATGCAATGGAATGAAATGATGTACTCTCTGAGATGAACATTTTGAAATGCTATATGCATGAATCGAAGCTACGGATGCAAAGTTACGGAGCCGCGAACATGAGCACTTGGATCTGCAATTTCGGGACTTAGACAAAAAAATCAACCTCTAGAGTTTACTGTTCATCCGAATCAGATCTGGGCGCGGCACGCGGATCGAGGTCCACCGGAGCTCTCGCCGGAGCTCCTGCTCACCGGCGCCGGAGGGAGAGGCCGAGGCGAGGGGCGAGGCCGGAGGCGGCGGCCGGGACGGAGAGCGCTCCGCGGGGCGAGGCGGCCGGGGCCGGCGGCGGCTGCGGCGGCCCAGGCGACGAGGTGGCGACGGCGGCGGTGGGGCGGACCGCGGCGGCGCGGAGCCGGAGGCGGCGGAGGCGGCAGCTTGGCGCGGGCAGCGGCGGAGGGAGAGGCGCGGGGCGCGCGGCCCGGGTGGCGGCGGAGAGGGCCCGCGATGGGCCTGGGCGGGCCGGCGCGGTGGACGGCGGCGGGAGGCCACATGGCACTTTCCTATTGGTCCGGGGCGGCAGCGGCGGGGCGTCCGGCCGGAACGGACATGTCTGGTGCGCGCGAGGGGATTTTTAGGGTTTCGGAGGTAGGAGGAGATCCGAAAATCGGGGGGCCTTTAAATAGGCATAGAGGGAGCTAGGAGAGTCCAAATGAGGTGCGGTTTTCGGCCACGCGATCGTGATCGAACGCTCTAGATGATGGAGCAGAGTTAGGTGGGTTTTGGGCCAAATTGGAGGGGTGTTGGGCTGCAATACACAAGAGGCCTTTTCGGTCCCTCGGTTAACCGTTGGAGTATCAAACGAAGTCCAAATGGTACGAAACTTGACAGGCGGTCTACCGGTAGTAAACCAAGGCCGCTTGGAAAGTCTAGGTCCAATCCGGAAATGTTTAATCCCCACACACGAAAGAAAGCTAGAAATGACCACCGGAGGAGAACGAAGCGCCGGAATGCAAAACGGACAACGGGAAAATGCTCGAATGCCTGAGACAAACACGTATGCAAATGCAATGCACATGATGACATGATATGAGATGCATGAAAACGATAACAACACACGGAGACAAAACCCAAACCCGAGGAAATAAATTAACTTAACGCCGGAAATGGCAAGAGTTGGAGTACAAATAGGGAAAGTTACATCCGGGGTGTTACACTCCGGCGGGTTGCTTGCCCCAGCCCCGAGTGTATGAAAAAGGTTCCTAGGATCGAGCATCAGAGGTAGACGTGACTGAGTTTTCTGATGCCTTCTTCTCATGACCTCGTTTGACGCGTTCAGATCCACCGAGAGCCGGAAAGTCTCCGCTTGAAGCTGTTGAGCACGAACGTCCAAAGCCGCCCGCTTAGCTGCCATCTTGACCTCCTCTGCTGCTAAATTTTCTTTAGATCGTACCATCTCTTCACGTACGCGTGCCACCTCTGCGTCATGCTGGGCTTTATCTGCCGGCTCTACCACGGCAGTCAACAGAGTCGTTAGTTTATACATGAGGTCCATTAGAATTTGAGACGGGGGGCGCGCAGGGTGTCCTGACCCGGCTACGGCCGACCCGGTAGTTGTTGCTGCTGTTGCTATGGAGTTCTGCCCGAGCTGTGTTCCTGCCATGAAGACTCCGGCCCAATTCGGCGGCTCAAGGGGGTCCGGAATACTGCTGCCATCGGAATAGCCCCCGAGCATGCCATCCTGCAGCTGATACAAAGAGTCTGTCTCACCCGTTGATGATGTAGCGTTAGAACAGACGGCCGTCTCAGCGCCATCCACCAATCCTTCAGAGTATTCGCCACCGTGGACGCAACCTACGAAAGCATGCTTCATGACAGATTGAACACGGGCTGTCCTTGCATGCTGAGCCGTTTCGATGAGGTTGGTGAGGACGTCCGGCTCAGGGCCCACCTCGCCGATCCGGCCGATGAAGACATGAATTCCGCCGAAGGGGACCCGGTACCCATACTCGATTGAGCCGACCTCGGGGCCCCAGCCTTCGTCGTCGATGTAGAGCTTGCTACGACGACTCTTGGTCATCCGGCCCACAGCGTATCCCTTGAGCCCTTCGAAGTTGCCCTTCAAGAACTCAAATCCACCGTGCGCTGGCCCCACGGTGGGCGCCAACTGTCATGGAATTGTCACGGCAGATGTCCTAGAAAAAGGACTTAGTCGTAGGGCCATCGCAACAAGGAAGCTTAAAGGGGTTAATCGGGACAAAGGACACGAGGGGTTTTTATACTAGTTCGGCCCCTTACGATGAAGGTAAAATCATACGTCTAGTTGTGTTGGAATTGCCGGGGTTTCGATTACCAAGAGGCTAATCCACCGGCTTGGTTATCGATCTCTCGTTTCTTGCCCTAAGCCGCCACCGGGTCGTCCCCTTATATACACGGATTGACGCCTGGTGGCCTACAGAGTCTCGGCCGGCTCCTAAATCGTATCCGGCTCGGTGACTTCTTTTACATGCCTCTCTTTACAAGTCTTTCCTTATATACGGCGGTTTATAATATTTGGCCTTAAGCCGCCTCTAGGCCTTAGGCCTTCTATAAGCTTTAATAAACTATCATCTTGAATGTTTATTGGGCTTCCTTCGTGACCCGCCATTGGGGCTGACCCGGCCCCTCCTGGGCGGGTCATAACTGATAGCTATATCCCCAACACAACTCAAACCAACCACGGTCATCAATCAACCCAGAGGACAAAACGAATCTACTCAAACATCATAGTATAGCCACATATCATTGGATAATAACATATACCATGGAGCACCAAGTTTAAGTAGATATACAACAAGGAGAAGAGGTGTTACATTTCTGCATAGAGGGGGAGAGAGTTGGTGATGATGGCGGCGAAGTTGTTGGTGTAGATCGATGTCACGATGATTGCCCCGGTGGTGTTCCGGCGCCACTGGGAGAGAGGGGGAGAGAGCCCCCTTCTTATTCCTTGGCCTCCCCTCTAGATGGGAGGAGAGTTTCCCCTTTGGTCCATGGTCTCCATGGCTCTTGGAGGGCAGGATCTCCTCCGAGATTGGATATCTCTCTCTGTTCTCTTATGTTTCTCGTTCCCGTTTTCTCGCCGAAAAACGTTTCCTAAATTCCCGGAGATCTGTAACTCCGATTGGGCTGAATTTTTTAGACGATTTTCTTGAATATTATCTTTATTGCGGTGAAAGAATGGCTATAACCACCTTACAAAGGGGCTCATGAGGCACCATGACACGCCCTACCCCCTGAGCACGCCTTGGTGCCTCATGGGGCCCAGAAGCACTGCTTTGCGTTGATTCTTCTTCCAAAAAATTCACATATATTCCAAATTAAATATCCATAAATTGTTATTACGTTTGGACTTCGTTTGATATGGATATTACGTGAAACAAAAAACATGCAACAAACAGGAACTGGCACTAGACACTGGATCAATATGTTAGTCCCAAAATATTATAAAATGTATATGAAAGTTGTAGAATATTGGCATGAAATAATCAAAAATTATAGATACGACGGAAACATATCACCCACTTATCAACATTTTACGCGTCCCCACTCATCGGGTACTAAGCCAAGTAACGGTCCAAGGCGTTGACCCAAATGTTGGAAATATGACCTAGTGGAAATAATAGTGTATTATTTATTTCCATATAATTAAGAGTTTATATTCCATGTTATAAGTGCTATGATGTAATGCCCCGGATGTAACCTACCATAATTGTACTCCAACTCTTGCCTTTTTTGGCTCTAAGTTATGATATTCCCTCGTGGTTGGGTTTTGTCTTCGTTGTGCATTTTGTCCATGTCATGCATCTATTATCATGTTATCATGTGCACCACATTTGCATACGTGTTCGTCTCATATATCCGAGCATTTTTCCCGTTGTCTGTTTTGCATTCCGGCACGCCTATGTCCTCCAGCGCCCCCTTTTGTATCATTTTCATGTGCGGGTGTTAAACGTTCTTGGATTGGACCGAGTTTTTCCAAGCGGCCTTGGTACGCCACCGGTAGACCGCCTGTCAAGTTTCGTGCCATTTGGAGTCCGTTTGATACTCCAACGGTTAACCGGGGAACTGTAAAGGCCTCGTGTGTGTTGCAGCCCAACACCCCTCCAAAGTGGCACAAAACTCATCCAAACCCTCTCCATACTCTCGGCCATTCGATCACGATCGTGTGGCCAAAAACCGCACTGAATTTGGACTCTCCTAGCTCCCAGAATTTATAAATAGGCCTCCGCCTCCGAAATTCGCGGTCCCGAAACCCTAGACCTAGTCCCTCTCCGCGCCGGACACGTCCGGACGGAGCTGGACGCGTCCGCCGCCGCACCCGTCCTACCGCAGACCGCCACGTGGCCCGGCCACCGCCCGCCGCCCGCAGCCTCTCTCGTCGCGCCGCCGCCATTCGCCCCCACCGCGCCACTGCCTGGGCGCCGCCTCCGCCCGTCGGAGAACCCGCGGCCGACTGCCGCCGACGCCGCTGCGTCCTTAGCCCGCGCCAGATCCGCGCCCGAGGACTCCGGCGACGCCTCCTCTCCCTCTCCAGATCCGGTCGCCATCGTCTCCTTTTCTCCGGCGTCACCCCGTCCAAATTCGGCGAGAGCTCAGTTCATCCTCGGTTTGCGCGCTCGGGGACGGACCCTAGATCCAGATCTGATTCGGAGGTTGATTTCGTCGAAGTCTTTTTCCTGTTCATATTTTCTACCCCTGTTCATCATGCCATAACTCCGCATCCATAGCTCCGTTTTGGGCCTGCCATATATCAAAATGTTCGTTAGGATGTGCTCTTCATTTTGTTCCATTGCACCATGCTTGTTTGAGTCCATCTTGATGCCCAAATGACTATTGCAAGAGTGCTTCATAATGTTAGTTCCTGTTACTTAGCAGATCTTGAGCATTTGTCATTTTTGCCATGATTATTGTGTGCTGCATATGGTCATGAGTTCTACATGTGTTTTGGGATATGCCAGGCCATCTTTAAAGGGGTGTATGCCATGTATTTTTGTGATCAATGTGATTACTAGCACAAGCATGCAAAGTAGCTCTCATGATGTTGCTGATTTCAGGGACTTAGAGTTTCACTAAGTCATTTCCCTGTTGTTATTTTTATGCCATGTGTTCATGTTGCTATAGAGTGATCCATGCTTCTTTTGAGTATAAGGATGATTTGGGCATATGGTTGTGCTCTATGCATCCGTGTCCTTGTTTGCATTTATGGAGTAACCTAGCATGACTCAATCTTGCTCTACTTTTGCTATAAAATGTTCCTGGCAGATTGTTTGCGTGTTATTCAATTTTGCCAAGGTTGTTGTAGTTGATCCATGCATGCTATGAGATTGTTCTTGCCATGTTTAGCTTCTTGATCATGTCTTCTTGCTGGTAGTATGCTTAGTTTGTCATGCAATGCCTTGTGTTGAGTGTATCGAGCTCGCAAACATGCCTTCATAACTCTGTTTTTGCCATGTCCAGTTTTCTACTAAGTCTGAATCTGTTAACGAAACTTGCTATGTTTACATGGGTGCCATCATATTTTCTGTGCCATTTTGGCTTATGGTCAGTAAGAGACTTTTGTTATATGATTTGAGTAGATTCAAGCCATGCCTTGCTTTGCTATGTGCTGTTCCTGTAGCATCTTGTTATCTTGCTCTAAACATTGCTTCCTGATGTTAATTCCTGACATGTTAGTATTTTCACCAAGTCTGTGAAGCTGATATCTTCTGCACTTTTGCCATGCTTTTTTGAACCGGTTATTGGGCGATTTAGCCGTAGCTTAGTGTTCATCTTTTGTCAAGCATCTTGAGTAGATCACTGCCATGTGCTTTTTTGCTATGTTAGAGTGCAGTAGCTTAGTTTCTTGTTGCATTTTAGATGGCATCGTGCTGTTAATCGCAGAATTGTACCATTCTTGTTTTGCTTGCCATTTGCAAACCGTGCATCCGTTTCCGGCGATCTTTATATCAATTTTGACCAAAATCAACTCATCTTTCCAGCGACACTCTTGGTTTGCCAAGTTGATGCCTAGTTCAATCTTTTCCTTTTGGAGCACGCATATGCATTGCATATCACATCCCGCATATCATGCCATGTTTTGCATCATGTTGCTTGCGCATTGCACCGTGGTTGATTGTTGTTTCCTTCGGTGTGTTCTTGCTTTGGGTAGAGCCGGGAGACGAGTACGTGATCAAGGAACCCGTTGAGTACGCTTACGATGATCAAGCTTATGTCAACTCGGAGAACTTTGCAGGAAAGATGACCATACCCTCGAAATCACTTCTATCTTTGCTTGCTAGTTGCTCGCTCTATTGCTATGCCGCGATACCTACCACTTGCTTTATCATGCCTCCCATATTGCCATGTCAAGCCTCTAACCCACCTTGTCCTAGAAAATCGTTGTTTGGCTATGTTACCGCTTTGCTCAGCCCCTCTTATAGTGTTGCTAGTTGCTGGTGAAGATTGGAGTTTGTTCCTTGTTGGAACATGATTATTGTTGGGATATCATTATTATATCTTGTTTACTTTAATGCATCTATATACTTGGTAAAGGATGGAAGGCTCGGCCTTATGCCTGGTGTTTTGTTCCACTCTTGCCGCCCTAGTTTCCGTCATACCGATGTTATGTTCCTTGATTTTGCGTTCCCTATGTGGTTGGGTTATAATGGGAACCCCTTGACAGTTTGCCTTGAATAAAACTCCTCCAACAAGGCCCAACCTTGGTTTTACCATTTGCCACCTAGCCTTTTTCCCTTGGGTTTCACGGACTGAAGGGTCATCTTTATTTTAACCCCCCCCCGGGCCAGTGCTTCTCTAAGTGTTGGTCCAAACTGGGCGATGTCCGGCGCCCCCTGGGCAACCAGGGTCTATGCCAACCCGACATCTTGCCCATCCGGTGTTCCCTACGTGCAACTCCTATCAGGATTTGTCAGCACATTCGGGTGGCTTTGCTGGTCTTGTTTTACCATTGTCAAAATGTCTTGTAACCGAGATTCCGAGTCTGATCGGGTCATCCTGGGAGAAGGAATATCCTTCGTTGACCGTGAGAGCTTGTGATGGGCTAAGTTGGGACATCCCTGCAGGGATTTGAACTTTCGAAAGCCGTGCCCGCTGTTATGGGCAGATGGGAATTTGTTAATATCCGGTTGTAGAGAACTTGACACTTACTTAATTAAAGTAAATCAACAGCGTGTGTAACCGTGATGGTCTCTTTTCGGCGGAGTCCGGGAAGAGAACACGGTCTTGTGTTATGCTTGAACGTAAGTAGTTTCAGGATCACTTCTTGATCATTATAGTTTCTCGACCGTGCCTTGCTTCTCTTCTCGCTCTCATTTGCGTAAGTTAGCCACCATATATGCTAGTGCTTGCTACAGCTCCACCTCACTACCTTTTCCTACCCATAAGCTTAAATAGTCTTGATCGCGAGGGTGTGAGATTGCTGAGTCCCCGTGACTCACAGATTACTTCCAAAACCAGATGCAGGTGTCGATGATGCCATTCTAGGGGATGCAACCGAAGTCAAGTGGGAGTTCGACGAGGATTCAGGACGTTACTATGTTTCCTTTCCAGACGATCAGTAGTGGAGCCCAGTTGGGGTGATCGGGGATCTTATGCATTTGGGGTTGTCTTTATTTTGGTTCCATAGTCGGACCTTGATTGTATCTGGATGATGTAACGCTATATTTATGTATTGTATGAAGTGGAGATTGTAAGCCAACTCTGTATATCTCTTTCTTATTCAGTACATCGGATGTGTAAAGATTACCCCTCTTGCGACATGCCTACAATGTGGTTATGCCTCTAAGTCGTGCTCCGACACGTGGGAGATATAGCCGCATCGTGGGTGTTACATATAATTCTGGAATACATGATTTAGAGGGAAACTCATAAGCATGTGAGGAATGATAAATGGTACAACCTAATTCCTAGTATTGCCTCTAGGACCAGCTCAAGTGTTGTATGTTGATCATGTTTTTCCAGATATTGGGATATTGTTAAGTGTAACGATAATCCAAAAACAACATTGTGGGTATGATGTTCGAAGAACGATCATATCGAATAGACCTAACTTGTTTGTTATACTTTGAGATGTAGTCGTCACAAGTCTATTGATATAACATGAAGAGTTAATGTATGCTTTAGTTCCTTAGACCATGAGAGTATCATAATCACTTCTTCTGAATGATGGACTTTGTGGTTGCTCAAATATCATTTGTAACTGATACGTCTTCATCGTATCTATAATTTTTGATTTTTTCCTGCCAATATTCTACAACTTTCATATACTTTTGGCAACATTTTATATTATTTTTGGGACTAACATATTGATCCAGTGCCAGTTCCTATTTGTTGCATGTTTTTTGTCTCGCGGAATATCCATATCAAATGAAGTCCAAACGCGATAAAAATCTACAGAGATTTATTTTGGAAAATATGTGATTTTTGGGAAGAAGAATCAACACAGGATGGTGCTCGAGGGGCCCACAAGACACTAGGGCGCGCCCAGGGAGGTAGGGCATGCTGTGGTCGCTTGTGAGCCCCTCATAAGGTGGTTGCAACCTTTCTTTTGCCACAAGAAAGATAATATCCGGAAAAAATCATGTTAAAATTTCAGCTCAATCGGAGTTGTGGATCTCCGGGAATTTAAGAAACAGTTTTCGGCCAGAAAATAGGAACGCGAAACAGAAGAGAACAAAGAGAGATCTAATCTCGAAGGGACTCCCACCCCTCCGCCGCCATGGCGGCCATGGACCAGAGGGGGAATTATCCTCCCATCTAGGGGGAGGCCAAGGAAGAAGAAGAATGTGGGGGCTCTCCCCACCTCTCTCCCGCTGGCACCAGAATGCCGCAGGGGCAATTATCGTGGCGGAGATCTACACCAACAACTTCGCCGCCGTCAACACTAACTCTCTCCCCCTCTATGCAACGGTGTAACACCTCTTCTCCCCACTATAATCTCTACTTAAACATGGTGCTTAATGCTATATATTATTATCCAATGATGTATGACCATCCTATGATATTTGAGTAGATTCATTTTGTCCTATGGGTTGATTGATGATCGTGATTGGTTTGAGTTGTATGTTTTATTTTGGTGTTGTTCCCTCCATGTCACGCAAGCATGTGGGATTACCGTTGTAGGGTGTTGGAATACGTTCATAATTCGCTTATAGTGGGTGGCAAGAGTGACATAAGCTTATACCCGAGTAATGGGGTTGTTGCGTATGGGAGTAAAGAGGACTTGATACTTAATGTTGTGGTTGGGTTTTACCTTAATGATCTTTGGTAGTTGCGGATACTTTCTAGAGTTCCAATCATAAGTTAATATGATCCAAGTACGGAAAGTATGATAGCTCATGCCTCTCCCTCATATAAAAATGCAATAATGATTGTCGGTCTAGTTATCGATTGCCTATAGACAAATCATTCTCTTGTGTTACAAAAAGCTCTCTACTAAACAACTAATTATTACTCATAGTTTTATTTCTACTAAGTACTCCTAGTTTTATCCTTGCAAACCTATCCTATCACCTACAAAATAGTTTCATACTTGTTCTAGGTAAAGTGAACGTTAAGTGTGTGTACAGTTGTATGGGTGGTCGATAGAACTTGAAGGGAATATAAATCCTACCTTTATCTCCTCGTTGGGTTCAACACTCTTATTTATCAAAAAATCTACAATTGGTCCCCTATACTTGTGGGTTATCATGACCTTTTTCTGGCACCGTTGCCTGGGACAATAGTGTGGGGTGAATATTCTCGTGTGTGCTTGTTTGCTTTATCACTAAGTAGTTTTTATTTTCTGTTTTAAGTTGTTCTCTATCTTCAGTTATGGATATGGAACACAAACTACCAAAAAAATAGTTGTACTTGCTACTCATGGAGATGGGGATCCTCCTAAAACCCTTGATGCTCGTTATGTGGAAAATATTAAACACTACTTTGATAATCCTGAGAAAACCCCATTCAACTTGATAATGGGAGATGCGTTGGATCAACGTGAATACTTTAGGGATTATCGCTTGACTCAAAAAGGAAAACTCTTATGGGATCAAATTGAAATGTTGCATTGGTATGCTTGCAATCTATGCTTGAGATATGATTATACTTGCTGTTGTAGGATGAAGGCTCCAGACCTTCCCTTTTCATGTGAATTTAATGATAATGAAACCTTGGCTTCTTATGCTAATTGTATATATGATTACTATGATGTGGAACGAATAGAAGAATTTGTCGCTTTTAAGGGTGCTTATACAATTGAATCTTTGTTTGAAAAGTGTGAAAATTATGATGATGCTGTTTACAGGCCTGAAAATTATGCTATACTTAAATATTGCTATGAGAATTATGAATACAATCCCGATATTGATGCATTTATTGAGAAAGTCTCTGCTTTCCAATAAGAGATTAATATTTTGCAAGAATCTATGGAAGACGAAATTGATGACTGTGAGCTCATTGGATGAAAAAGACGAGGAGGAGAGCGAAGAACAAAAGGAGGAAGAGCGAATTGATCACCCATGCCCACCTTCTAATGTGAGTAACTCTTTATCCCATACATTGTTTAATTTCCCTTCGTTCTTACCGAAGGATGAATGCTATGATAATTGCTATGATCCCTTGGATTCGTTTGAAATATCCCTTTTTGATGAAACTGATGCTTGCTATGCATGTGGCCATGATGCCAATATGAATTATGCTTATGGGGATGAACTTGCTATAGTTCCTTATTTTAAACATGAACTTGTTGTTTGGCTATGTTACCGATTTGCTGAGCCCCTCTTATAGCGTTGCTAGTTGCAGGTGAAGATTGGAGTTTGTTCCTTGTTGGAACATGATTATTGTTGGGATATCATTATTATATCTTGTTTACTTTAATTCATCTATATACTTGGTAAAGGGTGGAAGGCTCGTCCTTATGCCTGGTGTTTTGTTCCACTCTTGCCGCCCTAGTTTCCATCATATCGGTGTTATGTTCCTTCATTTTGCGTTCCTTACACGGTTGGGTTATAATGGGAACCCCTTGACAGTTCGCCTTGAATAAAACTCCTCCAGCAAGGCCCAACCTTGGTTTTACCATTTCCCACCTAGCCATTTTCCCTTGGGTTTCATGGACTCAAGGGTATCTTTATTTTAACCCCCCCGGGCTAGTGCTTATCTAAGTGTTGGTCCAAACTGGGCGATGTCCGGCGCCCCCTGGGCAACCAGGGTCTATGCCAACCCGACATCTTGCCCATCCGGTGTGCCCTGAGAACGAGATATGTGCAGCTCCTATCGGGATTTGTCGGCACATTCGGGTGGCTTTGCTGGTCTTGTTTTACCATTGTCGAAATGTCTTGTAACCGGTATTCCGAGTCTGATTGGGTCGTCCTGGGAGAAGGAATATCCTTCGTTGACCGTGAGAGCTTGTGATGGGCTAAGTTGGGACACCCCTGTAGGGATTTGAACTTTCAAAAGCCGTGCCAGTGGTTATGGGCAGATGGGAAATTGTTAATATCCGGTTGTAGAGAACTTGACACTTAACTTAACTAAAATAAATCAACAGCGTGTGTAACCGTGATGGTCTCTTTTCGGTGGAGTCCGGGAAGATAAGACGGTATCGTGTTATGCTTGAACGTAAGTAGTTTCAGGATCACTTCTTGATCATTATAGTTTCTCAACCGTGCCTTGCTTCTCTTCTCGCTCTCATTTGCGTAAGTTAGCCACCATATATGCTAGTGCTTGCTGCAGCTCCACCTCACTACCTTTTCCTACCCATAAGCTTAAATAGTCTTGATCGCGAGGGTGTGAGATTGATGAGTCCCCGTGACTCACAGATTACTTCCAAAACCAGATGCAGGTGCCGATGATGCCATTCCAGGGGATGCGACCGAACTCAAGTGGGAGTTCGACGAGGATTGATGACTTTACTATGTTTCCTTTCCAGACGATCAACAGTGGAGCCCAGTTGGGGCGATCGGGGATCTTATGCATTTGGGGTTGTCTTTATTTTGGTTCCGTAGTCGGACCTTGATTGTATCTGGATGATGTAATGCTATATTTATGTATTGTGTGAAGTGGCGATTGTAAGCCAACTCTGTATCTCTTTCTTATTCAGTACTTGGGATGTGTAAAGATTACCCCTCTTGCGACATGCCTACAATGCGGTTATGCATCTAAGTCGTGCTCCGACAAGTGGGAGATATAGCCGCATCGTGGGTGTTACAAGTTGGTAATCAGAGCCTTCCACGACTTAGGAGCCCCCTGCTTGATGGAATCGCTGGCGTTGTTGAGTCTAGAAAAATGTTTTGAGTCTTTTAGGATTATATATATATATATATATATATATATCGGAGAGTAGGATTCTTTTTTACTCCTCAGTCCCTTCGTTGCTTTGGTGAGGCCTCCTGACATAGAGTTTTGACTCTTCTCTTCTCAAATTTCACAAAAAAAATTTAGGATCACGCGGGTATCTTGGAATCGTTCCGATGGTTTTGTGACGAGAACATTGTTCTTGGTGCCTCCTGACATTTAGGGGTTGTGGCAGTGTGCTACCTCTTGAGCACTGCGTTGGTTTTCCCCGAAGAGGAAGGATGATGCAGCAAAGTAGCGTAAGTATTTCCCTCAGTTTTTGAGAACCAAGGTATCAATCCAATAGGAGGCTACGTGCGAGTCCCCCGTACCTACACAAAACAAATAAATCCTCGCAACCAACGCAAATATGGGTTGTCAATCCCTATATGGCCACTTACGAGAGTGAGATCTGATAGATATGATAAGATAATATTTTTGGTATTTTTATGCTAAAGATGCAAAGTAAAATAAAGGCAAAGTAAATAGAAAAGGAAATAACTAATTAGTATGAGATTAATATGATGAAGATAGACCCGGGGACCAGAGGTTTCACTAGTGGCTTCTCTCGAGAGCATAAGTATTTTATGGTGGGTGGACAAATTATTGTTGAGCAAATGACAGAATTGAGCATAGTTATGAGAATATCTAGGTATGATCATGTATATAGACATCACGTCCGAGACAAGTAGACCGACTCCGGCCTGCATCTACTACTATTACTCCACTCATCGACCGCTATCCAGCATGCATCTAGAGTATTAAGTTAAAAACAGAGTAACGCCTTAAGCAAGATGACATGATGTAGAGGGATAGACTCATGCAATATGAAGAAAACCCCATCTTGTTATCCTCGATGGCAACAATACAATACGTGCCTTGCTGCCCCTACTGTCACTGGGAAAGGACACCGCAAGATTGAACCCAAAGCTAAGCAGTTCTCCCATTGCAAGAAAGATCAATCTAGTAGGCCAAACCAAACTGATAATTCGAAGAGACTTGCAAAGATAACCAATCATAGATAAAAGAATTTAGAGAAGATTCAAATATTATTCATAGATAGACTTGATCATAAACCCACAATTCATTGGTCTCAACAAACACACCGCAAAAAAAAGATTACATCGAATAGTTCTCCACAAGAGAGGGGGAGAACATTGTATTGAGATCCAAAAAGAGAGAAGAAGCCATCTAGCTACTAACTATGGACCTGTAGGTCTGAGGTAAACTACTCACACTTCATTGGAGGGGCTATGGTGTTGATGCAGAAGCCCTCCATGATCGATGCCCCCTCCGGCGGAGCTCCGGAACAGGCCCCAAGATGGGATCTCGTGGATACAGAAAGTTGCGGCAGTGGAATTAGGGTTTTGGCTCCGTATCTGATTGTTTGGGGGTACGTAGGTATATATAGGAGAAAGGAGTACGTCGGTGGAGCAACAGGGGGCCCACGAGGGTGGAGGGTGCGCTTGGGTGGTGGTAGGCGCGCCCCCTACCTCGTGGCCTCCTCTTTTGGGTCTTGACATAGGGTCCAAGTCTCCCGGGTCTTGTTCGTTGAGAAAGTCACGTTCTTGAAGGTTTCATTCCGTTTGGACTCCATTTGATATTTCTTTTCTTCGAAACCCTAAAATAGGCAAAAAAAAGCAATTCTGGGCTGGGCCTCCGGTTAATAGGTTAGTCCCAAAAATAATATAAAAGTGGATGATAAAGCCCAATAATGTCCAAAACAGTAGATAATATAGCATGGAGCAATTAAAAATTATAAATACGTTGGAGACGTGTCAAGCATCCCCAAGCTTAATTCCTGCTCATCCTCGAGTAGGTAAATGATAAAAATAGAATTTTTGATGCGGAGTGCTACTTGACATAATTCCAATGTAATTCTTCTCCATTGTGGTATGAATATTCAGATCCGAAAGATTCAAGTCCAAAGTTCATATTGACATAAAAGTAATAATACTTCACGCATACTAACTAAGTAATTATGTCTTCTCAAAATAACATGGCCAAAGAAAGTTCATCCCTACAAAATCATATAGTTTAGTCATGTTTCATTTTCGTCACACAAGAATGCTCTCATCATGCAAAACCCCGATGACAAGCCAAGCAATTGTTTCATACTTTAGTAATCTCAAACCTATAAACTTTCACGCAATATATGAGCGTGAGCCATGGACATAGCACTATGGGTGGAATAGAATATAATGAGGGGGGTTATGTGTAGAAGACAAAAAAAGTCTCACATCAACGAGGCTAATCAATGGGCTACGGAGATTTTCACCGATTGATGTTAATGCAAGGAGTAGGGGTTGCCATGCAACGGATGCACTAGAGCTACAAATGTATGAAAGCTCATCAAAAGAAACTAGTGGGTGTGCATCCAACTTGCTTGCTCATGAAGACCTAGGGCACTTGAGGAGGCCCATTGTTCGAATATACAAGCCAAGTTCTATAATGAAAAATTCCCACTAGTATATGAAAGTGAAAAAACAAGAGACTCTCTATCATGAAGATTAAGGTGGTACTTTGAAGCACAAGTGTGGCAAAGGATAGTAACATTGTCCCTTCTCTCTTTTTCTCTCATTTTTTTGGGCATTCTCTTTTTTTATGGCCTTTCTCTTTTTTTGGGCCTTCTCTTTTTTATATGGCCTTTCTCTTTCTTTTTTATATAATTCCTCACTTGGGACAATGCTCTAGAAAATGATGGTCATCACATTTCTATTTATTTACAACTCAATGATTACAACTCGATACTAGAACAAAAGATGACTCTATATGAATGCCTCTGGCGGTGTACCGGGATATGCAATGGACCAAGAGTGACATGTATGAAAAAAATTATGAACGATGGCTTTGCCACAAATACTATGTCAACTACATGATCATGCTAAGCAATATGACAATAATGAATGTATCATGATGAACGGAATGATGGAAAGTTGCATGGAAATATCTCTCGGAATGGCTATGGAAATGCCATAATAGGTAGGTATGGTGGCTGTTTTGAGGAAGATATAAGTAGGTCTATGTGTGAAAGAGCATATCATATCGCGGGGTTTGGATGCACCGACGAAGTTTGCGCCAACTCTCAATGTGAGAAAGGGCAATGCACGGTACCGAAGAGGCTAGCAAGGATGGAAGGGTGAGAGTGTGTATAATCCATGGACTCAACATTAGTCATAAAGAACTCACATACTTATTGCAAAAATCTATAAGTCATCAAAAACCTCGGTACTACACGCATGCTCCTAGGGGGATAGATTGTTAGGAAAAGACCATCGTTCGTCCCCGACCGCCACTCATAAGGAAGACAATCAAATAACACCTCATGTTTCAAATTTGTTGCATAATGTTTACCATACGTGCATGCTACAGGACTTGCAAACTTCAACACAAGTATTTATCAATTTCAAAACTACTCAACTAGCACGACTTTGATATTATTACCTCCATATCTCAAAACAATCATCAAGCATCAAACTTCTCTTAGTATTCAGAACACTCTTAAGGAAATTTTACAAACTTTGAATACCTAGCATATTAGGATATTAAGCAAACTACCATGCTATTAAGACTCTCAAAATAATCTAAGTGAATCATGAGAGATCAATAGTTTCTATAAAACAAATCCACCACCGTGCTCTAAAAGATATAAGTGAAGTACTAGAGCAGAACTATATAACTCAAAAGATATAAGCGAAGCACATAGAGTATTCTAACAAATTCCAAATCATGTATGGATCTCTCAAAAGGTGTGTACATCAACGATGATTGTGGTAAACTAAAAATAAAATACTCAAATAATACAAGACGCTCCAAGCAAAACACATATCATTTGGCGAATAAAAATATAGCTCCAAGTAAAGTTACCGATAGAAGTAGACGAAAGAGGGAATGCCTTCCGGGGCATCCCCAAGCTTTGGCTTTTAGGTGTCCTTAGATTATCTTGGGGGTGCCATGGGAATTCCCAAACTTAGGCTCTTGCCACTCCTTGTTCCATAATCCATCAAATCTTTACCCAAAACTTGAAAACTTCACAACACAAAACTTAAAGTAGAAAATCTCGTGAGCTCCGTTAGCGAAAGAAAATAAAAGACCAGTTAAAGGTACTGTAATGAACTCATTCTTTATTTATATTGGTGTTATACCTACTGTATTCCAAATTCTCTATGGTTTATAAACTATTTTACTAGCCATGGATTCATCAAAATAAGCAAACAACACACGAAAAACATAATCTGTCAAAAACAGAACAGTCTGTAGTAATCTGTAGCTAGCGAAAGATATGGAACCCCAAAAATTCGAAAATAAATTGCTGGACGTGAGGAATTTACCTATTAATCATCTGAAAAAATAATTAACTAAATAGCACTTTCCAAATAAAAATGACAGCAGTTCTCGTGAGCGCTAAAGTTTCTGTTTTTTACCGCAAGTTCAACAAGACTTTCCCCAAGTCTTCCCAACGGTTCTACTTGGCACAAACACTAATTAAACACAAAAAACACAACAAAAACCGAGGCTATATAAATTATTTATTACTAAATAGGATCAAAAAATCAAGGAATAAAAATAAAATTGGGTTGCCTCCCAACAAGCGCTATCGTTTAACGCCCCTAGCTAGGCATAACAAGCAAGAATAGATCTAAGTATTGCCATCTTTGGTAGGCAATCCATAAGTGGCTCTCATAATAGATTCATATGTTAATTTAATTTTATTTCTAGGAAAGTGTTCCATGCCTATCCTTAATGGAAATTGGAATCTAATATTTCCTTCCTTCATATCGATAATTGCACCAATCGTTCTAAGGAAAGGCCTACCAAGAATAATAGGACATGAAGGATTGCAATCTATGTCAAGAACAATATAATATACAGGAACATAATTCCTATTTTCAACAATAAGAACATCATTAATTTTTCCCATAGGTTTCTTAATAGTGGAATCCGCAAGGTGCAAGTTTAGAGAGCAATCATCAAAATCACGGAAACCTAACAAATCACACAGTCTTTGGAATCGCGGAAACACTAGCACCCAAATCACATAAAGCATAGCATTCATGATATTTAATTTTAATTTTAATAGTTGGTTCCCACTCATCATAAAGTTTTCTAGGGATAGAAACTTCCAATTCAAGTTTTTCTTCATAAGATTGCATCAAGGCATCAACAATATGTTTAGTAAATGCTTTATTTTGACTATAAGCGTGAGAAGAATTTAGCACGGATTGCAACAAGAAAATACAATCAATCAAAGAGCAATTTTCATAATTAAATTCCTTGACATCCATAATAGTGGGTTTAGCAACATCTAGGGTTTAAATTTCTTCAATCCCAGTTTTATCAATTTTAGCATCAATCAACAAATTCCGAATTCTGGGAACGCCTTGTAGGTAAAGGTGGATCATATTCAGTCCCATCATTATCAAGATTCATATTGCAAAACAAAGATTTAATAGGGGACACATCAATAACTTTTAGATCTTCATCTTTATTTTCATAGGAACTAGAAGAACACGCTCTTATAAAGGCATCTTTCTTAGCACGCATCCTAGCGGTTCTTTCTTTGCACTCATCAATGGAAATTCTCATGGCTTTGAGAGACTCATTGATATCATGCTTAGGTGGAATAGATCTAAGTTTCAAAGAATCAACACCAAGAGAAATTCTATCAACGTTCCTAGCCAAATCATCAATCTTAAGCAATTTTTCTTCAATCAAAGCATTAAAATTCTTTTGCGAAGTAATAAATTATTTAATATTAGATTCAAAATCAGAGGGCATCTTATTATGATTTCCATAAGAATTGTTGTAGGAATTACCATAATTATTAGAGGGATTACTAGGATAAGGCCTAGGGTTGAAATTTCCTCTATATGCGTTGTTACCAAAATTGTTCCTACCAACAAAATTCACATCCATAGATTAATTATTATTCTCAATCAAAGTAGACAAGGGAATATCATTAGGATCAGAATAAACACTCTTATTATCAAATAATTTCATAAGTTCATCCATCTTTCCACTCAAAACATTAATTTCTTCGATCGCATGCACCTTTTTATTAGATCTTTCAGTATGCCATTGAAAGTAATGAACCATAATATTATCTAGGAGCTTAGTAGCTTCTCCTAAAGTGATTTCCATAAAAGTGCCTCCCGCGGCCGAATCTAAAAGATTTCTAGAAGCAAAATTCAATCCGGCATAATTTTTTTTAACAATCATCCACAAATTTAAACCATGAGTAGGGCAATTACGTATCATTAATTTCATTCTCTCCCAAGCTTGTGCAACATGTTCATGATCAAGTTGCTTAAAATTCATAATATCGTTTCTAAGAGAGATGATCTTAGTGGGAGGAAAATACTTAGAGATAAAAGCATCTTTGCACCTGTTCCATGAATCAATACTATTTTTAAGCAAAGACAAAAACCAGGCTTTAGCATGATCTCTAAGCGAAAAAGGAAATAGCTTCAATTTAACAATATCATTATCCACATCTTTCTTCTTTTGCATGTCACACAAATCAATTAAGCTATTTAGATGGGTAGTGGCATCTTCACTAGGATGGCCGGAAAAAGGATCTTCCATGACAAGATTCAGCAAAGCAGTATTAATTTCACAAGATTCAGCATCAGTAAGAGGAGAAATCGGAGTGCTAATAAAATCATTATTGTTGGTATTGGTGAAGTCACACAATTTAGTATTATCTTGAGCCATCGTGACAAGCAAGCAAACTAACACACAATCAAACAAAAAGCAAGCGGGCAAAAAGAGGAAAATAGAGAAAGAGAGGGAGGATAGAGAGAGAAAGGGTGAATAAAACGGCAAGGGTGAAGTGGGGGAGAGGAAAACAAGAGGCAAATGGCAAATAATGTAATGCAGGAGATAAGGGTATGTGATGGGTACTTGGTATGTTGACTTTTGCGTAGACCTCCCAGGCAACGGCGCCAGAAATCCTTCTTGCTACCTCTTGAGCACTGCGTTGGTTTTCCCCGAAGAGGAAGGGATGATGCAGCAAAGTAGCGTAAGTATTTCCCTCAGTTTTTTAGAACCAAGGTATCAATCCAGTAGGAGGCTACGCGCGAGTCCCTCGTACCTACACAAAACAAATAAATCCTCGCAACCAACGCAAGTAAGGGTTGTCAATCCCTATAAGGCCACTTACGAGAGTGAGATATGATAGATATGATAAGATAATATTTTTGGTATTTTTATGATAAAGATGCAAAGTAAAATAAAGGCAAAGTAAATAGCAAAGGAAATAACTAAGTAGTATGAGATTAATATGATGAAGATAGACCCGGGGGCCATAGGTTTCACTAGTGGCTTCTCTCGAGAGCATAAGTATTCTACGGTGGGTGAACAAATTACTGTTGAGCAATTGACAGAATTGAGCATAGTTATGAGAATATCTAGGTATGATCATGTATATAGGCATCACGTCTGAGACAAGTAGACCGACTCCTGCCTGCATCTACTACTATTACTCCACTCATCGACCGTTATCCAGCATGCAAATAGATTATTAAGTTAAAAACAGAGTAACGCCTTAAGCAAGATGACATGATGTAGAGGGATAGACTCATGCAATATGAAGAAAACCCCATCTTGTTATCCTCGATGGCAACAATACAATACATGCCTTGCTGCCCCTACTGTCACTGGGAAAGGACACCGCAAGATTGAACCCAAAGCTAAGCAGTTCTCCCATTGCAAGAAAGATCAATCTACTAGGCCAGACCAAACTGATAATTCGAAGAGACTTGCAAAGATAACCAATCATACATAAAAGAATTCAGAGAAGATTCAAATATTATTCATAGATAGACTTGATCATAAACCCACAATTCATCAGTCTCAACAAACACACCGCAAAAACAAGATTACATCGAATAGTTCTCCACAAGAGAGGGGGAGAACATTGTATTGAGATACAAAAATAGAGAAGAACCCATCTAGCTACTAACTATGGACCCGTAGGTCTGAGGTAAACTACTCACACTTCATCGGAGGGGCTATGGTGTTGATGTAGAAGCCCTCCGTGATCGATGCCCCCTCCGGCAGAGCTCCGGAACAGGCCCGAAGATGGGATCTCGTGGATACAGAAAGTTGCGGCGGTGGAATTAGGGTTTTGGCTCCGTATCTGATCATTTGGGGGTACGTAGGTATATATAGGAGGAAGGAGTACGTCGGTGGAGCAACAAGGGCCCACGAGGGTGGAGGGTGCGCCTGGGGGGTAGGCGCGCCCCCTACCTCGTGGCCTCCTCTTTTGTGTCTCGTGGCCTCCTCGTGGCCTCCTCTTTTGTGTCTTGACATAAAAAATCTCCTTTATGCAGTTGTTGGTGAGATAACCTCGACGCCACCCAGTACTGGGGCGGGAGTTCGGGAGTATTGCCATAACTCATATTACAGATGCTTTTCGAAGGTTGAGGTAAATGATTTCCGAAGGTTTCTTGGTTATGTGTTGAAGGATGGATACAACTGGATGTAGGATTTGCTAGTTTTGGGTGCGATATTATGCTTCCCCTGTATCCCCAACACCTGATTGCATAACCAGAAAGTTTCGGGAGTTTCATAGGTGGGAATTCTTGTAGCTCTAGTATTTCTTTCCGTAGATAGTTGGTTTGTGATTGGGTAATCCTTAACAATTATTTGTTCATATCCGTACCTTGTTGTTTTATTCATCTACCTCTATCTAAGTGGCTTCTCAATTTATGGAAGTGTGATCATTTACATTGGAATTCATTCGTTCATTCTTGTTCGAATGTTAAGGCTATACGTTGCAATTTCGATCCATTGATTCAGCTTGAATATACGTCTGTCAAGATGCTAACGGATGTCAACCTCTTCAGGATGGCTCCTCCAAGGCGTCAGAATCCGGAACCTCCGTCACCACCTCCACCTCTGGAGGCATGGCAAGCTGTCATGGCCGCCACCAACGCCAACACGCAGATGCTTATGCAACTCTTGCAAGAGCGCAACCAAGGAAATCAAGGCCATGGCAACAATCAAGTTCAGTTTGCTACCCTCGACCAGTTCCTCGCAAACCAGCCGAAGTCCTTCAGTAACTATGTTGAGGCCATAGACGCTGACGATTGGCTCGTGGATATCTGCAAACATTTTGAGTGTAGCAATGTCAGGCCTGAGGACTTTGTCAAGTTTGCTTCGTTCCAACTCAAAGACCAAGCTGCTGAGTGGTATCAACAATACAAAGATTCCAGAGGAGGTCGTGTGATTACCTGGGATGATTTCCGCCGAGACTTCAAAGCTCACCACATTGCTCAAAGCGTTGTTGAGAGTAAGCGTGAGGAGTTCTGCAATCTTAAGCAAGGCAGCTTGTCTGTTTACCAATACAACATCTTGTTCCAGAGGCTGGCTCGCTTCGCTAAACAAGACATCCCTGACAAGAAGAGCATGATTTATCAATTCAGAGGTGGCCTCAGAGAAGATCTGCAACTAGCTCTTGTGCTTTTTGAGACGAAAAAGTATGATGAGTTCTACAACAAGGCACTAAAGCAAGAGGCCGCTCAGCTCAAGTGCGGTGCATCTAAGAAGAGAGTCAGGGATGCAACTCCTTCTTCTTCTTCAACTCAAGTGGTAGCTAAGAAGCAAAAGTTCTGGTTGCCTCCTCCTCCTCCGTTCCGTCAGCCTTATCAGCAGAACAGTAAAGGTGGCAATGGATCTTCCCACCCACCCAACCCAGGCTTTCAGAACAAAGCTTCGTCTCATGCTCCAAGGTCAAGTGCTCCATATCACCGTCCGCTCTCAGAGGTTACGTGCAACAAGTGTCAGCAGAAGGGGCACTATGCGAACAAATGCTTTAACTAGAGGCGCCTTCCGCCTCCTCCTCCTGTGAGATCTGCCAGCAATGCAGTGATCAAGCATAATCCCAAGTCTGCAAAGGTCAACATCATGAATGCAGCTCAGGCAGAGGACTCTTCAGAAGTGATCATGGGTAATCTTCCTGTTAATGATACTCCTGTAAGAGTTTTTTAGATACTGGTGCATCTTTGTCATTCATATCGAAGCCTTTTGCATCCATGCACGATTTGCATACTGTCGATTTGCCTAAGCCGATAGCGGTTTCCTCTCCGGGTTTGTTCATGAACACCAAAATGATGGCTCCGGATGTTTCTATCAAGATGGGAGATTATAAGTTTCTATCTTCTCCAATGGTCCTTGGTAACTCGGATATTGATCTAATTCTTGGCATGGACTGGCTTTCTAAGCACAAGGCTCAGCTTGATTGTGCTGCCAGGCAGATTCAATTGACACACTCGTCTGAGGATGTGATCATCTATGCAGCTCGTGACGATACCATTCGATCGTTTTCTCTCAATGATAAGGGTGAGTTGAATGCCATCTCTCAGATTCCAGTTGTTTGCGAATATCAAGACGTCTTTCCAGAAGAGCTTCTAGGAATGCCTCCTCATAGGCCAGTTGAATTTGTCATCGATCTTGAGCCTGGCACAGAACCTGTTTGCAAACGTCCTTACAAGCTTCGACCAGAACAGTTGAAGGAGCTGAAGAAACAACTTGATATACAAGAGCGTATGGGTCTAATCCAACCGAGTTCTTCTCCATGGGGTTGTGGTGTTCTTTTTGTTAAGAAGAAGGATGGCACGGACCGACTCTGCATCGACTACCGTCCATTGAACAAGAAGACCATAAAGAACAAGTACCCACTTCCCAACATCAACGAACTTTTCGAACAACTCAAAGGTGCTCAAGTATTTTCCAAGCTTGACCTCCATATGGGCTATCATCAGATTTGCATTCGTGAACAAGATATCCCCAAGACAGCATTCAGAACAAGCTATGGTTCCTATGAATACACTGCCATGTCTTTTGGCCTTGTCAATGCTCCTCCAACGTTCTCTCGCATGATGAACTTCATCTTCAACCCTTACACAAATGACTTCGTCTTGGTGTATCTCGATGATATTTTGGTCTTTTCCAAGAACAAAGAGGATCATGCCAAGCATTTGAGATTGGTGCTGGACAAACTCAGAGAACATCAGTTCTATGCGAAGTTTTCAAAGTGCGAGTTTGGATCGATGAGGTTCTCTGCCTTGGGCATATCATCTCCGCCAAGGGCATAGCTGTTAATCCCGAGAAGGTGTCTGCAATTGTGAATTGGGAACCGCCTCAGAATGTCAAGCAGCTCCACAGCTTTCTTGGGCTCGCAAGCAATTGTCGAAGATTCGTTGAGAATTTCTCTAAGATCGCGAAGCCTCTTTCCAACCTCCTCCAGAAGCATGTGAAGTATGTCTGGACGCCTGAATGTGACATCGCTTTCAACACCCTCAAAGAGAAGTTAGTCACTGCTCCAGTTCTGACTCCTCCTAATGAATCCTAACCACTCGAGGTTTTTTGTGATGCTTCCCTTCAAGGTCTCGGTGTTGTGTTAATGCAAGAGAAGAAAGTTTTAGCCTATACCTCTCGCCAGTTGAAGCCCAACGAAAAGAACTACCCCACTCACGACCTCGAGTTGGCGGCAGTTCTCCATGCTCTTTTAACATGGCGACATCTCTTGTTGGGAAGGAAAGTGGACATCTTTACTGATCATAAGAGTCTCAAGTACATTTTCGCTCAACCCAACCTGAACCTCAGGAAGACTCGTTGGGTTGAAATGATTCAAGAGTATAATCCGAGTATTGAATATACTCCAGGCAAGGCCAATGTCATTGCTGACGCTTTGAGCAGGAAGGCTTACTGCAACAGTTTGATTCTCAAGCCCTTCCAAATGAACCTTTGTGAAGCTTTCCGCAAACTTAATCTCCAAGCTGTTCCTCAAGGATTTATTTCCAACGTCCAAGTCTCTCCTACTTTGGAAGATCAGATTCGTGAGGCACAACTTCTTGATGCCATGGTGAAGAAGGTGAAGATTAGGATTGCCAAGAGCCAACCCAAGTACAAGTGCTATCATCTTGGTGACAAAGATACTCTTTTCTTTGAGGATCGAATTGTGGTTCCAAAGGGTGACCTTCATAAAGTCATTATGAACGAGGCTCACAATTCACTCCTTTCTATTCATCCTGGAAGTACAAAGATGTACCATGACCTCAAGCAGTCGTATTGGTGGACTCGAATGAAGCGCGAGATTGCTTAGTTCGTGAATGAATGTGATGTCTGCAGAAGAGTGAAAGTAGAACACCAACGGCCAGCTGGTCTCCTCCAACCTCTTGCTCTTCCAGAATGGAAGTTTGATCATATTGAGATGGACTTCATGACTGGTTTTCCCAAGTCCAAGCGTGGCAATGATGCTATCTTTGTTGTCATCGACAAGCTTACTAAAGTGGCTCATTTTCTTCCTATCAAAGAATCTATCACAGCAGCTTAGTTGGCAGAGCTATATACCTCCAGGATTGTCTCCTTGCACGGCATTCCGCAGTTGATATCTTCAGATTGTGGAAGCATCTTTACTTCTAAATTCTGGGACTCCTTTCAGAGGGCCAGGGGGACCAACATTCGCTTCAGCATAGCCTTCCATCCTCAAACTAGTGGACAAGTCGAGCGAGTAAATCAAATTCTTGAAGATATGCTCAGGGCTTGTGTCATTTGTTTTGGTATGAAGTGGGAAGATTGTCTTCCATATGTCGAGTTCTCCTACAACAACAGCTTCCAATCGAGTTCGGGCCAGGCCCCATTCGAGATTCTCTATGGCAGAAAGTGCCGTACTCCTCTTAATTGGTCAGAGACTGGTGAACACCAACTTCTTGGCAATGACTTGATCACAAAGGCTGAAGAAATGTGCAAAGTCATTCGTGAAAATCTCAAAGCCGCGCAATCGCGCAAGAAGAGTTACTATGATAGCAAGCATCATGACTTGGCTTTCGAGATAGGAGACCATGTCTACCTCCACGTCTCTCCAATGAAAGGTACTCGTCGCTTCGGTATCAAAGGGAAGCTTGCCCCTAGATACGTGGGTCCTTTCAAGATCATTGGCAAAAGAGGCGATCTCGCCTATCAACTTGAGCTTCCATCCAACTTTGCAAATGTGCACGACGTGTTTCATGTGTCACAGCTTCGCAAGTGTTTCAAGACTCCTAACCGCACCATCAACTTCGAAGAGATTGATCTCCAAGAAGACATGTATTGTCATGAGCATCCCGTTGCTATTCTTGAAGAAACCGAGCGCAAGACTCACAACAAGTCTATCAAATTCCTGAAAGTGATGTGGTCACATCATTCCGACCGAGAAGCCACCTGGGAATGCGAGGACCACCTCCGTTTTGAATATCTAGAGTTTTTTCAGTCCTAGATCTCAGGACGAGATCCTTTCATAGTGGTGGAGTGTTGTAACGCCCCGGATGTAACCTACCACAATTGTACACCAACTCTTGCCTTTTTCGGCTCTAAGTTATGATATTCCCTCGTGGTTGGGTTTTGTCTTCGTTGTGCATTTTGTCCATGTCATGCATCTATTATCATGTCATCATGTGCATCGCATTTGCATACGTGTTCGTCTCATACATCCGAGCATTTTTTCCGTTGTCCGTTTTGCATTCTGGCACTCCTATGTCCTCCGGCGCCCCCTTTTGTCTCTTTTCGTGTGCGGGTGTTAAACGTTCTCGGATTGGACCGAGTTTTGCCAAGTGGTCTTGGTACGCCACCGGTAGACCGCCTGTCAAGTTTCGTGCCATTTGGAGTCCGTTTGATACTCCAACAGTTAACTGGGGAACCGTAAAGGCCTCGTGTGTGTTGCAGCCCAACACCCCTCCAAAGTGGCCCAAACCCCATCCAAACCCTCTCCATCCTCTCGGCCATTTGATCACGACCGCGTGGCCAAAAACCGCACTCCATTTGGACTCTCCTAGCTCCCAGAATCTATAAATAGGCCTCCCCCTCTGAAATTCGCGGTCCTGAAACCCTAGACCTAGTCCCTCTCCGCGCCGGCACGTCCGGACGGAGCCGGATGCGTCCGCCGCCACGCCCGTCCAACCGTAGACCGCCACATGGCCCGGCCACCACCCGCCGCCGCTGGCTCGCTCGGGTCCGAAGCCGGCCCCCACGGCCCGGTCGCCGCCGCCCCGCTCCTCCGCCCGTGCAGCCGCGCCTCCCTCGCCACGCCTCCACGCCGGCCGCCGCCTCCCTCGCCGCGCCGCCGCCTTTCACCCCCACCGCGCCGCCGCCTGGGCGCCACCGTTCGCCCCCACCGCGCCGCCGCCTGGGCGCCGCCTCCGCCCGCCGGAGAACCCGCGGCCGACCGTCGCCGACGCCGCTGCGTCCTCCGCCCGCGCCGGATCCGCGCTTGAGGACTCCGGCGACGCCTCCTCCCCCTCTCCAGATCCGGTCGCTGCCGTCTCCTCTTCTCGTCACCCCGTCCAACTCCGGCGAGAGCTCAGTTCGTCCTCGATTCATGCGCTCGGGGACGAACCCTAGATCCAGATCTGATTCGGAGGTTGATTTCGTCTAAGTCTTTTTCCTGCTCATATTTTCTACCCCTGTTCATCATGCCATAACTCCGCATCCGTAGCTCCGTTTTGGGCGTGCCATATATCAAAATGTTCGTTAGGATGTGCTCTTCATTTTGTTCCATTGCACCATGCTTGTTTGAGTCCATCTTGACGCCCAAATGACTGTTGCAAGAATGCTTCATAATGTTAGTTCCTGTTACTTAGCAGATCTTGAGCATTTGTCATTTTTACCATGATTATTGTGTGCTGCATATGGTCATGAGTTCTACATGTGTTTTGGGATATGCCATGAAATCTTTAAAGGGGTGTATGCCATGTATTTTTGTGATCAATGTGGTGACTAGCACAAGCATGCAAAGTAGATCTCGTGATGTTGCTGATTTTAGGGACTTAGAATTTCACTAAGTCATTTCCCTGGTGTTATTTTTATGCCATGTGTTTATGTTGCTATAGAGTGATACATGCTTCTTTTGAGTATGTTTAGTAAGGATGTTTTGGGCATATGGTTGTGCTATATCCATCCATGTCCTTGTTTGCATTTATGGCGTAACCTAGCATGACTCAATCTTGCTCTACTTTTGCTATAAAATGTTCCTGGCAGATTCTTTACGTGTTATTCAATTTTTCCAAGGTTGTTATAGTTGATCCATGCATGCTATGAGATTGTTCTTTACATGTTTAGCTTCTTGATCATGTCTTCTTGCTGTTAGTATGCTTAGTTTGTCATGCAATGCCTTGTGTTGTGTGTATCGAGCTCGCAAACATGCCTTCATAACTCTGTTTTTGCCATGTCCAGTTTTCTGCTAAGTCTGAATCTGTTAACGAAATTTGCTATGTTTACATGGGTGCCATCATATTTTCTGTGCTATTTTGGCTTATGGTCAGTGAGGGACTTTTGTTATATGATTTGAGTAGATTCATGCCATGCCTTGTTTTGCTATGTCCTATTCCTCTAGCATGTTGTTATCTTGCTCTAAACATTGCTTCCTGATGTTAATTCCTGACATGTTAGTATTTTCACCAAGTCTGTGAAGCTGATATCTTTTGCACTTTTGCCATGCTTGTTTGAACCGGTTATTGGGTGATTTAGCCATAGCTCGGTGTTCAAATTTTGTCAAGCATCTTGAGTAGATCACTGCCATGTGCTTTGTTGCTATGTTAGAGTGCTATAGCTTAGTTTCTTGTTGCATTTTAGATGGCGTCGTGCTGTTAATCGTAGAATTTTGCCATTCTTGTTTTGCTTGCCATTTGCAAACCGTGCATCCATTTCCGACGATCTTTAAATCGATTTCGACCGAAATCAACTCATCTTTCCAGCGGCACTCTTGGTTTGCCAAGTTGAGGCCTGGTTCAATCTTTTCCTTCCGGAGCACGCATATGCATTGCATATCATATCCCGCATATAATGCCATGTTTTGCATCATGTTGCTTGCGCATTGCACCGTGGTTGATTGTTGTTTCCTTTGCGTGTGTTCTTGCTTTGGGTAGAGCCGGGAGACGAGTACGTGATCGAGGAACCCGTTGAGTACACTTACGAGGATCAAGCTTATGTCAACTCGGAGAACTTTGCAGGCAAGATGACCATACCCTCGAAATCACTTCTATCTTTGCTTGCTAGTTGCTCGCTCTATTGTTATGCCGCGATACCTACCACTTGCTTTATCATGCCTCCCATATTACCATGTCAAGCCTCTAACCCACCTTGTCCTAGCAAATCGTTGTTTGGCTATGTTACCGCTTTGCTCAGCCCCTCTTATAGCGTTGCTAGTTGCAGGTGAAGATTGGAGTTTGTTCCTTGTTGGAACATGATTATTGTTGGGATATCATTATTATATCTTGTTTACTTTAATGCATCTATATACTTGGTAAAGGATGGAAGGCTCGGCCTTATGCCTGGTGTTTTGTTCCACTCTTGCTGCCCTAGTTTCCGTCATACCGGTGTTATGTTCCTTGATTTTGCGTTCCTTACATGGTTGGGTTATAATGGGAGCCCCTTGACAGTTCGCCTTGAATAAAACTCCTCCAACAAGGCCCAACCTTGGTTTTACCATTTGCCACCTAGCCTTTTTCCCTTGGGTTTCACGAACTCAAGGGTCATCTTTATTTTAACCCCCCAGGCCAGTGCTTCTCTAAGTGTTGGTCCAAACTGGGCGATGTCCGGCACCCCCTGGGCAACCAGGGTCTATGCCAACCCGACATCTTGCCCATCCGGTGTGCCCTACGTGCAGCTCCTATCGGGATTTGTCGACACATTTGAGTGGCTTTGCTGGTCTTGTTTTACCATTGTCGAAATATCTTGTAATCGGGATTCCGAGTCTGATCGGGTCGTCCTGGGAGAAGGAATATCCTTCGTTGACCGTGAGAGCTTGTGATGGGCTAAGTTGGGACATCCCTGCAGGGATTTGAACTTTCGAAAGCCGTGCCCGCTGTTATGGACAGATGGGAATTTGTTAATATCCGGTTGTAGAGAACTTGACACTTAACTTAATTAAAGTAAATCAACAGCGTGTGTAACCGTGATGGTCTCTTTTCGGCGGAGTCCGGGAAGAGAACATGGTCTTGTGTTATGCTTGAACGTAAGTAGTTTCAGGATCACTTCTTGATCATTATAGTTTCTCGACCGTGCCTTGCTTCTCTTCTCGCTCTCATTTGCGTAAGTTAGCCACCATATATGCTAGTGCTTGCTACAGCTCCACCTCACTACCTTTTCCTACCCATAAGCTTAAATAGTCTTGATCGCGAGGGTGTGAGATTGCTGAGTCCCCGTGACTCACAGATTACTTCCAAAACCAGATGCGGGTGTCGATGATGCCATTCTAGGGGATGCAACCGAAGTCAAGTGGGAGTTCGACGAGGATTCATGACGTTACTATGTTTCCTTTCCAGACGATCAGTAGTGGAGCCCGGTTGGGGTGATCAGGGATCTTATGCATTTGGGGTTGTCTTTATTTTGGCCCAATCGGAGTTAAAATTTCAGCCCAATCGGAGTTATGGATCTCCGGGAATTTAAGAAACAGTTTTCGGCCAGAAAATAGGAACACGAAACAGAAGAGAACAAAGAGAGATCTAATCTCGGAGGGACTCCCACCCCTCCGCCGCCATGGTGGCCATGGACCATAGGGGGAATTCTCCTCCCATCTAGGGGGAGGCCAAGGGAGAAGAAGAATGTGGGGGCTCTCCCCACCTCTCTCCCGTTGGCGCCAGAATGTCGCAGGGGCAATTATCGTGACGACGATCTACACCAACAACTTCGCCGCCGTCAGCACTAACTCTCTCCCCCTCTATGCAACGGTGTAACACCTCTTCTCCCCACTATAATCTCTACTTAAACATGGTGCTTATTGCTATATATTATTATCCAATGATGTATGACCATCCTATGATATTTGAGTAGATTCGTTTTGTCCTATGGGTTGATTGATGATCGTGATTGGTTTGAGTTGTATGTTTTATTTTGGTGTTGTGACCTCCATGTCGCGCAAGCATGTGGGATTACCGTTGTAGGGTGTTGGAATACGTTCATAATTCGCTTATAGTGGGTGGCAAGAGTGACATAGGCTTATACCCGAGTAAGGGGGTTGTTGCGTATGGGAGTAAACAGGACTTGATACTTAATGTTGTGGTTGGGTTTTACCTTAATGATCTTTGGTAGTTGCGGATACTTGCTAGAGTTCCAATCATAAGTTAATATGATCCAAGTACGGAAAGTATGATAGCTCATGCCTCTCCCTCATATAAAAATGCAATAATGATTATCGGTCTAGTTATCGATTGCCTATAGACAAATCATTCTCTTGTGTTACAAAAAGCTCTCTACTAAAAAACTAATTATCACTCATAGTTTTATTTCTGCTAAGTACTCCTAGTTTTATCCTTGCAAACCTATCCTATCACCTACAAAATAGTTTCATACTTGTTCTAGGTAAAGTGAACGTTAAGTGTGTGTACAGTTGTATGGGTGGTCGATAGAACTTGAAGGGAATATAAATCCTACCTTTATCTCCTCGTTGGGTTCAACACTCTTATTTATCAAAAAATCTACAATTGGTCCCCTATACTTGTGGGTTATCAAGACCTTTTTCTGGCATCGTTGCCTGGGACAATAATGTGGGGTGAATATTCTCGTGTGTGCTTGTTTGCTTTATCACTAAGTAGTTTTTATTTTCTGTTTTAAGTTGTTCTCTATCTTCAGTTATGGATATGGAACACGAACTACCAAAAAAATAGTTGTACTTGCTACTCATGGAGATGGGGATCCTCCTAAAACCCTTGATGCTCGTTATGTGGAAAATATTAAACACTACTTCGATAATCCTGAGAAAACCCCATTCAACTTGATAATGGGAGATACATTGGATCAATGTGAATACTTTAGGGATTATCGCTTGACTCAAAAAAGAACACTCTTATGGGATCAAATTGAAATGTTGCATTGGTATGCTTGCAATCTATGCTTGAGATATGATTATACTTACTGCTGTAGGATGAAGGCTCTAGACCTTCCCTTTTCATGTGAATTTCATGATAATGAAACCTTGGCTTCTTATGCTAATTGTATATATGATTACTATGATGTGGAACAAATAGAAGAATTTGTCGCTTTTAAGGGTGCTTATACAATTGAATCTTTGTTTGAAAAGTGTGAAAATTATGATGATGCTGTTTACAGGCCTGAAAATTATGCTATACTTAAATATTGCTATGAGAATTATGAATACAATCCCGATATTGATGCATTTATTGAGAAAGTCTCTGCTGTCCAATAAGAGATTAATATTTTGCAAGAATCTATGGAAGACGAAATTGATGACTGTGAGCTCATTGGATGAAAAAGACGAGGAGGAGAGTGAAGAACAAAAGGAGGAAGAGCGGATTGATCACCCATGCCCACCTTCTGATGTGAGTAACTCTTTATCCCGTACATTGTTTAATTTCCCTTCGTTCTTACCGAAGGATGAATGCCATGATAATTGCTATGATCCCTTGGATTCGTTTGAAATATCCCTTTTTGATGAAACTGATGCTTGCTATGCATGTGGCCATGATGCCAATATGAATTATGCTTATGGGGATGAACTTGCTATAGTTCCTTATGTTAAACATGAACTTGTTGTTTGGCTATGTTCCGTATGTAAGGAAAGACTTGTAAAGAAAGGTATGTAAAGGAAGTCACCGAGCCGGACATGATTATGAGCCGGCCGGGACTCTATAGGCCACCAGGCGTCAACCCGTGTATATAAGGGGACGATCCGGTGGCGGCTTAGGGCAAGAAACAAGAGATCGATAACCAAGCCAGCGAGTTAAGCCTCTTGGTGATCGAAACCCCAGCAATACCAACACAATTAGACGTAGGCTTTTACTTTCATCGTAAGGGGTCGAACTAGTATAAAACCTCTCGTGTCCTTTGTCCCGATTAACCCCTTTAAGATTCCTAGTTGCGATGGCCCTACGACTAAATCCTTTCACTAGGACATCTGCCGTGACAATTCCACAACAGTTGGTACCCACCGTGGGGCCAGCGCACGGTGGATTTGAGTTCTTGAAGGGTAACTTCGAAGGGCTCAAGGGATACGCTGTGACGAAGGCTAGGGCCCCGAGGCCGGCTCAATTGAGTACGGATACCGGGTCCCCTTTGGCGGAATTCACATCTTCATCGGTCGGATCGGCGAGTTAGGCCCTGAGCCGGACGTCCACACCAACCTCGTCGAAACGGCTCAGCGCGCGAGGACCGCCCATGTTCAATCTGTCGTGAAGCATTCCTTTGTAGGCTGCGTCCACAGCGGTGAATACTCTGAAGGATCGGTGGAGGGCGGTGAGACAGCCGTCTGTTCTGACACTGCATCATCAACGGGCGAGACGGACTCTTTGTACCAGCTGCAGGATGGCATGCTCGGGGGCTGTTCCAATGGCAGCAGTATTCCGGACCCCCTTGAGCCACCGAATTGAGCCGGAGTCTTCATGGCAGGGACACAGCCCGGGCAGAACTCCACAGCAACAGCGGCAACAGCTACCAGGTCGGCCGCAGCCGGGTCAGGAGACCCCGTGCGCCCCCCAGCTCAGATTCTAATGGACCTCATGGATAAACTGACGACTCTATTGACTGTCGTGGTAGAGCCGGCGGATAAAGCCCAGCATGACGCAGAGGTGCACGCGTACGTGAAGATATAGTGCAAGCTAAAGAAAATCTGGCCGCTGAGGAAGTCAAGATGGCAGCGGAGCGGGCGGCTTTGGATGTTCATGCTCAACAGCTTCAAGCGGAGACCTTCTGGCTCTCGGTGGATTTGAACACGTCAAACGAGGTCATGAGGAGAAGGCATCAGAAAACTCAGTCACGTCTACCTCCGATGCTCGATCCTAGAACCTTTTTCATACGCCCGGAGCCAGAGGAAGCAACCCGCCGGAGGCAAACCGAATCACGACACCCGGCGCGCCGGTCCAACTGCGTGCCATGGAACCACCTCGTGTAATTGCCACTCCACCTCATTACGTACCAACGCCGCCGGGTCACTTCTCCAATCCCTTGGAAAACCTCATTGCAGCATCGGCTCATTTGGCGGCTCTCCCGATGGAAGGTGACTCACCGGCGGCAGCTGAAACGCGAAGGGTGAGAGAACTTCTTCAAACAACTCTAGCACAGCAGGATGCATACTCCTACAGTCGAGACATGATCCATTCAACTCCTCACCCGAGCCGGGCCCAAGCTACAGTAAGCATATGGAGTCAGCTGACATGTCAAGCAATGCTCAACGCCGCAACCGGCCGCACAGGTATGAGCCGGTGCAGGCTGGAGCCATTAACTTGGCGGATAAGGAGAGGATCCGACAAGAGGCGGAGCGAGCAGTTCAACTGGCAGCAGAGCAAGCGGCTCATCAGACATTTCCGGCTTATCCAGCAACCTCAGTTGAGGCAGGGGTGGCCACAAGAACCGGAGGTGTCCCTTGCCTGGTGCCGGCCATACGTAATGAGAATTTGCCAAAAGACTTCAAGGGGCCCCGTAAGGTGCCTAATTACACGGCCGACTTATAGCCTGGGGCTTGGATTGAGAGTTATGAGATGGCTATGGAGTTGTTGGAGGTCAGCGACACGGCAATGGCCAAGTATTTCACTATGATGTTGGATGGAACAACTCGTACTTGGTTGAAGGGGTTGCCACCCAATTCTATCGGCTCATGGGTGGAGTTGAAGGCCCGGTTCATCCAGAACTTCAAAGACACGTGTAAGCAGCCTATGTCGATTATGGACCTGACTAATTGTAAGCAAGAGGACGGTGAGTCTACAACCCATTGGGTGCGCCGGGTCAAGGAGATAATACATTCGTCTGATAAGATGGATGCCGGCTCGGCAGTCTTGATGTTGGAGAAAAATTGCCGTTTTGAACCTCTGAAGCAGAAGTTGGGGCGGCTCAAGCGTGAATGCAATGACATGGGCCAGTTGATGGCGGCTCTCATCAAGTACGCTGATTCTGATAGTACCAAAGACCCGGTGTCTCACGAAGAAAAGACAGCGAAGGGAAATAAGAACGGCAACGACACGGGTCACCAGCATAACCCGACAAATCAAGGAGGTAATAAACGTAAGGCTGATGAGTTTGTCGCTAACAACAATGCGCAGGGCGGAAATCAACGACACAAGGGCAGGCTACCCCCTCGGCCAGGCGGGTAGGTCCCACCCTTGAGCAACTATTGAATGAGCCTTGTCCAAGGCACGACACCCGGGAGAAGCCAGCCACCCACCTGTGGAAAGATTGTACAATCATGAAGGCGTTTAAAAATTCAAACATGTTTGATGGAGGTCATGGCCCAGGTGGCTGTTCAGGTGGAGGTGGTTTCCATGGCCCGGCCGCTGGTTCAGGTGGAGGAGGATTTCACGGTCAGGGCCATCCTGGTAACCAAGGAGGATATAATCCACAACCCGGCCAAGGTAATCAGCAGCAACAGTCCAGGTATCAGAGCAACCCAAAATAGCTGAATAGTGTGCAATACCATGTGTTCACCACTAGTTTATGTAAGAGGGACCAGAAGCTTCACAAGAGGGCTGTCAATGCCGTTGAGCCGGCGATTCCGCGGTACTTACGTTGGTCAGAGCAGCCTATTGTGTGGAGCAGAGAGGATCACCCACCCCGGGTTGATAATCCGGGTCACTTGGCCTTGGTAGTGGTGCCTCAAGTTGGTGGATATAAATTCACTAAGGAACTCATGGATGGAGGCAGCAGCATAAACATCCTCTACTATGAGATGTTCCGCCGGATGGGGTTGACTGATAAGAGTCTTAAACAATCCAACACTGTTTTTCACGGTGTGCTACCTGGCAAGTCGGCATACCCAGTTGGTAAGATTGAACTGAAAGTAGCCTTTGGAGATGAGTATGACTCTAGAGCAGAAAAAATAACCTTTGAGGTGGTTAAGATCGAAAGCCCATATCATGATCTGTTTGGACGGCCGGCTTCTGCCAAGTTCATGGCTCGGTCGTGTTATGTATATTTGCAGCTCAAGATGTCGGGTTATAAGGGAACCATTATAGTACATGGGAGCCGGAAAATAGATTTGGAGTGTGAAGAAGGTGATGCTGCCTATGCTGAGTTTGTTTGTGCAACAGAGGAGTTAAAGTTTTACAAGGATCATGTTGACCCGGCAGACATGACGTCATTAAAGAAACCAACAACAGAGCATGAGCCGGTGTTGAAGTTCAAATTAGCTAATGACACCAAGATGGTTGACTTTGTGCCTCGCGACTCATCCAAGCAGTTCATCATCAGTGCAAACTTGGATCCAAAAAAGGAAAGCGCTCTCATCGAGTTCATCCGCGAGAACCGGGACATCTTTGCATGGAAACCTTCCGACATGCCGGGTGTCCCGAGGGAACTCGCTGAGCACACTCTCAATATTGATCCAAAGTTTAAATCTGTTAGACAGTTTCTCCGACGGTTCAATGAAGAAAGGTGCAAGGCCATTGGAGAAGAGGTGGCCCGGCTCTTGGCGGCCGGGTTCATTGTAGAAGTCTTTCACCCAGAGTGGTTAGCCAACCCGGTGCTTGTACTAAAAAAGAACGACACCTGGCGTATGTGTGTGGATTACACCGATTTAAACAAAGCTTGTCCGACTAACCCTTTTGCCCTCCCCTGTATTGATCAAATCATCGATGTACGACGGGTTGCGCACGTTTGAGTTTCTTGGATGCTTATTCAGGTTATCATCAGATCAAGATGGCAGTCAAAGATCAGGAGAAGACGGCTTTTCTCACTCCTTTTGGAGCTTTCTGCTATGTGTCTATGCCTTTTGGGCTTAACAGTGCCCAGGCGACTTACCAACGGTGTGTGCAGAATTGTCTTCATGATCAGATTGGGCGTAATGTTCACACTTATGTGGATGATATAGTGGTAAAATCCAAGAAAGAGGAAGCCTTGGTCGCAGATCTGAAAGAGACCTTCGATAATCTTCGGGTCTACAAAATGATGCTTAACCCGGCTAAGTGTGTTTTTGGAGTCCCAGCCGGCAAGCTCTTGGGTTTTTTGGTGTCCAACCGAGGTACTGAAGCTAACCCGGAGAAAATCAAGGCAATTACATCCCTGGCCAAACCAACATGCATCAATAACGTTCAACGGTTGGCGGGTCGTGTTGCTGCTTTGAGCCGGTTCATAAGCCGGTTAGGGGAGAAAGCGATGCCTTTGTATCAGATGATGAAGAAAACAGATGATTTTGTTTGGAGCGATGCTGCAAACTCTGCTTTTGAAGATCTGAAGACACAGCTTGCTGAGCCGCCGGTCCTTGCTGCTCCAATTGAGAAAGAGATGTTGTTGTTATACGTAGCCGCCAACTCACGAGCTGTTAGTGTGGCAATTATGGTGGAGCGCAAGGAGGTTGGCAAGGAGCATCCGGTTCAACGACCAATTTACTATGTCAGTGAGGTGTTAATTGAATCCAAACAACAATACCCACATTGGCAGAAGCTCGTATATGGGGTGTTCATGGCGATCCGGAAGCTGAAAAATTATTTTCAGGGTCACCAATCACTGTGGTTAGCTCTGCTCCTTTGGGAGACATCATTAAAAACAGAGAAGCCACTGGATGAGTCGCCAAGTGGGCCATTGAGCTTGGGTCTCATGGGTTAAAGTATGTACCACGTACTGCAATCAAATCTCAAGCACTGGTTGACTTTATTAATGACTGGACAGAGATGCAGATGCCAGAAGAGAAACCAGACAACACATATTGGACTATTCATTTTGATGGGTCCAGACAGTTGGAAGGCTCGTGGGCTGGAGTTGTTTTAACCTCCCCTTGAGGTGACAAATTTTGTTATGTGTCACGGCTGATGTTTCCTTGCACTAACAACGCAGCAGAGTACGAAGCCTTGCTCCATGGTCTTCGAGTGGCCAAAGAGATGAGTCCGAGCCGGGTCAGATGTCTTGGCGACTCAGATTTAGTGGCTCAACAGGTATCAGGCAAGTGGGAGTCCAAAGACCCTCTCATGGTGGCTTATTGCCGCGAAGTTGATGTTATTGCAGGACATTTTAAAGGATATCAGGTGGAGCACATCGATCGTAGGAAGAACAAAGCGGCTGATGCTCTAAGCCGGTTGGGATCTCAGCGTAAGCCGGTGCCACCTAACACCTTTTTGGATGTTTTGCATAACCCGTCTGTCAAGTTACCCAGAGAAGAAGATCTAGCCGTTCCTGACCCGGAGGCGCAGTTGGTGGTGGCTCTTCATGTCATCCCAGATTGGACAGTGTTGTTCTTGGCTTACATGACCCGGGGAGAGTTGCCAGCGGATGAGACCCTGGCTCGACAGATAACCCGGCGGTCTAAGTCAATGACGATTTTTGATGGAGAACTATACCACCACAGCATCTCTGGAGCGTTTCAGCGGTGTGTTTCCCCTGAAGAAGGCCAAGAAATACTTCGTGAGATCCATCAAGGCGATTGTGGTCATCACGTCGGGTCAAAATGTCTGGTGGCCAAGGCTTTTCGTCACGGTTTTTACTGGTTGACGGCTCATGCTGATGCAGAGGATCTGGTCAGCAGATGTGATGGATGTCAAAAGTTCACACGACGAGCACATGTGCCGGCTCAAGAACTTCGGATGATTCCAATCACTTGGCCATTTGCGGTCTGGGGGCTTGACATGGTGGGACCTTTCAAAAGGTGTAAGGATAAAAAGATACATCTTCTAGTGGCAGTTGATAAATTCACAAAGTGGGTTGAGGCAGAGCTGGTGAGTAAGTGTGATGCGGCCACGGCGGTTCAGTTCATGAAAAAGGTGATCTTCCATTTTGGTTTTCCACACAGCATTATCACCGACAATGGCACTAATCTGTCCCAAGGGGCTATGGAGGAGTTTTGTCAACGTGAGCATATTCGGCTTGATGTTTCTTCTGTAGCTCATCCTCAATCCAATGGTCATGCTGAGAGAGCAAATCAGGAAATTTTAAAAGGTCTCAAACCACGGCTTATGGTTCCTTTACAGCAAATGCCGGGTTGTTGGGTAGAGGAATTACCCTCGGTGATGTGGAGTATCAACACCACACCTAACAGGTCTACGGGTTACACACCTTTCTTCATGGTGTATGGAGCAGAAGCAATGTTGCCTAGTGACATCCGTCATGACTCGCCCCGTGTGGCAGCTTATGTTGAAGCCAATAATGAGCAAGCCAGACAGGATGCACTCGAGTTGTTAGATGAAGAAAGAGACTTAGCAGCGGCTCGATCAGCAATTATCAACAGGACCTGCTCCGTTATCACAGTCGCCGGGTTAAGTACAGGACTTTTCAGGAAGGCGACCTGGTGCTCCGGCTCATCCAGGATCTGTCAGATGCACACAAGTTATCCCCACCTTGGGAAGGACCCTTTGTGGTCAGCAAGAACTTAAACAACGGGTCATATTACCTCATTGACGTTCGAGAGCAGAAAGACTCACGTAAGTCGAAGGAGGAGACCCGCCGGCCGTGGAACATTGCTCAACTTCGGCCATACTACACCTGAGCCACCGGCTCTCATCATGTACATACTTTAACATTGTATATACCATGATAAGTAATAAAGCAGGACCATCGGTCTCTTTTCTTTACAAAGACGACACATCTTTGTTATTTCTTATTTTCAAGTGACTATTAAGGAGCTGATCATATTTGAATCAAGTCTAACCTTTTTTGGTCCGGCTTATGATCGTATTCGAATCTAGCTGCAACTATCATGGTCGCTTGGGGGCTTCCTATTCAAACATAGGTCGTATTTGAACCAAAGAGAACATAGCTGTCGTAACCCTCTTGATTGGCTCAAAGCCAAACTCACTAGGGGGCTTCTTGATTGTATCCGAATCATAGCTTGACCCCTTTTTGGGTCCGACTTGGATCGTATTCGAATTAGGGTCGTTAAAAACCTATCAAGGTCATTTGGGGGCCTCCTGTTCAAACATAGGTCATATTCAAACCAAAGAGAACATAGCTGTCGGTAACCTCTTGATCGGCGCAACGCCAAAGCCACTTGGGGCTATATGGTCGTATTCGAACCTTAGCTTAACCCCTTTGGTACGGTTTACTTCTCGTATTCGAATCAGAAACCCCCAATCTTTAAATACAAGGATAAATTGTACTTATTACATGTTATTTGCTTTTTAGTTCTTTGTTGTCTCAATTTCACAAATAATTAGCATGGTCTTCTTCGCCGGCTGGACTATTTGACAACAAAGCCACCAAGGTATGATGATCATTAAGTATTCAGAAGTATTGACTTCTCAAAAAGATGGAGTTATCAACTTCATTACCCGGGTTATTTAAACCGGTGGTCTAAAGATCAAAGGTACAACTATGACTATTGTTTACAAGCAATTACCTGTTGTATTAATCAAAGGGTTATAGTCTGTTTCTGTCTGTTTCTATTGTTTACAAAGAACTATGACCTTGTTCTCTTTTTATGTCTGTTTTTGTTGTCTACTATGGTAAACATATTGGCTATAAGTCGGGTGGTCTAACCCGTTCGATACTAAGCTGCCAAGCCAGTTTTTTCCTTTTGTGTCTATAGGAACAGAGCTGAAGTATTGCAGAAGCAATCATAAAATATGATGCATATATTGCCATCAGGAAATACAGAATCACACACAGTGTTTTATGCACGATGGCGTAGGCAAGGCATTCAGTGTTTTCATAGCTAAACTATTACAAGGCTTTTATAAGCCCATGAAGATGGTTATTTCTCCTCCCTCACCGGTTCACCGCCCTCTGTTGACTGGAAGCTGGGTTTTAACCAGTCAAAACCATTCACGGCGACAAATTCTACTTCTCCATCAATCTGGCCGGCCAGGTCAACTTCCGGGGCAAATGTATTTTCATGAACAGGTGGGATTAAATCTGTCACCTTGTACGAGGGAGTTGCCATCTTCTTATTTTCAACAACAAAACCCGGCTGATACTTATCGATGTTGGTTTCATCTCCAAGAATAGTCGCCTGAGGTCGGACTCCACGCACGCAAGCCATGAAGTCATCCTACTCAAAGGGAGATCCGTCTTCCTTCACGGTGGGATATCCTCTGACCACGTCCGCCAGGTCTAGGTCTGGCACCCAAGCCTTGGAGCGGTTCAGGGCAGTCAAAGCTCCGGCTCTCGCACATGAGCGCTTCACTTCTTGAAACCTGGCGGGTGGGATTGATAGTTTCTTCAAGATGTCACTGAGCCGGTTAGGTCCTCGATTGGCCGGAGAGATGGCAGCAAGTGCCCGTTGTGCGCCAATATACAGTTGCTCCACTAAGGTATACACTGCCTTAAGCTTAATCACATGATCTTGGCTCAGATTCTTGCTTCGTGGGCCTGCACATATTTTATAAACAAAGTTAGCTAGCGGCTTATATTCCGGATCAGCAAAAAGTACACAAGATTAAAGACAGACGGCTTACCAAAGATGGAGGCCACCATTTGAGACACCCGGCCCTTTAAACAGTTCAGCTCTGTTGAAACCTTTTCAAGGGCTGCTTCGGCCTTCTCGGCGCGTTGTGTCAGAAGCGTTTTTTCCTCTGCCCAGGTTTTCTTCTTGGCAGTGAAGCTAGTCTTTAAATTTTCCATCTCAGAGAGACTTATTTGCAATTTGGAGTTAGCAGACTTGATTTCTGCCTCCTGACCCGCTAGCCGGGTCTTCGCATCAGTCAATTGCGAGCTCAGTTCAGATAAGTCATTCTGCAAAAAGCGTACCTAGATGAGTCAAGATTTCACTTATGGTTCAAAAAACAAGATTCAAGTCTCAAGTACTTTACAAAAACCACTTGACACTTGGGGGCTAATGTATGCCAAAACAATTTCTTATGACTCTAAAGACATACTTTAAGTCCCAAGTACTTTACAAAGTAACATCACTTGGCACTTGGGGGCTAATGTATGCTATTTAGCAAGTTTCTCAAGGTTAAGCCGGATTATGAAGTTCTTTGAATACGGTACAAGATAATTGAAAGTACCGGCTCATTTATGATCAAAAGGAACTGGCCCTTGGAGACTAC
The DNA here is from genome assembly GCF_018294505.1 of Triticum aestivum. NCBI lineage: Eukaryota > Viridiplantae > Streptophyta > Magnoliopsida > Poales > Poaceae > Triticum > Triticum aestivum. The sequence continues at coordinate 438,928,169 of NC_057797.1, read as the reverse complement.
AGGTGAAGCTTTGTTCTATTGAACTCAAGAAAAGTTTCAAAGGTAAAAGATTTAGCCTATATTATAAAGTCTGCAGCTCATTCCGATTTTCTCATAATCTGAAGACTTGGGGGCTGGCGGAATATAGATAAGCCGGAAGAACATACCTTGTATTTCAGTTGTAACTGTTTGACCATTTCGATCTCTGAGTCGCGACTGGAGTGCACATGACTGAGATAGCCGGATAAAATATCGTTGGCATTTAGATGGTCATAATGTGCAACGTCAAAGCGCACTTTCTGCCTCTCCAATGCCTCTTGTTTCACCGTGTGGCGAGCCAGCACAGTTGGATTCCCTGGTTCAACAAAACGGCTCCCGGTGATCAAAACGTCTTGTGCAGACGGTGATGGCGGGTTGGCTGAGCTTGATGGTCCAGTTGCGGAAGGGTTCACGGTGGTGTCATCAAATGATGGTTCAGGAGGATTTGCTTCTGCATTGACAGGCGGGTCTTCTAGAGTTTCAATTGATGGAGGAGAAGGTGGCCTTGCCGGTTCAGGAGCAAGGACTAGCGGGTCTTCCGCCGGTTTAGTCACCTTGGCCTTCTTAGACTTAGCTTGGCCACTAAGTGAAAGATTATAGGACTGTCAGTATAAAGAGACCATTTGAAAAACATGAAAGACAAAGGATTTTTTCCTTACCCAGGGGCAGTCTTGAAGGCCAGAAACTGGGTTTGAGACGAATTGCCAGAAGAGCGAGATACCTCCTGCAAAGATAAAGCATGCAAAGTAAGTAATACAAGGAAGGGCATCCATTAATAGAAAGTCGAAGACAAAGAAATAAATCTCATTCTGGCGTTTTGAGGAGTTTGTTAAAGAACAACAACCGGTTCATATTCGGTCCGGGCTTGACGGTGGCTCTCATGTTGCTGTTTTTTAAAAAGAAAGTGAGGGTCCAAATAAGCCAAAGGGTGTGAAAACCTTACTTTCCGGGTTACGACTCGAAGTTTCTGTCTTGGCAAATGGGCTGAGTCGGAGGAAATAGTTACCTCTTCTTCCACGACCTGACTGGCCCCAGTGTCATCCTGGTAATGATCAGTGTTAATAAGATTGTTAAAAAATTGGCCAAGGGAGTCAAGGGCTACCTCCGACTCACAAGAATCGCCAAGCTTCATCCAATCTTCAGCAGTGCTCTTCTTCTTCTTTTTTGACCTCCCAGTCATTTTCTTGGCGTTTATGGCAGCGGCTCTTGCTTTCTTGGCAGCTTCATGGTCATATTTAACTTTCCAGAAATCAGATCTGGCCTGCAGACTGGTAAAAACAAGATGAAAGGTCAGACAAGTATTAAACAATATGGCTGGGAAAAATACCGGGTTAAGCTTGCAGAAGGGGTTTAACCCGACGATACTGCAATCTTCGTATTTTCCGTTCACCAGAAGGGTTGACATTGAAACAATATCTTCTTCCGTTTATTGAACGGAGCTGTGACGAAGAGAGTCATCCAGGCCTCCACCATACTCGTACATCAGTTTTGACCGACGGCTTAGAGGGATGACCAGCCATGAGATCCAGCAGCGGGTCAGATCAACTCCAGTTAACCCGTTCCCTAACAAAGCATTAATCCTTTTGATGGATGGTATCAGCTTCTTGCGTTCAGCAACAGTGAGCTTATCAGGGAGCGCGAACTTGGAGTCAAGACGTTCGGGGCGATAACCCGGCAGTGGCTTCTCGTTTGCCGGTGAAATGTCTCAACAGTAGAAGAAGTCTGATTCCAGTCTTTTGGATGACTCGGCAAGACTATGAGGGGGAAGACAGCGCCCTGCCGACGCTGAATTGAGATGCCTCCAAGCTCCAAGCTAAGGCCGTTGGTGCACTCGTTCTGTCGATTCAGATAAAAATATTCTCTAAATAGCTCCACGGTCTGCTCTTCTTGAAGATACACTTCACAGAGCACTTGGAAGTTACAGATGTTAGAAATGGAATTGGGCCCGATATCTTGAGGGTGGAGTTTGAAAAAGTGGAGGACCTCTCTGAAGAACTTTGAGCTGGGAGGTGAGAAGCTACGGTTCATATGGTCAGTAAAAACAATCAGTTCGCCAACCCTTGGATTGGGTCGTTCTTCATCCGGGTTAGGGGCATGGTAAGACATGACGTCTTTTCCTGGCAAATATCCTATGGTGAAGAACTCCTTCAAACGTTCCTCAATTACGGTTGAGGGAACCCAGTTACAGATGGTTAGTGCTTTGGATGGCATGATGTTCAAAAATGAACTGAAAAGAAAGGCAACATGCCGGTTCAATTCAATGGTAAAATTAATAGTTCAATGATGATAATATAGGGAAGTAATGGCGGCTTAGTTAAGGGCTAATGCCATACAAGGAAAAGTAAGCCGGCATAGTAAGCCACCATGACTACAGATATTTGAGAAAAGCAAATTCAGCTAAGTGTTGAGACAAACAAATTTCCTAAACTGCTTGGTATTATTCCAGATCAAATGGCTATTCAAAAATGGGAAAAATTCTAGACCTAAAAAGTTTAGCGCAGATAAGTCTGCGAGTTCTAGTGAGGCCTGCGGGCATCAAGAGTAGGCACAAAAACACTACCGCACAAGCATATATATCTTTTTGGATCAAGAAGAGGCCTGCGGTGGAAGAACTATGAAGAACTGCGATGAACTATGAAGAACACGAAGAAGTCTGGAAACCCTAATGCGGATCTGAGAAGTGAAAAGGAGAACACATACAACCACGGATCTTCTGTGGAGGTCACCGCCGTTCTCTGGACCGAGTCGGGTTGATGCAGCGGCCAAGGTCGACGGAGACGGAGGAGAAGCGCGACGGCGGTGAGGCTCGAGCAGCGGGAGGGTTGCGAGAGGAAGAAGACAGAGAGAGAGAGAGAAGAATGAGGAAGGCCGAGGCATGCCTATTTATAAGGAAAAATGTGAACAGACGGGCGCGAAAATCGAGGAGCAGAATAATGGTTATCCAACTACACAGACGCCTCGATTCTCGGAAGACATTAAAGATGAAGATCCGTTGGGAGATGACGTCATAAAAGTTTTTTGTGTTTTCAAGAGATGACATCATGGCGGGTTACAAAAACTTCTGCGTGGATAAGAAGATGGATTTTGTCTAAGTGCTGAAGATTGACAAAGAATGAAGTTGAAAGTCAACCTGGGGCCTAATGTTGGGGATATAGCTATCATTATGACCCGCCCAGGAGGGGCCAGGTCAGACCCAATGGCGGGTTACACAAGAAGCCTAGTAAACATTAAGAATTTAAGATGATAGTTTATTAAATCTTATAGAAGGCCCAAGGGCCTAGAGGCGGCTTAAGGCCCAGTATTACAAACCGCCGTATGTAAGGAAAGACTTGTAAAGAAAGGCATGTAAAGGAAGTCACCGAGCCGGACACGATTATGAGCCGGCCGGGACTCTGTAGGCCACCAGGTGTCAACCCGTGTATATAAGGGGACGAGTCGGTGGCGGCTTAGGGCAAGAAAGAAGAGATCGATAACCAAGCCGGCGAGTTAAGCCTCTTGGTGATCGAAACCCCAGCAATACCAACACAACTAGGCGTATGCTTTTACCTTCATCGTAAGGGGCCTAACTAGTATAAAACCTCTCGTGTCCTTTGTCCCGATTAACCCCTTTAAACTTCCTAGTTGCGATGGCCCTACGACTAAGTCCTTTCGCAAGGACATCTGCCGTGACAATTCCATGACAGGAACCAAAAAAAATTCAAAAAGGAAAGTGAAAGTAAGAAAGACGAGCACCGTTGAAGTGGGGGCTCCTTGAACTTTGATCATGCCCATGTAAACTTTGTAAATCTTGAATTACAGAAACTTTTCAATAAAACTAATTATCCCCTTGTACAAATTCATTGTATTATAAAAATAATGTGCCAAGATTTTCCTTTAGGATGATTAGATTGCTTGTTTGGTATGTGCGGTGCAAAAATAGAAACTTTTGCTGTAGTGCGTGAATTTACATTTTTTTACTGGAATGTGCAAAAATTCTGAAATTTTTACATAGTACTACTATGCAAATTGTTTATTTTTTCGTAATGTTTCATAATTCTTTGAGTTACAAAAGTATATTTACCATCTGCATCTTTATAGATTGTCCTGTTTTCATTGAGTGATGTTTTAGTTTCATTATTTGCGTATGTTTTAAATATTGTTGATCCCTTGTGATAGCATACAGTGGGTAATGATTTATTATAATTATACAATAATGTTGCAACAGTATATGATGGGATATGATGTTATGTGTACTAACCCCGCTAATAAAAAAGTTCGGTTAAGTTTTGTGTAGATGAAGTGTTGGAAGATCGAGGAGGTATCGATACGAGGAGAATAAGAAGAGGCAAGAGTTCAATCTTGGGGATGCCCAGGGAAACCCAATTAAATATTCAAGGATACTCTAGCATTTATCTTTCTTCAACAACTACAAGTATGTTTTGGTTTTTGTTCTGTTCACATGATATGCGTAAATTCTTGGAGTGTATTTTTTGTTTATTTTTCCCTTTTATTTTATGCATCATGCTGGTATGAGATAGTCCTTGGTTGATTTATAGAATGCTCTTTGCACTTCACCTATATCTTTTGAGTATGGCTTTGTAGAATGCTTCATGTGCTTCACTTATATCATTTGAAGTTTGGATGCCTTTTTCTCTACACATAGAAAATCGTTATTTGTAGAATGCTCGTTTGCTTCACTTATACTCCCTCCGTCCAGTGAAAAGTGTACATATAGAAATTTTAGGACAAATTATGGAGTGGAGTAAAAAATGCATTGGAAAGGTGCAACCACCATCTCTCTCCTCTTTAATTATCCAACCCCCAATGACCTAAGTGCATGTAAAAATTAAGAAGACCATGTGTAGAATGCCATTGGTCTTGATTACCGTGTGATGAGAGAGAAGCATTTTTTTTCTAATTAAATGTGAATTAGGAAGATAGATGTACACTCTTTTATGGACAAATTTTAAAGCCAAACATACACTCTTCACCGGACGAAGGGAGTATTTGTTAGAGCTTGGGAAAGTCTTTTGTAGAAAAGAATTAAACTCTCTTGCTTCACTTATATCTATTTAGAGAGTTAACAGGAATTGGTCATTCACATGGTTAGTCACAAAATCCTACATAAAACTTGCAGATCACTAAGTATGATATGTTTGATTCCTTGCAATAGTTTTGCGATATTGAGGTGGTAATATGGGGCATGCTAGTAAAAGAATTAAAGTTAAGTATTAATAATGGTGTTAATCCTCACATGTAAAGTGGTGGCCGCTGACATTACCGGTGAGGTCGGAGCATAACTTTTCCTTGATTGAAATCCTTCTGTTATGTTTGAATCGGGGGTGCGCGATGGTTAACTCATACCAACCTACCCCCTAGGGGCATGCGAGTAGTACTTTGCTTCGAAGGCTAATAAAACTTTCACGATAAGTATATGCATTCTTTATGACTAATGTTGAGTCCATGGATTATACGCATTCTCACCCTTCCACCATTGCTAGCCTCTCTCGTACCACGCAACTATCAACGATGCATAAACCCTCCGTATATCTTCCTCAAAACAACCACCTACCTATCAAGGCATTTCCATAGCCATTCCGAGATATATTGCCATGCAATTTCCATCATCATCATCATATACATGACTTGAGTGTTCATTGTCGTATTGCTTTGCATGATCGTAATATAGCTAGCATGATATTTTAATGGCTTGTCTGTTTTTTGATATCTTTGCTATGCTAGATCATTGCACATCTAGGTACACTGCCATAGGCATTCATATAGAGTCATCAAGTATTAGTTGTATCGAGTTGTAAGTAAATAAGAGTGTGATGATCATCATTGTTAGAGCATCGCCCCGGTGAGGAAAGGACAATGGAGACTGTGATTCCCCCACAAGTCGGGATGAGACTCCGGACGAAAATATTAATAATAATAAGAGGACAAAAAGATCCCAACAAAAAAATAAAAAAATAAAAAAATAAAAAAAGAGAAATGAGAGAAAAAGAGAGAAGGGGCAATGTTTCTATACTTTTACCACACTTGTGCTTCAGAGTAGCACCATGTTCTTCATATAGAGAGTCTCTTGAGTTATTACTTTCATATACTAGTGGGAGTTTTTCATTATAGAACTTGGCTTGTATATTCCGGTGATGGGCTTCCTCAAATGCCTGAGGTCTTCATGAGCAAGCAAGTTGGATGCACACCTACTTAGTTTCATTTGTGAGCTTTCTGACACTTATAGCTCTAGTGCATCCCTTGCATGGCAATCCCTACTCCTCGCATTGATATCGATTGATGAACATCTCCATAGCCCATTGATCCGCTTACTTGATGTGAGACTTTCTTCCTTCTCCTATTGAACCCTACCACCGCATTCTATTCCACCCATAGTGCTATATCCATGGCTCACGCTCATGTATTGAGTGAAGTTGAAAATGCTGAAGCGCGTTAGAAGTACAATCCAATTGCCTGGTTTGACACCAAGGTGCTCATGAGTTATACTTTATCCAGGGAAGACTGAGTGTGTTATGCTTACTACAATTAAGTGTATAGAGGTCGTTTCCTTTAGCTCCATTATTATGAAAGGTGTAACACCCCGAGAATCATGCTACAGTAACCTCATGCCTAATGATGCTATGCCATCATAATTAAGTTGCTAATCCTTACTTGTTTCAAACCAAACTCAAATTTAAAATGCAAGTCAAATAAATTATTTCTTCAAACATGAAAACTAAAATGCTCATAACGTTGCAAATAATCAATAACTAATTATGGAGGTGAACCAACATTTTTGTAAAATGTTTTAATGGCCTAAACTATTTAAAACAGTGGTGAAAACAATTATTTAAATGCTTTTTAATTAATAAAAGTTGCAAAGTATTTTACTGAAGTGCTAAACTAAATGTGGCAGTGGCCTATTTTGTTATGCTAAATTAGTTGCGAGTTTTATATTTTATAAAACTATTTTGTTTTAAAAGAAATAGAAAACAGAATAGTGTTAAAAAACTAAAATTAAAAATAGAAAACCCCCTGCCCCCACTGGGTCCTAGCCCAACAAGCTAGCCTAGCCCCCACACTCCCCCGGACCTCCTCACCCTTGTTCCCTCGACCGAGCCGCTTCCAGTGGATTGGGCAGTCCCAGTCACCCTACTGAGTCAGCAGGGGCTCACCAGTCAGCATGTGCTTACTGGTCAGATGACTCAGTAAACAGGGCCCATGGTCAGTCATAGTAGAAAACTCTCTGGGTACACTTTTGCGTACCCATAACAAATACCCTTTTGTTTTTGAATTAAAATAAAATTTGTAATTTCAAAAAATGTTTAAATCTGTCACACCCTAGCTAGTTCAAGCATTAGAGTGTGCATCATGTTTAAATTTCTTTTAAGTTGAAATGGGGAAGGCAGAAACCCCCAACACCCCCCTGGAAACAACTAGGGTTTACTAAAATTATTTTCAATGAACCTGAAATGCCCTTCTAAAAAGTTCACCCTCTTTGTCTTAGGTTAGAACCTCTGGCAAAATTGGTGCACAATTTTCTAGGTCAACAGAAGGTCATTGAATTAAATCATAAGTATTTGAATTTGGGCATTTAAATGCTATAAAATAATTTAAATGCTCAAATAATTCTGGGAATAAATGTTTCCTGTTGGAAATATTCTAAACAGAGCTTACATTTATTTTTAGGATTTTTGGAAATGTTTTAGTATTTTTAATAAAGCTAAACAGTTGTAGTTAAATAGAAAACAGAAACAAAATAAAAAAAGAGAAGGAAGCCACCTGGGCCTTACCTGGCTCGGCCCAGCCGACTGGCCAGCGCCAGTCACCCCCTACCTCGCGCCAGGAGGCAGGGGCGCGTGCTCGCCACGCGCCGGCCACGCGCCGGCCACCGCCTGCTTCTGCCGACGCCCGGGAGATGCCTAGAGGTGCCACACGACCCCCACGTCCCCTCTCATCCTCTCGCACTCCCCCCCTCGTCTCCCTCACTCTCTCCCGCGACGGCCGAGCGCGTCCCTCGCCGCCGATCGCCGTAGTCGCCGCCAGAGACATCCCCTCGCCCATCCGACGAGCCCATCAGCTCCGCCTCGACTCCCTCGCCCTCCCACCGAGTCACGCTTCGCCGGAGGCCCTGCAGCACCGCCATCGCCGTCGTCTTCTACCTCGGGCATCCGAGATCGCCGGCGACCGCACCCTTCTCCAGCCCGTCCCCGAGCCCGCTGAGACCGCCACACGACTCCCTGTGAGCTCCTGCTTCTTTCCCCGTGCTCGCCCCCTCCGTTTCCGTCCCCTAGCTCCATCTTCCACCATGGCCGAAGCTCGCTGGTGCCGTGCCTCGTCGCCGTCGTGGCTAGAGCCACAGTGGCTTGAAGCCGGGCACACCACCATGCTCCACACCTCACCAGGAGCACGTAGCACACACCAGCGCCTCGCCTAGCGCCCTGCATCGCCTAAACCGTCGTTGGCCAAACTCCGGCCGCCGCTATCGAGCTCGCCGGCGTCGTTTCCGGCGTCCCCGTGTCCAACAACTTGCACCACTGGATGCGTCAGCTCCCCAGCTACGCGTAGCACTTCTCCGCCGTCGTTTTGGTCGCCTGAGGGCGTTTTCCGAAGCCCTCCGCCGTCTCGGCCTCGCCGGCGACTCAACGCCGGCGGGATTAGCCCTGTTGACCGGTGGGTTTGACCACTAACGTGGACTGGGTGGGCCCAGTTGACTTCCCTGAGTCAATGACAAGTGGGCCCCCTCTGTTAACTAAATCAGATTAGTTTTAATTAAAGAAAATTAGCTTAATTAACTACTGACACGCGGGACCCACCAGTCAGGTTTGACCTGGACGTCCCCGTTGACCACTGACGTCACCCTGACGCATTGCTGACGCAGTAATTGATTTACTGGATTTATTTTTATTCAGGAAATTCCAGAAAATGTTTAAAACTTCTAAAAATCATAGAAAATCAACCGTAGATCCAAATGCAAAGATTTATATATGAAAAACGATCAGAAAAATTCAATCTATCCATCTGTATTGGTTTCATGCGTGACAAAACAAGTTTACCTTGCTGTTTAAGCAGAATAAGGAAATGCACTATTAAGGCCATGTTTAATGAGCTAATATTTGAATCTTAGATTCAAATGAGTTCATTCCTTTCTATTATAACTTGCATTAGGCCAAGACACATTCATATTGCCATGTCATAGCATGCATCATATTGTTGCATATCGTCATATGTTGATTGTGTTCCGATGTGTTTTTCGCGGTAGGTTCTGCCTCCGAGGATATTCACGAGTATCCAACTGAAGGGCAGTATCCCACTACCACTCCATCAGGCAAGCAACCATTGATCATTCCGATACAAACCCATGTTCTCGCTTCTGCTCTTGTTTACTGCTTTAAGACAACGCGATTCAAACTGTTGTGTGCTACGGTAGTTGACCCTTATCCTCTGCATGACCTGTAATTGTCACAGTAACTAGATGAAACCCACTAGCATGTGTAGGAGTTGATTGAGCCATGTATGTGATTCCTACCTTGCTATGCCTGCTATGCCTAGTGTTGTGTCAGGTCTGGTTCATCTGGGTGATGGGCTAGAGTGAAATGCTTATGCCGGTAATGTGAGGGATGTGTCGAACATGTTTTGGTAAAGGTATCGATGAGAGGCCATGTAGGAGTACATGGTGGGTTGTTTCATTGAGGCCGTCCCTAAGAACTGAGATCTGTATGTGTGATTTTAAGATTCAGCTACTACCATGCATTGGGATCCTTAATTGACCCTCTCGGCTTCTTAATCACCCTAGTACTTTGTCCAGGAGTTGCAAATAGTTTCTGGTGTTTGTAGGTTATGTGTTGGCGGCCGTGCGTAGTGCTGACCCTAGGGGTGGGCTATGTTGCGGTAGATACACCGTGGCACGGTGTACCGAGTCACCCGTTTGGTGTCTCGGGAACCCTGTTCACATCGTTCGGGGCCTTATGTGGAAACCTCGGCCGGGCTCCCTGCGGATGGAACCTGGATAGGCGATAAACCTGGACTAGAGACTTAAGTGTTTAGGTAGGCCGTGGCCGACACCCTCGCTGGGCTTCCGCTTGAAGGTTGCCGAGTACATGTCGTGTAAACGGCGGTAAGTGATGAAAGAGTGTATGACGAAGTACACCCCTGCAGGGTATAAAACTATTCGAATAGCTGCGTCCGCGGTAAAGGACTACTTGGTTGCCTATACAGTTCATAGACAAGTCAATGGATACTAATAAAAGACTCAAGATAAGCGTGAGTACCGAGGATGGCCCTCTCGTAGGATGACGAGAGAGGATCCCCGGTGGAGTATTGTGATGGTGAGTAGTTGACTCATGTGCAAAAACTATTTTACTGGTGGAGTTCCGTAGGATAGCTTAGCCAAGAGTCAAAGCTGGCTTGCTGCATTAACCCCACCACCTTCTTGAGGATAAGCATGTATAGTAGGATCTGATGTAAGACTTGCTGAGTACCTTTGTACTCATGTTTGCTTAATTACTGTTTTCAGACGACACCGCCCACTCCGATGGGTTCTACATAGACCTTGACGTCGACGAGTGACTAGCCACCCAGGTGGTGATCCTGGCCATGGAGAGCCTTATGTAGATAGACAGGCTTCGAGAAGCCTTCCTTCTTTCTAGAGTCTGTACTCAGACTAGTTGCTTCCGCATGTGCTTGTATGTTTGTATGACTTGAGTGTCGGGTCATGTGACCCCTATCTGTATGAACATGTTATGTATGGCTCTCTGGAGCCTTTAAATAAAGTACTTGAGTTGTAGAGTTTTGTTGTGATGCCATGTTGTATGTACTCATATCGGGCATATTGTGTGTATGATTGAAATGCTTGGTATGAGTGGGATCCAACAATCTAGTTGTTTATCCTTGGCAGCCTTTCTTATGGGGAAATGTAGTCTAGTGTTCCTCGAGCCATAGTAGTCCGCTACAGCCCGGTTCACCGGAGTCCTGCTAGCCCAGCACTACTGTTCAGGACACTTGACTGGCCGGCATGTGTTTCACTTCGTTCCTATGTCTGTCCCTTCAGGGAAATGTCACGCGGTGACTTCCGGAGTCCTGACTAGCCTGCTACAGCCCGGGTTCCCCGGAGTCCTGTTAGCCTAGTGCTACAGCCCGGAATCACTCGCTGATGACCGACATGTTCGATGTGATTCATGTATGCCTGTCTCCATAGGTCTGTGCCGCTTTGGGTTCACGACTAGCCATGTCGGCCTGGGTTCTTTGTCATATGGATACTAGCGACACTATCATATACGTGAGCCAAAAGGCGCAAATGGTCCCGGCCATGGTAAGGCGACAACCGTGGGATACCGTGTGTGAGGCCGCAAAGTGATATGAGGTGTTACCGGCTAGATCGATGTGACTTGGAATCAGGGTCCTGACAGCGTTGGCATCAGAGCCGGACTGCCTGTAGGTTCGTTGAGCCAAACTGGTCGATGTCGAGTCTAGAAATGCTTAGTTATATGTAGGGGAATTGATAGTGGGAGGGAACGTAAGGCTCTTTTACTCCTTTACCCTATGCCTCTGATCTGAGTCATTCTCTTCTCATTCAACGTGGATTAAGGACTAGGCTCTCTTCTTCTATCAGGTTCACGTGTTACTAATCCGTAGTAGCTTATAGGATTGTTGTTACCAGTCCCAGTTCAGTTTCTACTATTCTTAGTATGTTGCTAATTGGATCAGAACCTTGATATGATGTTGTTGAGTGGTATTGCGAACTGTTGTGGATGTCTCAAATCTTTTTCTGAGCATTTACAGCTGTTATGCTGTCCGATTTTCCCTAGAAATTCTGATGTCTTTACATTGTGGTTGTGCTTTCAGATGGCCAACCGTGTTCAAAACCAAGTGGTTCGCCTGACCCGGTGCCTCGACGTGCCCGGTCATACTGCTATGTTAGTCCGGGTAATGATCGAGACGGGCTATCATTGGTATCCCGAATACACCGTCGAAGAGCAGTTCTGCGACTTTAATCAAAGCCAATATCTCTGCACCGTCAGGATATTTCCTTCTTATCCTGGATCTACCGAGCCCCTTCACTGTTCCTATGGACTTGGGGTTACTGTTGAGATGGCTGTGCAGGATGCTTCCTATTCCATGATGACCATCTTGCGAGTCCGGACTGGCCTGCTTCGGAACACCGACTTCCGTTACATGCCAGCTTCACTTCCGGGAGCGCAAGGGTATCTTCAAGCTATCTATGCTGACTCCACACAGGAGGAGTCATTAACTCGTACCACTGCTGAGTTGCTCGAAGATAAGGACTGAGAGAATGGGGCCTTGAGGCTGGAGCTTTTCAATACCCGTGCTGATCATTGGGCCACATTGACTCGGTTTGCACCTGCGGTGCAAGCTGGATGTATGGATACAAGGGATCTATATCCTGTGAGATCAGCTCTGCCAGACATGGTGGATTGGCGTGATGTGGGAGGCATCACCCCACCCCGTGGTCCCCGCAGGCCACCGTTTGTTGGTCCAAGACCTCATCCTAGCCTCTATGGTCCATAGGCTCCTCAGGACCATCTGTTTCTGGATGATCACGTTGAACTTCCAGGCTATGGAGGTGACTTCTATGAGGACTACTACGGAGCTATCTGAGTTAGTAGTAGTACCACTAGTATTGTAGTAGTTGTATCTCCACTGTCCTGCGTGACTTGTGGAATATGACTTTGCATGTAATCGATTCCGGAGGTGTAGACAAATAATGTATAGGAGCTTGGAATGCCTCCGATGAGATGTAACGTCTTTCATCATAGTTGTACTGTAGCCTGGGCTTGTACTAAACTATGTATGATGTGTATGACCGTTGGTATATACATGGCAGTTTCATATTACCATGACATACGGATGAACATCTCTGCATTCCGAGCTATCCATTACATACTGCACTTCCTTGCTAAGTTTGAGCCATCCTTATCTAAACCATTGTCTTGTTTTCTCCTAGGATGGTCAACACCCGCAGCAACCCTGCTGCCTCGGAGCAGGGGGAAGCCAGTGCAGCTAGGGGTGAAAATCTGCCTCACCCGCCTTCTCTGGCCGAAGTGATGCTGGAGGCGGAAAGAAACAAGCGTGAGACTAACCGCCTGCTGGAGCGGATTGAGCAGAACACTGCACGTCACCCACGAAATGACTTGGTGTCAATCAATGACTTCATCAAGCTGTACCCACCAAAGTTTAACCATTCCATCGAACCCCTCGACGCGGATGACTGGCTTCGCAGCATCACTCACAAGCTACGTTCTGCCAACGTAGCCGAAGCCGACAAGGTTACCTATGCTGCCTATCATCTCGAAGGCCCTGCTAGCTTTTGGTGGGAAAACTTCGAAGCTATGCGCCCGGTCGGCCAAATCACTACTTGGGCTGAATTCAGTGAGGCTTTCCACGAGCATCACATTCCGGAAGGTCTCATGGATCGCAAGAGGGAGGAGTTCTGCAACTTCACCCAGGGAAGACTGACTGTGGATGCTTATAGTCGTGAATTCGGAAATCTGGCACGCTATGCTCCCGAAGAGGTGTCTACTGACGCTAAGAAGCAAGCAAGGTTCTGCAAGGGACTTAGCCCTGAGCTCTGCCGCGATCTTCGTCTGCACGAGTGCACCTCCTTTCAGAAGTTGGTCAACAAAGCCATCAGTGCTGAGACAGGCCAGACTGATTATGACGCTTCATGCAAGCACTCCCGTGATTTTGGCTCTTCATCCGGCTCTGGAACTCAGAAGCGCCGGGTGTGGATTCCAAGCACGACACTGCCACCCAGGTTCATTCCGAGGCCATCCTTTGAGGCGCCACGTCCCAACCAGCAATTTGCACCGCCCAAGCCCTATGGAAGCACCGCTGCTAATGCTGCTCCACGCCCCAATGTGGTGACATGCTTTAAGTGTGGAGAGCCGGGTCACTATAGCCGAGAGTGTCCCCAAAACAACAACCCCATCCAAACTGGAAAGTCTGTTGGCCGTGGTAAGCCCGCGGGAAAGACATTCTACGCCAAGCCGGTCACCATTGCCCGTGGCCATGTCAACTATGTTTCAGCCGAGGAGGCTCATGAGGATCCCAACGTCGTCCTTGGTACGCTCCTCGTTAACTGCCATCCGGCATCTGTTCTTTTCGATACTGGAGCATCTCATTCATTCATATCCGAGAACTGTGCTCGATTGCATAACACGACATTCTGTGACATGCCCACTTCCATGGTAATTCAAACTCCGGGTTCCAAATGGCAAACCTCTAGAGTAAGCCATGGGAACGAAATTCTTGTCGATAGACTTATCTTCCTTGCATCCTTAATAGCTCTCAAGTCCTCGGACATAAACATCATCTTGGGTATGGACTGGATGTCAGCCCATTACGCTAAGATTGATTGTGCCACTAGAACCGTTCAATTACTCACCCATCGGGCAAGACAGTCAATATCTTAACTCGAGTGGCCAAGCGCCAGCTTTACTCCTTAAATGCCAACCCCCTTCCAGACCTTGAGGATGTTCCGGTAGTCCGAGACTTTTCGGATGTCTTTCCAGAAGAACTGCCAGGTGTTCCACCTGACAGAGATGTTGAGTTTGTGATAGACCTTGTTCCAGGAACCGTTCCAATTTCTAGAAGACCCTACAAGATGGCACCTTTAGAACTAGCCGAGCTTAAGAACCAACTCGATGAGTCCTTGAAAAAGGGTTTCATCCGTCCTAGTTCCTCTCCTTGGGCTTGTCTCGTCCTCTTCGTCAAGAAGAAGGATGGAACGGATCGAATGGTTGTGGACTACCGCCCTGTCAACCTGGTCACCATCAAGAACAAATACCCTCTTCCCAGGATCAATGATCTGTATGATCAGCTCGCTGGATCCTCAGTTTTTTCCAAGATGGATTTGAGGTTGGGCTACCATCAAATTAGAATCAGAAACGGGGACATTCCCAAAATGGCCTTTGTTACTCGTTATGGCCAATACGAGTACACCGTCATGTCCTTCGGTTTAACCAATGCCCCAGCTACTTTCTCTCGGTTAATGAACTCGGTTTTCATGGAGTACTTGGACAAATTTGTCGTAGTATACCTCGATGACATACTCATCTACTCCAAGAATGAAGAGGAACATGCCGAACATCTAAGGCTGGTATTGATGAAACTTCGAGAGCATCGCCTTTATGCCAAATTCTCCAAGTGTGAATTTTGGTTGCCAGAAGTGACCTATCTAGGCCGTGTAATCTCTGGTAAGGGTATTGCTGTCAATCCCGAGCGAGTTCAAGCCGTCCTTGATTGGACTCCACCTGAAACGGTCAAGCAAGTTTGGAGTTTCCTTGGCTTAGCGAGCTATTGCCGCCGCTTCGTCGAGAATTTCTCCAAGGTTGCTAAACCTCTAACTGAACTCCTCAAGAAAGATAAAAAGTTCGAGTGGACTCCACAGTGCGAGATCAGTTTTCAGGAACTGAAAAGACGCCTGACATCTGCCCCCGTACTGGTACCACCAGATTTCTCCAAGGACTTTATTATCTATTGCGACGCCTTGCGACAAGGACTAGGTTCCATACTCATGCAAGATCGTCAGATAATTGCCTATGCTTCACGGCAATTACACCCACATGAGGAAAATTATCCCACACATGATCTAGAGCTTGCAGCTGTAGTCCATGCACTTAAAACCTGGCGACATTACCTTCTCGGTAATCGTTGCGAGATCTTCACCGATCACCAAAGTTTGAAGTATATCTTCACCCAACCAGATTTGAATCTCAGGCAAAGACATTGGGTCGAGTTGATCTCGGATTACGACTTAGCAATAACTTACACCCCCGGCAAAGCCAATGTCATGGCTGATGCACTAAGTCGTAAGTCCTATTGTAACAACCTGATGTTACAACAAAGTCAACCACTTCTCCATGAGGAATTTCGTAAGCTTAATCTTCACATTGTTCCTCGAGGATTCCGATCCACCCTGGTGGCGAAACCTACCCTTATGGATCAAATCATAACCACCCAGCAGTATGACAAAGGCATATCCCGGATTAGGGAAAACATTGCTAGCGGAGTTGCTAAATGTTTTTCCATGGATAAGCGGGGTGTTGTCTTCTTTGAGAACCGTTTGGTGGTTCCCAAGAAACAACATCTACGCCAGTTGATCCTTAAGGAAGCTCATGAATCCCCTCTCACCATTCATCCCGGTAGTACTAAAATGTATCAAGACCTACGCCAGAGGTTTTGGTGGACTAGGATGAAGAGAGAAATCGCTCAATACATTGCTAATTGCGACGTTTGTCGTCGTGTTAAAGCAGAGCATCAACGGCTTGCTGGCACCCTTCAACCTTTGGCTATTCCCGAATGGAAATGGGATAAAATCAGTATGGATTTCATCACTGGGTTTCCCAGGACCAAGAGAGGGAATAATGCCATTTTCGTCGTGATCGACCGTCTTTCCAAAGTAGCCCACTTTCTACCTATTCGTGAGAGTATCACCGCTAGCCAGCTAGCCGATTTATACATCTCCCGAATAGTGTCTCTTCATGGTGTCCCATTGGAAATTAACTCAGACCGTGGGAGTCTCCTCACCTCTCGATTTTGGGAAAGTTTCCAAAATGCTATGGGAACTCGTCTCTCTTTTAGTACCGCCTTCCATCCTCAATCAAGTGGTCAAGTAGAGCGAGTCAATCAAATTCCGGAAGATATGCTCCGAGCTTCTGTCATCTCGTTCGGAATGAGTTGGGAGAAATGCCTTCCATTCGCGGAGTTTGCTTATAACAATAGTTATCAAGCCAGCTTAGGCAAGGCTCCTTTTGAAGTTCTCTATGGACGAAAATGTCGAATGCCTCTTAACTGGTCAGAAACCGGGGAAAGACAACTCTTTGGCCCGGATATGATTCAGGAAGCAGAAGAGCAAGTTCGCGTTATTCGTGAGAAATTGAAAACAGCCCAATCTCGTCAAAAGAGTCAATATGACCGTAAACATAAGCCTATGACTTATGAAGTCGACGAGAAGGCTTACCTTCGGGTTACTCCATTAAAGGGAACCCATCGTTTCGGTATCAAAGGCAAATTGGCCCCTCGTTACATTGGACCCTTTCGCATTCTTGCCAAACGAGGAGAAGTTGCCTACCAATTGGAACTACCTCCGCATCTTTCCAGAGTTCATGATGTCTTCCACGTTTCACAACTCAGGCGTTGCTTCGCGGATCCTATCCGTGGAGTGGACCACGAAACGCTTGATCTACAGGATAACCTCTCCTATCGGGAATATCCCGTTCGTATCCTTGATCAGGCCGAGCGTACCACCCGACGTCACAATATCAAGTTTCTCAAGGTTCAATGGTCACACCATTCCGAGAAAGAAGCCACTTGGGAAAGGGAGGATCGTCTTCGACTTGAGTAACCCACGTTCTTCCCGGAGGATCCTAAATCTCGGGACAAGATTCTTTTGAGTGGGGGTGAGTTGTCACACCCTAGCTAGTTCAAGCATTAGAGTGTGCATCATGTTTAAATTTCTTTTAAGTTGAAATGGGGAAGGCAGAAACCCCCAACACCCCCCTGGAAACAACTAGGGTTTACTAAAATTATTTTCAATGAACCTGAAATGCCCTTCTAAAAAGTTCACCCTCTTTGTCTTAGGTTAGAACCTCTGGCAAAATTGGTGCACAATTTTCTAGGTCAACAGAAGGTCATTGAATTAAATCATAAGTATTTGAATTTGGGCATTTAAATGCTATAAAATAATTTAAATGCTCAAATAATTCTGGGAATAAATGTTTCGTGTTGGAAATATTCTAAACAGAGCTTACATTTATTTTCAGGATTTTTGGAAATGTTTTAGTATTTTTAATAAAGCTAAATAGTTGCAGTTAAATAGAAAACGGAAACAAAATCAAAAAAAAGAGAAGGAAGCCACCTGGGCCTTACCTGGCTCGGCCCAGCCGACTGGCCCGCGCCAATCACCCCCTACCTCGCGCCAGGAGGCAGGGGCGCGTGCTCGCCGCGCGCCGGCCACGCGCCGGCCACCTCCTGCTTCTGCCGACGCCCGGGAGACGCCTAGAGGTGCCACGCGACCCCCACGTCCCCTCTCATCCTCTCGCACTCCCCCCCTCGTCTCCCTCACTCTCTCCCGCGACGGCCGAGCACGTCCCTCGCCGCCGATCGCCGTAGTCACCGCCAGAGACATCCCCTCGCCCATCCGACGAGCCCATCAGCTCCGCCTCGACTCCCTCGCCCTCCCCACCGAGCCACGCTTTGCCGGAGGCCCTGCAGCACCGCCATCGCCGTCTTCTTCTACCTCGGGCATCCGAGATCGCCGGCGACCGCACCTCTTCTCCAGCCCGTCCCCGAGCCCGCTGAGACCGCCACACGACTCCCTGTGAGCTCCTGCTTCTTTCCCCGTGCTCGCCCCTCCATTTCCGTCCCCTAGCTCCATCTTCCACCACGGCCGAAGCTCGCCGGTGCCGTGCCTCGTCGCCGTCGTGGCCAGAGCCACAGTGGCTTGAAGCCAGGCACACCACCGTGCTCCACACCTCACCAGGAGCACGTAGCACACACCAGCGCCTCCCCTAGCGCCCTGCATCGCCTAACCCGCCGTTGGCCGAACTCCGGCCGCCGCTGTCGAGCTCGCCGGCGTCGTTTCCGGTGTCCCCGTGTCCAACAACTTGCACCACTGGATGCGGCAGCTCCCCAGCTAAGCGTAGCACTTCTCCGCCGTCGTTTTGGTCGCCTGAGGGCATTTTCCGAAGCCCTCCGCCGTCTCGGCCTCGCCGGCGACTCAACGCCGGCGGGATTAGCCGTGTTGACCGGTGGGTTTGACCACTGATGTGGACTGGGTGGGCCCAGTTGACTTCCCTGAGTTAATGACAAGTGGGCCCCCTCTGTTAACTAAATCAGATTAGTTTTAATTAAAGAAAATTAGCTTAATTAACTACTGACACGCGGGACCCACCAGTCAGGTTTGACCTGGACGTCCCCGTTGACCACTGACGTCACCCTGACGCATTGCTGATGCAGTAATTGATTTACTGGATTTATTTTTATTCAGGAAATTCTAGAAAATGTTTAAAACTTCTAAAAATCATAGAAAATAAACCATAGCTCCAAATGCAAAGATTTATATATGAAAAATGATCAGAAAAATTCAATCTATCCATCTGTAATGGTTTCATGCATGACAAAACAAGTTTACCTTGCTGTTTAAGCAGAATAAAGAAATGCACTATTAAGGCCGTGTTTAATGAGCTAATATTTGAATCTTAGATTCAAATGAGTTCATTCCTTTCTATTATAACTTGCATTAGGCCAAGACACATTCACATTGCCATGTCATAGCATGCATCATATTGTTGCATATCGTCATGTGTTGATTGTTTTCCGATGTGTTTTTCGTGGTAGGTTCTGCCTCCGAGGATATTCACGAGTATCCAACTGAAGGGCAGTATCCCACTACCACTCCATCAGGCAAGCAACCATTGATCATTCCGATACAAACCCATGTTCTCGCTTCTGCTCTTGTTTACTGCATTAAGACAACACGATTCAAACTACTGTGTGCTATGGTAGTTGACCCTTATCCTCTGCATGACCTGTCATTGTCACAGTAACTAGATGAAACCCACTAGCATGTGTAGGAGTTGATTCAGCCATGTATGTGATTCCTACCTTGCTATGCCTGCTATGCCTAGAGTTGTGTCAGGTCTGGTTCATCTGGGTGATGGGCTAGAGTGAAATGCTTATGCCGGTAATGTGAGGGATGTGTTGAACATGTTTTGGTAAAGGTATCGATGAGAGGCCATGTAGGAGTACATGGTGGGTTGTTTCATTGAGGCCGTCCCTAAGAAATGAGATCTGTATGTGTGATTTTAAGATTCAGCTACTACCATGCATTGGGATCCTTAATTGACCCTCTCAGCTTCTTAATCACCCTAGTACTCTGTCCAGGAGTTGCAAATAGTTTCTGGTGTTTGTAGGTTATGTGTTGGCGGCCGTGCGTAGCGCTGACCCTAGGGGTGGGCTATGTTGCGGTAGATACACCGTGGCACGGTGTACCGACTCACCCGTTTGGTGTCTCGGGAACCCTGTTCACATCATTCGCGGCCGTATGTGGAAACCTCGGCCGGACTCCCTGCGGATGGAACCTGGATAGGCGATAAACCTGGACTAGAGACTTAAGTGTTTAGGTAGGTCGTGGCCGACACCCTCACTGGGCTTCCACTTGAAGGTTGCCGAGTACATGTCGTGTAAACGGCGGTAAGTGATGAAAGCGTGTATGATGAAGTACACCCCTGCAGGGTATAAAACTATTCGAATAGCCGCGTCCGCGGTAAAGGACTACTTGGTTGCCTATACAGTTCATAGACAAGTCAATGAATACTAATAAAAGACTCAAGATAAGCGTGAGTACCGAGGATGGCCCTCTCGTAGGATGACGAGAGAGGATCCCCGGTGGAGTATTGTGATGGTGAGTAGTGGACTCGTGTGCGAAAACTATTTTACTGGTGGAGTTCCATAGGATAGCTTAGACAAGAGTCAAAGCTGGCTTGCTGCATTAACCCCACCACCTTCTTGAGGATAAGCATGTATAGTAGGATCTGATGTAAGACTTGCTGAGTACCTTTGTACTCATGTTTTCTTAATTACTGTTTTCAGACGACACCGCGCACTCTGATGGGTTCTACATAGACCTTGACGTCGACGAGTGACTAGCCACCCAGGTGGTGATCCTGGCCATGGAGGGCCTTATGTAGATAGACAGGCTTCGAGAAGCCTTCCTTCTTTCTAGAGTCTGTACTCAGACTAGTTGCTTCCGCATGTGCTTGTATGTTTGTATGACTTGAGTGTCGGGTCATGTGACCCCTATCTGTATGAACATGTTATGTATGGCTCTCTGGAGCCTTTAAATAAAGTACTTGAGTTGTAGAGTTTTGTTGTGATGCCATGTTGTATGTACTCATATCGGGCATATTGTGTGTATGATTGAAATGCTTGGTATGAGTGGGATCCGACAATCTAGTTGTTTATCCTTGGCAGCCTTTCTTATGGGGAAATGTAGTCTAGTGTTCCTCGAGCCATAGTAGTCCGCTACAGCCTGGTTCACCGGAGTCCTGCTAGCCCAGCAATACTGTTCAGGACACTTGACTGGACGGCATGTGTTTCACTTCGTTCCTATGTCTGTCCCTTCGGGGAAATGTCGCGCGGTGACTTCCAGAGTCCTGCCTAGCCTACTACAGCCCGGGTTCCCCGGAGTCCTGTTAGCCCAGTGCTACAGCCCGGAATCACTCGCTGATGACCGACATGTTCGATGTGATTCATGTATGCCTGTCTCCACAGGTCTGTGCCGCTTTGGGTTCACGACTAGCCATGTCGGCCCGGGTTCTCTGTCATATGGATACTAGCGACACTATCATATACGTGAGCCAAAAGGCGCAAACGGTCCCGGCCATGGTAAGGCGACAACCATGGGATACCGTGCGTGAGGCCGCAAAGTGATATGAGGTGTTACCGGCTAGATCGATGTGACTTGGAATCGGGGTCCTGACAAAATCTTCGAAAAATCATATAAAATAATCTATAACTCCAATGAAAATAATTTATATATGAAAGTTGCTCACAAAAATCCAACGAATCTAAATAAGCAATCCGTTCATCGGACACATGCCTCTAGCAGGCTGAACATGGAACCGTCCTCTCTCTTTCATTTGTGTGAAAAATGCCAAATGCTGGGAAAACCCCTCCGGATGTTTTCCATCTCCATCTGCAACATGTAGTCCCGTGTTAGAATACGCATAGCACTGCATATCATCATGTCATGCTTAGAGATGCATCTGTTTGCTTTGTATTTACTATTTCTTCCCCCTCTTCTCTCTGGTAGACCCTGAGACCGATGTTGCTCCTGTGATCGACTACATCACCGACGACCCTTCTTCCTTTGCAGCAGAGCTTCTAGGCAAGCAAACCCCCCTTGATCATTTTGATATCTCCCATTTCTTTTCCTCTTATGCTTGCATTAGAACTGCTACCGCTTTTATGATCTTATTCTTATGCATAGCCTGATTTTTGCTACCTGCACTTGTTACCTTACCTTCTTATCCTAAAACTGCTTAGTATAGGTTGGTTGGTGATCCATCAGTGACCCCTCACCTTGTCCTAGTTTCCCCACTTTATGTTCGATGACTCGATCAACATGATCGACATCCAGGCCCCGACACCGCACATCACCCCCCTAGTTGTACGACTTTGTAGAGTTACTATCGAGTGCCGAGGGTGATACCTCATTAGTACTTCTGGTGTTAACCCTGTAGTGTAGCTATTCCGCCGTGGTCGTCGAGGATAATTACTCCTTCACCACTCCCGATAACGACTCTGTCGTGCAACCCTTCAAGTGTGGACGATCGAGGGTGATTCCTCCAAGTCCACCTTGATGGTTACATCGAGTGGGAATCCATCGAGGGTGATTCCTCAGGTTTTCCCCTTACTGTTTTGGACACACGGTTACTTTGACTTACCCCAGAACCATGACTGAAGTCGGGTCAGCCCTGAGGGGTACCTGCGAGAAAAATGTGAAGTCGGGTTGACCATGAGTGTACCCTTGATACGTTTCCGGCGTATCTATAATTTTTTATTGTTCCATGTTATTATATTATCAATCTTGAATGTTTTATAATCATTTTATAGTCATTTTATATCATTTTTTGGTACTAACCTATTGACTTAGTGCCAAGTGCCAGTTGCTATTTTTTCCATGTTTTTTACATCACAAAAAATCAACATCAAACAGAGTCCAAATGCCACGAAACTTTACGAAGAAATTTTATGGGCCAAAAGGAACACAACGGGCCCTGGCTGCGCCTGGGGGGTGCCCCGAGGGAGGCACAACCCACCAGGGCACGCCAGGAGTCCTAGGCACGCCCTGGTGGGTTGTGCCCACCTCGGGTGCCCCCCGAACTGCCTCTTTGCTCTATAAATACCCCAATATTTCCAGAACCCTAGGGGAGTCAACGAAATATTCATCCAGCCGCCGCAGAGTCCAGAACCACCAGATCCAATCTAGACACCATCTCGGATGGGGTTCACCACCTCCATTGGTGCCTCTCCGTTGATGCGTGAGTAGTTCTTTGTAGACCTTCGGGGCCATAGTTAGTAGCTAGATGGCTTCATCTCTCTCTCTCTCTTGATTCTCAATACAGTGGTCTCTTGGAGATCCATATGATGTAACTCTTGTGCAGTGTGTTTGTTGGAATCGATGAACTTTGAGTTTATGATCAGATCTATCTTTCTATATCCATGAAAGTATTTGAGTTTCTTTGATCTCTTTTATGCGTGATCACTTATAGCCTCGTATTTCTTCTCCGATATTTGGGTTTTGTTTGGCCAACTTGATCTATTTATCTTGCAATGGGAAGAGGTGCTTTGTAGTAGGTTCAATCTTACGGTGCTTGATCTCGGTGACAGAAAGGGAACCGACACGTATGTATCATTGCTACTAAGGATAAAACGATGGTGTCTATCTCTACATAGATAGATCTTGTCTACATCATGTCATCGTTCTTATTGCGTTACTTCGTTTCTCCATGAACTTAATACACTAGATGCATGCTGGATAGCAGTCAATGTGTGGAGTAATAGTAGTAGATGTAGGCAGGAGTCGGTCTACTAATCTTGGGCATGATGCCTATATAATGATCATTGCCTGGATATCATCATGAGTATTTGAAGTTCTATCAATTGCCCAACAGTAATTTGTTCACCCATCGCTTTGCTATTTTTCTCGAGAGAAGCCACTAGTGAAACCTACGGCCCCCTGGGTCTCTTTCTCATATTATTTGCCTTTGCGATCTATTTTATTTGCCATTTATTTTCAGATATATTAATCCAAAAATCCAAAAATACTTTGCTGCAATTTATTCTTATTTATTTGTTTGGCGTTCGATCTATCAATCTACTACAAATTTACCTCACGTCCGTTTGCCTATCTTGAGGCGCCGTACCCCAAAAGGGATTGACAACCCCTTTAACACGTCGGGTTGCGAGAAGTTGTTATTTGTGTGCAGGTGTTGTTTACGTTGTGTTGCTTGGTTCTCCTACTAGTTCGATAACCTTGGTTTCATACCTGAGGGAAATACCTACAGCCGCTATGACGCCCTCGATTCAACCGTACACTAATCATACACGCAAATGTGTACGATCAAGATCAAGGACTCACGGGAAGATATCACAACACAACTCTAGACACAAATTAAAATAATACAAGCTTTATATTACAAGCGAGGGGCCTCGAGGGCTCGAATACACCAGAGTCAGCGGAAGCAACAATATCTGAGTACAGACATAAGTTAAACAAGTTTTGCCTTAAGAAGGCTAGCACAAAGCAACATCGATCGAAAAGGCAAGGCCTCCTGCCTGGGAGCCTCCTAACTACTCCAAGTCGTCAGCGGCCGTCACGTAGTAGTAGGCACCCTTGGGGTAGCAGTAGTCATCAGTGGTGTCATCTGGCTCCTGAGATCTGTCATCTGGTCGCAACAATCAGGTATGGGGGAAAGAGGTAGCAAAGCAGCCGTGAGTACTCATCCAAAGTACTCGCAAGTCTTACATCAGATCTAAACTAAGTATGCATCTGTATCAAAGGAATGGGTTGTATCTGTGGACTAAACTGCAGAATGCCAGAAGGGAAGGGGAAAGCCTAGCCTATCGAAGACTAGCATCTTCTGGAAACCACCATCTTGCAGCAACAGGAGGGAGTAGAGTAGCATAAAGTAAAGTAGTAGAAGTGTTATCAACCTCGGCCAGAGATCCTTTCTCGACTCCCTGCGAGAAAGCAATCCCGAAGCCATACTATCAATTTCTCATATCCATTTCTCATCAAACACCGTTTCTCATAACCACTTCTCATCTCAAGTATCCAGTTCTAGTTGTATCGATCGGGATACAACTCCAAGTGTCCGTTACCGTAGGAAAGGCTATCTATAGATGTTTTGTTCCCTATAGGGGTGCACCAACTTACCCACCACGCTCGATTAACTCCGGCCGGACACACTTTCCTCCTAGCCTCGGCCAAACAATACGCCGCAACACGACCTAGGCTTAATAGAGAGGTCAACACGCCGGACTAAGCCTATGCCCCCAGGGGTCATGGGCCATCTCCCCGGGACTCCTGCACATTGCGTACGCGGCCGGTGAGCAAACATAGCCACCTCCTTCAACAAGGTAGGTGCTTACCAGTCCAACTCGGCGCACGCCGCTCAGTCGCTGACGTCTATTAAGCTTCGGCTAATGTATATGGCGCAGAACGCCCATACTATGCCCACGTGATGGTTAGTGCTATCAGGCCAGAGGCCCCTCGGATCAAATATCCAAATCGTAGTGGATTAGGAGCTCGCGGTAACGAGCAGAGACTCACGATCGATGTGACCCCCTCGTCCCATCTCGAGTACTTGCGACAAGGGCTAAGAATGCCCGGCCGCGCCTCGTAAGTATCTCGCTGGCACCTTCCAGGTCAATCCGACTCCACATCACTCGCTATTAAGCTCGCGCGGGTACCCCTCAGGGCTAACCCGTCTTTAGTAACATGGATCAGTGTAAAGTCATAGTAACTGTGTGTCTAACACCAAAGGGAAAACCCGAGGAATCACCCCCGGTGAATCCCACTCGATGTTATCATCAAGGTGAACGTAAGAGGATCCACCCTCGAGGTTCACATTTGATGGGTTGCACGACAGAAGTGGTTTAAGGAGGAAATCACCCTCAATGACCACGACTGATTAGCTACACTATAGAGGTCTCGTCAGGAGTGATATATGAGGTTCGACTCTCGGCACTCGATGGTAACTCTGTAGAGTCGTTCAACTAGGGGGGTGATGTGCGGTGTCGGGACCTGGACATTGATCACGTTAATTGAGTCATCGAACATAAAGCGGGACAACTGGGACAAGGTGGGGGTCACTGATGGATCACTGACCAACCTATACTAAGCGGTTTAGGACAAGCAGGTAAGGTATGAAAGCAGGTAACAACAATAGGCCATGCATCAGAGTAGGATCATACAGAAAGCAGTAGCAGTTCTAATCCAAACATGAGAGGGAAAGAAATGGGCGATATCGGAATTCTCAAGGGGGGTTTGCTTGCCTGGTTGCTCAGACAAGAAGGAGGGGTCGTCGGTGACGTAGTCGATCACAGCGGCATCAGCAGGGGCCTCGGGGTCTACCAGAGAGAAGAGGGGGAAGAAACAGTAAATACAGAGCAAACACATGCATGGCAAGACAAAAAGTTGTTCTAGGGGTCTTCTAACGCAGTACTACGCGATACCGGCGAAGGGGGATAACATCTGGAAAGTTTTCCCGGAGTTACGCATTTTTCGGATAGATGAAATGGAGGGGAAGAGTTGCATGTTCGCTATGCTAGGGGCATGTGGCGGATGAACGGACTGTATATTCGGATTCGTCTCGTCGTTCTGAGCAACTTTCATGTACGAAGTTTTTTCATTCGAGCTACGGTTTAATTTCTATCGATTTCTAAAGATTTTAGCATTTTTCTGAAGTTCCTAGATTTATTATTAAAAAGAATTAAGTACATAATAAACATTTTATACTCAGCACGGGCTAGCCACAGCCAATGACATGTGGGGCTAGGGGCTTGGTTGACCCAATCAATTAGTCTAGTCACAGTTGACTAGTCAACTATTGACTGGTCAAACCTGGGTAGTGGGGCCCAGGTGTCATTCTCACAGATTTAGTATTTCCCTTTTAAAGAGATAACTAGAGGTGGGGTCTACCTGTCATTGACAGGGAGGGTACTTAAATTAGTTTAAATCTAATATAAGTTAATGGCCTTGGGCACATGGGTCAGTAGTAGTGGGGGTTAGTTTAGGGGGGTGGTTTAGCCCCGTAGTTAAACTGGGTCGGCCCCCGTAGATAGAGGCCAAGCCAGCGGCGGCCTCAATGGGACGCCCGCGCCGGAGGGGCCTCAACGAGGGGCGACAAGCGGCGCCGGCAGCATAGCACGACGAGCAGGGTGAGTGGGGAATAGGGCGCGGCAAGTCGCAAGCGGCGGCAGGCAAGGGCGCGGCCAGGTGGAACCGCTACGGCCGGACGCGCGCGACTGATAGCAGTCTGGCGGCAGCAGCGGCCACCCATCGGCAAGCAACAACACGAGAGCGGGGGGCAGTGACAAGCGCAGGTCGGCGTGGGGGGGGGAGCAGCGGCGCGGGTGCGTGCGGGTCGCATCCAGGGCGCGGCCGTGGGCAAGAGCAGGCACAGCACGTGCGCGTACACTGAGGCTCGAACGCGGCCATGGAAGAGGACATCCGAGCTCGAGGACGACGGCAAACGGCGACAAATCGACAAAAGGGAGAGGGGATTTGGGAAGAGTGTCTCACAGCGGTGCCGGGGACGAGGTCAGGGAGGCCGGTGAGGGCGCGAGGGTGTAGATCGATGGCGACGACGTGCGGTGGCCGAAGCAGAGGAGACGAGGTTGATGGCGATGGCTACGCAGCTCCCCTCCTAGCTCTGATGCCCGGAACGGACACGGACGAGCGCGACGAACATCCAGGACGTGCTCCCGCCCGCCGGAGAGGTCGGTGGACGTGTCAACGACGGCGAGGAAGCGGTGACCGCGTGAGCTTGCGAGCTCAAAATCGACCCATGGGAGAGGGGGGCGGACGATGGGGATCCAAGGGGATGGGAGAGGGCGAGCTAGGGTTTTGGGGATGCTACCTTATAGGCCGAGGGAGGGCTTGTGGCGGCCATCCATGGCTATGGCGCCATGGATGCGTGCCACGCCCTTCCTGTCTCCTGTACAGAGGAGGGGATGAGGCGGAGGTGGGCTGGGCCTGTACTATGTATGTGTAACGCCCTCGATGCGGCTATAGCTCCCACGTGTCGAGGCACGACTTAGAGGCATAACCGCATTGAAAGCAATGTCGCAAGTTAGGCAATCTTCACAACATCCCATGTAATATGGATAATAAAGGGGAGATACATAGTTGGCTTACACTCGCCACGTCAATCAAAGTACATAAATAGCATTACAACATTCAAACACTCATGGCCCGACTACGGCGCCAAAATAAAAGAACAACCCAACATGTGACACGGTCCCGATCACCCCACTGGGCACCACTACTGATCATCGGGGAAAGACACGTAGTATCGGCGTGATTCCTTGTCGAACTCCCACTTGAGCTCAAGCGCGTCATCTAGAACGTAATCATCAGGCCCTGCATCTGGTTTAAATAGTAATCTGTGAGCCACAGGGACTCAGCAATCTCGCACCCTCGTGATCAAGACTATTTAAGCTTAATAGGTAAGGCAAGGAAAATATGTGCAGCTGCAGCAAGCGACTAGCATATATGGTGGCTATCCTATTCGCAACAGAGAGCGAGAAGAGGAGGCAAAGCGCGAACGAGAAACTAGAGGGCATCCTGCGGCAAGCATTACTCCAACACCGTGTTCACTTCCCGGACTCCGCCGAGAAGAGACCATCACGGTAACTCACACTGTTGATTCATTTTAATTAAGTTAAGGTTCAAGTTATCTACAACTGGACATTAACAAATTCCCATCTGCCCATAACCGCGGGCACGACTTTCGAAAGTTCAAATCCCCGCAGGGGAGTCCCAACTTAGCCCATGACAAGCTCTCACGGTCAACGAAGGAATAGACCTCCTCCCGAGACATTCCGATCAGACTCGGTATCCCGGTTCTTCAAGACACATCGACAAGTTAAAACAAATCCAGCAACACCACCCAGATGTGCCGACAAATCCTGATAGGAGCTACACATATCTCGTTCTCAGGGCACACCGGATGAGCAAGACGTCGGGTAGGCCAGCCCAGAGTTGCCCCTGGTAGCCCCGGACATCGCTCGGTTGGACCAACACTCAGAGGAGCACTGGCCCGGGGGGCTTAAATAAGATGACCCTCGGGCTCCGGAAACCCAAGGGAAAAAGAGGCTAGGTGGCAAATGGTAAAACCAAGGTTGGGCATTGCTAGAAAAGCTTTAATCAAGGTGAACTATCAAGGGGTTCCCATTATAACCCAACCGCGTAAGGAACGCAAAATCCGGGAACATAGCACCGATATGACGGAAACTAGGGCGGCAAGAGTGGAACAAAACACTAGGAGAGAGGCCGAGCCTTCCACCCTTTACCAAGTATATAGATGCATTAAGATAACATGGCATTATAATGATATCCCAACAAGTAAATAATGTTCCAACAAGGAACGGTCTCCAATCTTCACCTGCAACTAGCAACGCTATAAGAGGGGCTGAGCAAAGCGGTAACATAGCCAATCAACGGTTTGCTAGGACATGGTGGGTTAGAGGTTTGACATGGCAATTTGGGAGGCATGATAAGCAAGTGGTAGGCATCGTAACATAGGCATAGCAAAAGAGCGGGCATCTAGCATAGCAAAGATAGTAGTGATTTCGAGGGTATGATCATCTTGCCTGCAAAGTTGTCAGAGTTGACTGGATCCTCGAAAGCAAACTCAACGGGCTCCTCGTTAGCGAACTCGTCTCCCGGCTCTACCCAAACAAGAAAAACAAGCAACAAGGACACAATCAACCACGTGCAAACTCAAACAACATGATGCAAGGATGGTATGCTATGCGGGATGCAATATGTGATGCATATGCAAGATTTGACAAGGAATGAATGAACCTGGCGTCAACTTGGAAAACCAAGTATGCCACTGGAAAGATGAGATGAAATCGCTTGGAAACGATATAAAGATTGCCGGAATCGGAGTTACGGTTTGGAAATGGCAAGCAATTCAAATATGGCCACGTTCTGCGATTTACAGCAAGTAGCCATCTAAATGCAACAAGATGAACATGCTACAGCACCCAAACGTGGCATCAAAATACATGGCAGGGATCCACTCATGATGCTTAAGAAAAGACTGGCACTGAGCTACGGCCAATTCATCCATTAACAGGTTCAAACAAGCATGGAAAAAATGCATTTGGCAAACAGATCTCAGACTTCGTGAAATTAACACTTGTTGGGAATTTCAGCTCAGATAGCACTCTTTGGAGCATGAAAACAATATGCTACATGATCTGAACATGGCAAAGTAAAGCATGGCATGGAGCTACTCAAAGAGCTTAACAGAAGTCCCTTAGTGACCTTGAACCAAAAGGGATCAGAAAATACATTTGTAAGCATGTGAACATGGAAAAAACATAATCAGACCACAGACTTAGTGAAAACTGGAGCTTGCTGAAATAGATATCAAGTAGGCATGTTTACGAGCTCGATGCACTCACTACAGAGCAAGTCATGACAATCTAAGCATGCACCCATCAAGAATACACAAAATGCAAGCTAGACATGGCAAGAACAATAACATAGCATGCACGGATCAACTACAACATCCTCGGCAAAATCGCTAACAAGCAGACAATCTTCCCAGATTCACGAAATAGCAAAAGTAGAGCTCGATTGACTCAAGCTAGGGTGCTCCATAATTGCAAACAAAGACATGGATTGATAGAGCACTACAACATTAACAAAACATCCTTACTGATCATTCTCAAAAGAGGCACGGATCACTAGGAAACAACATGAACATATGGCATAATGAGATAAACAGTCCAAGGACTTAGTGGAATTGCTAAGTCTCTGAAATCAGCATTAACGAATGCTCCACTTTGCAAGCTTGTGCTAGTCACCACACACATCACAAAAATCCATGGGTTGCACCTCTGGATAGATGGCAAAGCATATAACAAAACTCATGAAGAGCTCAGGGGCATATCATGCACACAATAATCATGGCAAAAATGACAAATATCTAATTGGAGCAGCAGATCTGACAATTATCTCAAATAGCACTCTTCCAACAGCATTTCGGGCATCAAGATGAACTCAAATGAAAATGATGCAATGAGATGAAATGATGTACTCTCTGAGATGAACATTTTGATATGCTATATGCCCAAAACGGAGTTACGGGTGCAAAGTTACGACATGATGAGCATGATCAAATAATTAGGGTTTCGGGCAAAAAAAGTCAACCGATGCAATTTCCAGATCTGGATCCGGTGGCACGCTTTATGAGGTTCGCCGGAAAATCGTCGGGGCCGCCGGAGGAGAAGTCGGCCGAAGCGGGGAGGAGCTCTCCGGCTCCTCGGAGTGGGGGATGAGCTAGCCGGCGTGGAGGCGAGGTCCGACGGGGTCGGCGGCAGTCGGGCGTGCGGTGGAGCGACGAGGTGGCAGCTGGGCGCGGCGGTGGAGCGGCGAGGTGGCGGCTGCCGGCGCGGCGGCGCGGTGGAGAAGAAGAGGCGGGGGGCGGCGTGGATCTGGCCCGCGCGATCG